>NC_137423.1:18324100-18796600 GCF_964374335.1 Astatotilapia calliptera
GGCAGGATGAATGGAGAGATGTACCGGGACATTCTGGATAAAAATCTGCTGCCATCTACCAGGAAGCTAAAAATGAAAAGAGGGTGGACATTTCAGCAAGACAATGATCCCAAACACAAGGCCAAGGCAACAATGAAGTGGTTTCAAAGAAAGAAAATCAAGTTGCTTGAATGGCCCAGTCAATCACCTGACCTAAATCCCATAGAAAATCTATGGAGAGAACTGAAGATTAAAGTTCATAAAAGAGGCCCAAGGAACCTTCAAGATTTAAAGACCGTTTGTGTGGAAGAATGGGCCAGAATCACTCCTGAGCAATGCAGACGACTGGTCTATCCATACAAGAGGCGTCTAGAAGCTGTAATCACCAACAAAGGCTTTTCTACAAAGTATTGAATAAAGTGTGTTCAATACTTATTCCCTGTGTCATTTCACTTTATTTATTATGGTTTAACTTGTATACTTATATGTTCTGATTTGATTGTATGACTTCAATATTTGGCTTGATGGCAACATCTGGTGGAAATGTTTTGTCAATAGTCCACTTGGAAATCCCCTTACTGATAAAAATGCTGATGTGTCAAATACTTATTTTCCCCGCTGTATATTTCTAAGCATAAATGACAATCCAACAATATAAACCTAACAGTTTCTCATGTAAGAGAGGTAGTTCCTGGAGATCTTGTCATGCGCCGCGGCGCGCGTGCACAAAAGGATCCAGACGCAGACTCCGCGCTAACAGAAAAAGACACGTTATTGTAATAACGAAAGGCGACCCGGGAAAACTAGGGAGCAAAACAAGAAACTAAAAACCCGGGGAAACAATGACACGAGGAAGCCGGGATCGGGACCGTGGGAGGCTGCAATAGAAAGGGGAATGATTACTAGGGAGCCGGGAAGCGGGGAAAACACATCAGGACGGAGTTAGAGTAGGGGGCTTACGATAGAACGGGACCGTGGGAGCTCGGGAGGGAAGTGTGGCAGTCCGTGAGCAGGAAGTCCGTGGGGATAGCGAATGGGCCAGAAGATGTACCGAGTGATCCGGTTGAGCCGGAGGACAGGCAGGTGGCAGACGCCGAGTCGAAACCTGGACACAAGTAGGCGGATTAAACACAGTTCCAACCAGAAGTGAATGCACGCTTTCGTGGAAGTCTAGTTACCACTGTGGGGGTGACTACGGACTGGCGTGGAGCATCCGTCAGCGCCGGGTTAAGTAGATCCTCGTGTAGTCACCGTGATGGAGAGCAGGTGTGCCAGTGATGGCCCAGCCCGGGGGTGTGGCTATCCGAGCATCACGCATTCCACGGACACAGGACCACGGACCATGACAGATCTGTTATTGAATGAAATCAGTTGAAAGAGGTTGCTGTATCAGAAATCTCCCAGTGATTGGTTGCTAGCAGGTTACCACAGTTACGTACAGTTTTCATGTTTGCCTGCGAGTACTTCCTTCTTACATGCCCACATTAGTAAAACTTTGTAACTTGGCAGTCAGGGGGGAAATTATTGCTAATGAATACCTGACGAGCTATTACTGGTTGCTAGAGGCTGATGGTGTTACACCACTCCAGGACAACTTGGTGTAAACAGCAAACCGAGTTTATTTGGGTACTCCAGAACCGTGGCTTTCACATACAGAACCCAAGAATACTCTCTTCTTTTTTCCTTTGATTTTTTACAGAACATTTTTTTTCTTTTCTTTTTGCCGTGACTACCCTCTACTGGTGGAAAACATGTAGCAGCCAAAAACCCAAACATATAGCTGAATAGCCCAAATACCAACAGATTTATGCAATGTTTTAGACATGTTTTAGCTTTACACTTTACCAAGTGCTACAATAGCAGTTGCTGGGGAAGCAATTGCTAAAGTCCCAGTCACACAGGTTAAAAGACCAGTAAGTGACCTTCTGGCACTAAGGAAAAGATTTATATTCCCCAACTGGTTGGCAAAAAATCTCCTTGCTGTAATCATATACAGTTATAGTTTAAATCCAGTTAAGTAACTTGTCTACAAATGCTGCCCAGCTATTTTCTGAGCTGTGAAACTGTTACAAAGTGTTACATAAGTCATAAAGTTGGAGGAGATTCATCTTCAAAGGGAAAGCTGTGCCCTTTTGAATCATGTTGGCTGTAGCACTGGGCACAACATTTACTTTCCCTGGTCAAAGAGTACTCACTTTTCTCTCATGACAGCTGGTTACCAGGTGCTCATGGACTTATCTCTAACTCTGTCACAGTCCAGATGAGCTGCTGGGAAATTCCACGTGTCCATGTTTTCCTGTGCCTGCCCAGGGGTGGAGTTGGCATCAGCTCACCTGGAGCTAATCTGGAGCAATCTGCTACAGATATTTAAGACCAGCGTTGACGTCTCTTCACCGCCAGTTCATCAACTCCCCCATGTTGGTAACAGGCTCTCATGCTCCATGCTTTTGTCTCAAGTCTATGTACCTTGTTCTCTGTGCTTCAGTTCTGTGGACATATCACGGCTCCACTCTTCAGCGCAGCTCACTACTCAGACACCCGGCCATACTGTTCATGTTCCACCAACTGGAAGGTTTCCAATCTTACTCCTGCCTGCCCTCTTGCCACCACTGTACGCTGGACCCCTTGGAACTCAGGCCAGCCATCATCTCTCCCCTCAAAGCACCACTGACTCCACCTGCAACGTAAGCCATACCCCTCTGTTAAAACACCTGGAGGAGTTCACTAACCCCTTTTTGTCCTCTCTCCTCGGTGCGACCACTCTTGTTACCAGCCACTCCTTGTGTCTGCCTTAGACCTCCACGCTAGTTTCTCTAGACATGAACCTCATGCCAGGCACAACTGTATTTTGTATTCACTCTAAACATTTTGCCACGTTCCCATGCCAAGTTGTTACTTTGTGTTTCGATGGAAAATAAAAAGACTGTGTAAAGCTAACTCAACCGTCTCAGCACTTGAGCCCAGTACAGGCCTCTGGCCATTTGTGACAAAGTCTGAGTAACTGGGTCCCTTAATTACTTGATACTACATTGTCACTCATCCAAAACAGTCCAATTTAATACAAGTTGGACTTTTGAATATTGTGGGCACCTCTTTGCAAAACCTCAAACAGACACCAACTTTCATGTACAGAGGTCCATGTCTTCTCTCCTGCCTCTTGACGGAGGCGGTCAGGAGAGAAGACATAGTCTCACTTATTCTCTAATCCCAAGAGATTCTCCCAGACTTGTTCTCTAAAAACCTAAAGAAGAATTATGGATTTGATCAACTGGTCCCTTAACAAAACTAACAACTCCTGGGCTTGGGAGAGCCCGGTTTGCTGCCGGATACTCGGTGGTCGGTTGTGTCGTGTGTCTGGCAACAGTCTCGATGGAGGACATTGAACGACATCTACCAATTCGGAACCACGATAACAGAGTTCTGGCTGATTGGAGCTGGCTTGGACCTGGCTTATCGAAGAACAAGAAGCGGCTACAGCTGTTCAAAATCCCACAAGGCTGTCCAACATGATAGACTATGGGCAGAGCTGTGAGTACTCAGACTGTTTTGAACTCTATATGGATACAATCTTGGAGGAGAACAATGGGAAGTGAGAGACCTGGTGACCAATGACGGACATTAGACCAACTGTAAAATTGGATGCAGTTTGTTCGCACTAACCAAAACAGCTACCATCTCCATCTCAATGCGCCCCCCTGGCACCAGCTGAATGCTCAAAGCAAAAGCTCAACAATAACAATTCTCCCTTAGACAACAAGACTGTGTTGTGACTCTCTTCCCCCCTCCTTCAAGGCCACTCGCGTCGACCGAAGATTGTTGACTTTTGCCTAACCGGGTGAAGGGACACTTTCTCTCGGCTGAACATGGAGCACACACACAGTCACACGCACACACACACAGTCACACGCACACATACGCATGTACACTGACACAGACCTACACTCATCCCCCCACCCCCTCCAAACGCCTTCGAAGCTTATGTCTTTATGTTGTGAGATGTGCTGAGGTGTTTTTCTGTTCTCTAACTGTTCTCTTCTCCCTGTTGGAGCTCAGTCTGGGGGGAGTTCTTTTTTTCTCCTCGTCTTTCCTCATGTGGTGCATTTTCCATTATTATATCTCTGACCTGTCTTTCCCATGTGATGCTGTGTAATGCATGTATGGTCGGAGGGGTAAGATGGCGCTGGCAAAAGGTTGGCAGCCTTAACCCAATTTCCTTCAGGGTCAACCTTTAGGATCAATAAAGTTTTATTGAAGTGACTTGAACTGAATTGATTGTCACGATCTGTATTGTAGTTCTTCAAATGGTCATTTGAGGCTGGCTCCAATATTGAGTCAAGTCCCATCAACTTTAGTGAGAAAATGCCCTGCTTTAAAGCAGATATAAAAAATATAGCTTGGCACAAAGAATAGGTTCAGGGTATGTGTCTAATAATAATAGCTGGTGTTACTTTCCATCATTCAAAAACACGGACAAAGACAAAGTTGTTCAGAATGATGTTTTAAAGCTTGAGGTTTTAAAACATTAGTGTAGTAACCAGTGAACGATGGAACTGTAGCTACATTCAGTCACATGACCTTCACTACACTTCATTGACTGAATAAATGTCAGTAACACACACATAGGATAGTGTGTGCAAGTGGTCTAAGGAACAGGGACTGTCCAGTCGCTCATGAGGCTTGGATTCAAACCCATCGCTGACATTTATAACTTGATGCATCTGTAAGTGATTGGAAAAAGTGCCACAAAGGAAGATTCTCTTTATGTTTTTAAATGTGGGTGACAGTAGACTGTTAGGGTGCCTGGGTTGTTGACTCAGAGTTTTCAGTTTTACATTATCATTGAACTGTGACTTTGGCATTGTTTATCATTTCTAGTCTTTTGGTTTCTTAGAGTTCTGTCTTATGGTTTTTGTCTCTGTGTTCCATGGTTGCTCTGTCCGTTTTATGTTTCCTGTTTTACTTTGAAAGTCTGTGTCTCATGTTGATGTTTCATGTTTGGCTTCCCTTGTCTCCTTAGCCCTGATGTGTCCCAGCTGTGTTTCCCTCCTGTCTCCGATTCCTGATTGTTCCCTGGGTCTGTGTTGTGATTCTCGTCCTATGCTGTGTGTTCTGCCCGCCAGCACTTTCACTTTTGTTACTTTTGAGCAGTGTTGGTCAAGTTACTTGAAAAAAGTAATCAGTAACTAATTACTTCCCCCAAAAAGTAATCCTGTTACTTTACTGATTACTCATTTTCAAAAGTAATTAATTACTTAGTTACTTTTTAAAAATACGATTTACAACCTGAATAGGTAATAAAGCAACAGATCTTTCAGCCCAATTCTACTTTTTCTGCATAATCCATCATACAAAATGTAACCAAATTGAAAAGTGTCTTTTTAAAACTTGTTTTATTAGATTAAAAGTTTTAATCTTTTAACTTTAGACACAACATGAAAGACTGTTTGGATCAGCCTCTTTATTGTGTTTGTATCTCAGTTTAAGTGTTCATGTCTGAAAACTGCTCACAGTGTCAAATCCTCTGCTCTCCAACACTGAAACCAATTGTCCAGATTGACACAGTGATAATGAATCACTAACTACAACATGTACACACCCTATAAACATATCCACACACAGTCAAATACACACGTGTTGTTTGCTTGCCAAGACATCTACAGGTAGATGTGACACCTCGCTTGCCACCCACATGGTACCTTTTACCTTTTAATTATTTAGCATATGTTGCTGTCACTACATGTAAAGTTAATTTGAGGCTATATGCTGAGCGAGGTGGAAAATCATTTAAAATGCTTGTTCATGTGAATATATTCCTATGAAAGAACAGTTTCCTGTTCCCTCCGTGCGTGAACCCAGATTAATTTTTACATTACAGTGGGCAGAGCCATTGTTGGTAAAGAAAAGCTGGAAATCTTTGGACAATATGAGTGATGGAAATCCGCAAGGCAGTTACAGCACAGCTGCTCCGACTGGTTTGACTTTGTCTGTCCACAACTTCTCAAGAGTCTGGACAGTGATGAATAAATCAAATTTGGGCTGGAGAGCTGAGTGTCACGGTGAATGGGATGAGCCATGTGGAGAAAACAAATGAGGATCCAAGTGCAGGCACTCGCTGAAGTGAAGGTGATTTATTGTAAAATAAAACACAAGGTGAAAAATGGCAAAACGGAACTAAAGATAATCTAAACTGGGAAAAACTAAACTACTAAACAGCAAACATGAAGGAGGGTGAGCAGAGGCATACGGAGGCGGAGAATACACAGTAGGTTCACAGTTAAACACAGACAGACCAGAGACTAGTACACAAGTAGACACGACTTAAATACACACAGAAGAACAAGGGAGATTACACACAGGTGGGGAACACAGCTGGAAGTAACTGACAAGACGAGACAGGGGAAGCAAAACTGAATACACTTACATGAGACACAGACCTTCACAATAAAACAGGAAACAAGAAACAATTCACAAGGACGCAGACTTGACACTGAACTAAACCCTTAACCAGAATAAATGGAAACATAATAATAATAAAAACAAAATAATATTCAAAACAGGATAACAAAAGAATCAGAGCATAAATCATAATACAGAAGAATACCAAAACATAAGAAACTGAAAATGCTGGGTCAAAATGAACCGTGACACTGACAGGTTGTCAAAACACTTGTTGATATTAGTTTTGGTGAAGCTTTAGACCACACGAGGCTGTCGTCTGAAAAACTTTGAAGAAAAAAGGAGGATAAGTTTTATTAAAAAGACATAAAAGCTAAACCCAGCCATTCTTTTCTCTGCCCTTATTTCTTTTGAACTAATCATATTATCACTAGAAAAGCTCTCACATGCAGTACTAGTTGACTTGTGCAATATAATTTTGGCTTCTTTAAAATGCTGACTGTCTACTGTTTACATGCATGTGTTAAAATGTGAAGGAGGACTACCTCAGAGTTGGGGTAATAATAAAATGTGTAAAGATGCTGTGCACTGCACGTCACACCGTGCAGCAAGTAAATGACTCTAATTCTTACATCTGAGTGTCCCGAGCGATTCTTTCTCCACTGAGGTAACCTAAATGTAAATAACAAAATGACATTGTTTGATGGCATGTTTATGTGCTATGCCTTATTTCACAAGTTTAAGTGCTGGGAGCAATAGAAGTGTCATAGAAGAACAGAAAGGACTAAAATAAGGGATAAACTCCATAGACTTCTCCATCCATCTTCTTCTGCTTATCCGGGGCCGGGTCGCCGGGGCAGCAGTCCAAGCAGAGAAGCCCAGACTTCCCTCTCCCCAGCCACCTCCTCCAGCTTGTCCAGGGAACCCCAAGGCGTTCCCAGGCCAGCTGAGAGATATAATCTCTCCAGCGTGTCCTGGGTCTGCCCCCAGGAAACCTCCCATGGGACATGCCCAGAACACCTCACCCAGGAGGCATCTTTGTCAGATGCCCGAACCACCTCAAGTGGCTCCTTTAGATGTGGAGGAGCAGCGGCTCTACTCTGAGCCCCTCATGGCCGAACTTCTCACCCTATCTCTAAGGGAGAGGCCAGCCACCCTTTGGAGGAAACTCATTTTTGCTGCTTCCACAGACTTCTATAAAGGAAGTCGTTTCAGCTAGTATGAGTTCGATTTATTTAGAAAATGCCAAGGCTGTAGCTGAATCAAAGTTTGCATTTTTGATCACCTGAGAAACAGAGGCTCCTATTTCACGATGCAGTCTGAATATATTACAAAATATGAACCACTGAGCCAAATAGAGAGCAAGTGGAGTGTAAAATATGTTTAGCAATCTTTGTTTTCCAGTGCAGGCCCTATTATCACAAGAAAACACAATAGCACTTCATAAGCCATGATAGCAGTCAGTGTGAGCTTGTTTGTGTCAAAGTAGGGAAGCTGCTGTGCTGGAAAATCAGTTATTTTGTGAGGTCAATTGTCAGCTGGCAGCACAGATTATGAGCAGGTAGACGACATCATTCTGAACAACAACTTATAGCATTTTATACTGGCTTACAAAAGAGAAAAAGATTAAGTGCTGTTTGACAAAGAGCTGATTTTCCTTTTTTTAACTGTTTATTAATGCACTGCTGCAGGGTTGAGTTTGTGTCAGGGTCACTGCTCTTATTCAACATGTGAAAGCTTGGTGATGAAGGGCATGTAGGAGCAGAGACTGAACATCACGGCCCAGTCTGAGCAAATACCATATGCTGTGATAATAAAATAGTAGTAAATAGATGGTATCAGGTGTCAGGCCCACTTGCAGATGCAGTGGCAGTGGAGCCACATGGTTATGATCACCACACAGATGTTTGCAGAAGCAGTATGCATGCCTAGGTGCTTGATTTTATACACCTGTGGCTATGCAAGTGACTGGAACACCTGAATTCAATGATCACAGTTAACCATACATTCAGTCAATGAACCATTTATTAATCTTCAATGCACACTGGTGACACAAAGGTATGTACAGTAGACAATGGGTGAAAATTTTAACATTTGCTGACATATCTCGGTGAGGATCTTGCCTGATCTCACAACACCCAGCAGCATCTGAAGAAACCACAGCAAAGATGCACTTCCTACGATGGCTGAGGAAATATGACACGGCACCTAAAATCCTCGGAAACTTTGACACTGCTCAGGAGAGGAAGGCTCTCCAGCAAGTGAAAAACAAACTGCACAGCCTTCACATCACTATAGGACATTACAGCACCTGGGTCATCAGGAGGACCCACAACATTGTTAAGAACAGTATACACTTATAACAACACCCTGTTCACACTTCTGCCCTCAGCGAGACCCTGCCACCCAGGCCACAGAGCTGAAACTGCTGTGTTCATGACAATAAAACTTATTCTAACACAGAAACAAGGCCAGTTGGTAAAAACATTAAGATTAAGCATAATTAGTGACTTTGCGTGATGTGCAGTGCTTGAGAGGAAGTGCCCTATGTGGGTATTTCAAAAAGGTTGGATGCCTTGAAGACTCTATACCAGCGGTCCCCAACCCCCGGGCCACGGACCATTTGGTACGGGCAGTGAGAGTTGAGGCTCTGGTGTGAAATTCCTGGTTTTCAGGGGGTTTTTTTTTATCATTAACTCAGTTTCCTCGGGTCTTTTCCTGTGTTGTAGCTGTGTGTCTTATTTTGAAAGAAATATTTACACGTTACCATAGCGACCAGAGAGCATTAAGGGGCAGAGAGGAGGATGTTACTCTCAATGTTGTTGGTGTATTTCAGGAGGACGCTGCTAATAAAGTTACACAATTACATAGTGAATTCACGTTTATTATTATATTTACAAAATAACACAGTTTTTGTCTCGGCCATATCATTTTATTTTGTTGTATTTATTCGCCACACCTTAAAGGCCGCCCCGTGAAAATATTGTCTGACATTAAACCATCTGTGGAGCAGAAAAGGTTTGAGACCGCTGCTCTACACCAGTGCTGATGTGCAGGTTTTGTCTGGCACGCATATCTACTAACGTCGCCTTGGTGTATCACAACCAGTATGTTGACCATAAAAATCAGGCTTGAGACGTGCTGAAGAGATTATATCTCTGGCCGGGGACACCTTGGTTTTCTCCCAGAGCGAGTCTGTAAGCCTGGATAAATGGAAGAAAATGGATGGAAGACTTGCAGTCCACTTGATTCTGAGCAACCAAGACCCAGGACTCTGGAACTGAACCAGGTTCAGCATACAAAATATCTTTTTTTTTTTTTTTTTTTTTTTTTTTAAATGACATCAGAAACAGCAGTATGCGACATTACGTGATGGCAGAGCTTCAGTTCATCCTTTGTCATTTTTTTTTTTTTTTTTTTTTTTAATAAATAGGACAGGGGGAATGAATGAGAGAAAGAGGGGGAGAGAAAGAAAGAAAACCAAAGGGGAGAAGAGACGGTGAGAAGGGGGGGAAAAGAGAGAAAAAAAAAAAAGAACTCCTGGGTCACCTGTATGGAGAAAAAAAAAACAAACAAAAAAAACAAACAGAGGAGACAGCAAACAACAAAGAGCAACATAATAATAGAGAAAACAAAGCACCATCACAATAAACTAGCTAGTCATAGATATCAATATTTACTAAATAATAAACGATATTGTGCAGCACGCAAGATAGACAGCGCACAGTGTGCTTTGAGGCAGCAGCCAAGAAAGCTTTAGTCCGCGTCTGTGAATACCCATGTGTGCATACCTGTGTGGATCAGCATGCTTGCATTCCAAAGGTTTCTCCATGTAATGATCTGCTAGGATACAAAATATCTTTAAATACCTTCTCTGACCAAACATGTTGTTCTTCTTTTCTGTTGTTGAGAGTGCGTCGAGCTGCTGTTGGTGTTTGTGTTGTTTGGCTTTTGCCAAAAATTAACTTGACTCAATGAATATTTGCTAGTTTCATGGTTTTTTTTCTTCCAATAGTCAACTCAAATTCATTTTTTACAGTTAACAAAATAAACAACAAAGCACAGAGCGTAGTCCCAGCAAAGAATTTTACTGTTTTCTCACACTTTCAAAAACAGAACAATCCATCAGAAGAGCAGAGTTTTGGATGCTGTTTAATAATCCGACAAAGACATTGTTTTTTTATATAAAGCACATGGAAACTTTGAAGACAGATATTCATACAATAAATGCAGTGTACAGAAACTTGCCCTCGCCCACGTGCCATTTAGAAGATAGAGTTTCAGACAAAGAGCACAGTGCTCTCCATTAATGATTTCTGCATAATGCAAGTAAGACTTTTAAACCTTTGAAATTTAAGATATCTCGCACATTCAATTGGACTTGAAGTTGTTAAGTGCAGCCTCAAGCACAATTTTGACCTGCACCACAACCCTTTGATTCCATTATGCAATGCCATTACGTTCGGACTAAAAGCTCTGTACGACGCGCTTATTGGGGCGGTCGGCTCGTCACTCCTACAAACTCAAAAGCTTTTTTTCCTTTGCAAGCTTTATGTGTTTCTTTTAAAAATAAGGTCAAAAAGGGTTCCAGGTTACTTGGTTCTTTCATAGCTGGAACACTCGCCACTTCTTAAGCTTTTTCTTGCCATCTCTAATGATGCTACTGTATGCAAAACTACACTGATGAAATCCAAAAAGAGAAAAGACATTCACATTTCTACATCTACATTTTTTATTGCTATATGTACTGACTTAAATACAACCCCTTAGTTTTCTAAACATCAAACAGGCAGTTTGTTCTCATATTTCTTTCATTTTTTAAAAAAAAAAAGTGAATAACCCAGAAGATTTGCTCAAACTTCTGCTGATTCCACAGGTTCTTCCAAACTCGTCAAAGACAATCCTGTTGAAACATAAAATATTCTTTTGTCTGTTTTTAATTGTTATGTCAAGTTTTTCTTTGAGAAATCTGAAAATCCTAATGTAAAATCTCAGGTCAATGTTGACACTTTTCTCAAGTCATATTTATATATATGTATATTGTGCCAGTTTATAACAACAATCATTTCAAATTATTTTTTAAATTATTATATTTTCTTATATATCTCTGTCTTATATTTCCTTATATTTTCAAGCAAATCTCTCCTATGGCCAAGTAACTGTCAGTAGTGGGGAGGAAGAACTCCCTTTTAACAGGAAGAGAACTGGAAGCAATTCACAGCAACGTGGTGTTGCTGGCTGGGATATGACTGGGTAGTAAACACAGTACAGGGTTAACTAGGCAAACTGAGCCTTGAATAGCCACAAAACAAAGTTTTGTGCAACAAGCATCAGGTGTCGACACAAGTTCAGGGTGTTCTGTTTGGTTTGTGGTAGGGAGTGACAGCAGGGTTTATGGTTGGGTTTGGATCGGCCCCTTCCTGTTTGCAATGGTGATGGGTGAGGTCAGGCAGAAGTCTTTATGGACTATAACATTCACAGATGATAATGTCTACAAATTATCTGTCCTCATGCTCCCCACTGTCACTACAGACAGTGGGAAGCATGAGGAAGAAAAAAAATATATATATATATACAGAAACTGAGAGATAATATGTAGCGTCATTTGTAATATGCAAAATTATGCTATTAAAAATGGATTCTTGGAATCATCTAATTGGAATTTGCATTCCTTGCAATAATCTTAAATGCAGTGAAAAAGATGAATAAGTGACACATAATCCATAATTAACCATGTGATCCATATGCCCTCCAGAACGGTGCATCATGGCAAAAGCAGATAGTCACACACTGGATAGCACACAGAGTTCTTGTTTCACAAAACAGAGACAACCTCTTTATACCTGTGCTTCCTGATGAGTGATGAGTAAAGGAAAGTGAAGGAAAGTGAAGAGGTGTGTGTGTGTGTGTGTGTGTGTGTGTGTGTGTGTGTGTGTGTGTGTGTGTGTGTGTGTGTGTGTGTGTGTGTGTGTGTGTGTGTGAGGGAGAGACAGGGCAATATGCTGGCCTGTGCTGGGATTACTGAATTGACGGAGCTGTGAGCAGAATGGGCCGTGAAGCCGCCAGCAGCGTTATCGACAAACTGTTGGAAGATTAGAATTTCGAGCGCCTGCTCCCTGTGCTGGGCTTTTCTTCTGTCACAAAAAGATAACTTCTTTGCATTCCATGGGAGAAGATTACCAAAGAGCTGCTGACAGACAGACTCTACACATTCAGGCAGTCATATACATACAGTGCAAGCTCTGTAATCTCAGCATCTGCACACTCACAAACACACACACGCAGCGCTACAAGTACTGTTGAATTATTGTCTGTTGGATTTATTGATTACACCCAAGGCTGCATCACTCCGCCTGGACCGTGGTTTTTGTTGGCTCAAAGAAAAATACCTGCTACAAAGTTTATTTTTTCTGTCTCAGACTCTGTTTTCAGGTTATTAATAAAACTAGGGCACCAAGTCTGTGCCTCTAACCCACTGATGAGAACTGACCTGAACCCTGACCTCCACCCTACAAATAAAGAAAAATGTAAGCACACTGTGGTATCAAAATATGTCTTGACAATCAGAGTAAAATAAATATGTAAAATAAATATGCAGTTTCTGGGGTTAGGCTTACTTTTCATCATCAATTTCAATCTCACAGCAATGGGAGAATAGTTCCACATTTCTGCATATGGAGAGTTATACTTGATTATGTGCTTGCTCAAATTAAGCCTTTCTACCCACTGGTGTAATTTGTCTGGTGTAGAGGAGGTGTCAAATATGTCAATTTACATGTGTTTGTTTATTTAAATTTAGTGAATAGTAGTGGTGCAGCAGATCAAAAAACTCACGGTTTTAAGTCACGGATCGGATCAATTTTCGGATCAGCAAAAAAAGACAAGACAAATGTAACTGTCCGTTTATTTATTTTAGTATTTTTTGCCCTTTAAAAAACATTCAACTCTAGAATCGTTCCACACAATTATATAAAACAAATTAAGGTGCATTATAGGGCATTATAATTATTTCCTTTAATGTGGACACAATCAAAAAAAACTTAAAATGCAATTTAAGATATCATTGCTTCTTTGAACATTTGGAGAACGAAATAAAAACTAGCTTATGTCCACATCATCAAAAAAGAAGAAAGAAAGCAGAGCAGATGTGAGCTTATAACTTCAATTTTTTTTCAAAAAGATGAGGATGTCTACATTTTCTGGGGAGAGTGTAGACCTCTTTGCTGTAACGATTTCCCCTGCTGTTGAGAACACCCTCTCGCTAGGCACTGAAGTGGCAGCCACAGCCAGATAGCGTCTTGCCATTATGGCAAGGTGAGGGTATTTACAGTCATTACTTTTCCACCACGTCAGTGGATCACCATCCACTGGAATGCCACTTGATGCCCCATAGGATGCCACCTCCTCTTTGATGGTGTCAGCAAAAGCCTTGCTGCCCATGTCCTTCTGTACAAAGGTGTCGCCAAAAAGCTCCGCCATTGCCGACTTCTTTTGAGGACTTGTGTCTGCTCCTGTTGGTGCTGCTTGACCCTACAGCGAAAGTTACTTTATTGATTAAAACAATTATTAAAAAAAAAAATATATATATATATATATATTTCATTGACATTAAAATGTGGAAATAACTTTGAAGAAAAACATTATCATTAAAAATAAAAAATATATAATTTCTACATATTTATTTTCTTTACCTCTTCACAGTCTGCAGTTCCAAGACTGCTCACAGTCTCAGTAGTGAGATCACTGTATGTCCTCGGGCGTAGGGCAAGGTCTAGGTGAGACAGGGATTTGAAACTTGGATCAAGTGCAGTAGCTCTGTGAAGGTACTCCTGTAGGGCTGGTGGTGAAGTGTCTCTGTGCTTCAGGTCCTCTCTAATGGCAGTCTTGACATCTCTTGTGATTGTGCTGTCTACCTCACTTGGGAACATGGCTTGTAGGATCCTTGTTTTCAGAAGCAGGATCATGGACACAGATGGTGCAGTTTCACTGCTCAACAGAGTTGTAACCGCTTTGAGTGGTTTGAGCAGCTGGAGGACCTCCTCTGCCCCTCTAACATCATCATCAGACAAGGTGACGATGTCGCTGACATTTTTCTTCAGGGTTTTGTCTGTTAGTGCAGAGTATATAGCTGTCTGCTGTTCAAGATAACGCTCCAACATATCATAAGTGGAGTTCCACCTTGTTGGGACATCATGTATGACCTTATGAGTAGGCAGCTGTAGCATATCTCGCTTGGTCTTAAGCACATGAGCAGCTGTTGAACTTCGGTGGAAGTAGGAAACCACCTTCCTTATCCTCCCAAGGAGGCGGTGCATCTTACTCACTTTAATCCCCTTTGGGATGCTAAATTAACTGCATGTGCAAAGCACCCTATCTGTGGGCCCAGTCCTGCCTCGTTCACTGCATTTATTTGGTTTTTAGCATTATCTGTTGTGACTGGGATATTGGTATTGGGCCTCTCTATCCTTCACTCTGCCACCGCTTCCGTCAGTAAGTGCGCCAGATTTGTACCAGTGTGACTCTCATAGAGGGGGCGTGTCTGCAGTACAGAACTTCGTATCTCCCACTTGGCTGTGATGTAATGAGCGGTCACGGTCACGTAGCTTTCCGTTGCCCTGGAGGTCCAACCATCTGTAGTTAGTGCAACAGAAGATGCCTGGGACAGTTCAGCCATAACTTTAGACTTTTGCTGCTCGTACATGCTTGGAACGACCTTTTCACTGAAGTGGGTGCACGACGGGATGTCGTAGCGTGGCTCAAGTATGTTCATCAAATGTTTAAACCCCTTGTTTTGTACAACGGAATATGGCCTCATGTCTGCAGCTATAAACACACCAATAGCTTCTGTAATACCTTTAGCCCGGTCGGATTGGGCAGCAAAGGGCTGCTTTAATGCCGTGGATATCAGCGGTAGTTGCGCAGCCCTCGTCTTGGCTCCTGTCACACTAGGGTGATGTCGTTTCAAATGAGCCGCCATGCACGACGTGTTGCCAGTGTCATAAGGCTTCCTCATGCCACACTGTCGACAAACTGGTGGTTTTATCTACCACCCTTTTCCCATCTATATATTTAACAGGGAAGCCAAAATGCTCCCACACATGAGATGCTGGAGGTTTCTCGAGCTCGTCTACTCCTTCAGTTGGACCGCTAGCGTTGGCCATGACTATCGCTTGAAAGACTGACCATGCGCAGATTGCGCAGTAAAACTTTTTTTTTCTTTTTCGAATCTTCGAATCACGTGCGTACCGAACCGTGGAGAGGGATCGGTTTGGATCACGGATCAACAGTGATCCGTTGCACCTCTAGTGAACAGTTATGGGGATAAATTCCATCCTGTTCTTCATGGTAGGGATCGTAGGGGCAGAGGAGGACATCAGTTATAAAACCTGGAAAGCTGGACAGAATTTTCTTAGATAGAAATCTGATACTTTGTCACAAATGTCTGCGATTTTTTTCTTTTTGCTGTCTTATCATCATTTTCTCTCTGTTTGCCTCATCGTCTTTGGCTTGATCTAGATGATTTATTTTATTCAGTTGTGCAGCAAACAGTATTTTTATTCATATAGACGGTTGGAAGGGTGTTTCAAAATTTGTAGAATACTATCAAAACAATTAGTTGCACACTCAGAGAAACAAACGGATACCTCTGTGACCTATGACTTGCACAAACTAGGGCTGCAGCTTTGTATTTTCTCCATATAAAACTACAGGGGAGGGAGGATTTTTGGATCCTCTGCCAGTTTGTTCACTTACAAGGAAATTACTTGACTGTATAAGAATTTTATTCACTACAACCCAGCCAGAATTCTGCCCCCCACGGCTGCAACACAGAATTACAATCAATCAATCAATCAATCAATCAATCAATCATAGATACTCCAGTTCTGAACGTGTGTAAAAAGCACATCTGTTCACAGAATTAATTTCTTCCATTCCGGTCTCTCCACCACCATGGTCACGACCAAAGAGCTGTCAGAGGATGTCAGGGACAAGATTGTAGACCTGCAAAAGCTCGAATGAGCTACAAGACCCTCAGAAGAACCTCGGTGAGAAGTTGAAAACTGTTGGTGTGATAATAAGATAAGACTTAGTACAATAGTACAATGACACTGATAAACTGTCCCACTTCGGCAGTAGCCACAGCCAATCACGACTAAACACAACACAATAAACTTTAAAGTGGAAATGTTTATTGCACATTACTGTCCCCCCAAAAGTTCAGGGAGGTAGCCAGTCAGGTCAGCTGTTAGCACTTATTAGGGCTGTTGCCCTGTTGTAAAAGCTGTCTGTTTGTTGAGTCTGTTTGTCCGGGACCTCAGCAGCCTGAATCTTCTGCCAGATGGCAGCGGCTTAAACACCCGGTGTCCTGGGTGTGTGCAGTCCCGTAGGATGCTGCGTGCCCTCTGGAGACAGCGAGTGCTGTACAGGTCCTTCAGGGAGGGAAGAAGATGCCCAATGTCTTTTTTGAGACATATTTATGACCCTTTGAAGTGGCCTTTTGTGTGCCATGGTGCAGCTGGAGAAACACACAGCGATGCCGTATGTCTGCACACATTCAGTGGAGCAGCGGTAGAAGATGATCAGAAGCTCCATCTTCAGGTCATTTGGAAGATTCTCAGAAAGAGGAGATGCTGTTGGGCCTTCTTTACAACCTCTGAAATGTTTGAGCTTCACTGGAGGTCTGTGTCTATGTGCACATCCAGGAATTTGAAGCTGGACACGCTTTCCAAGCATTGGTGCTGATGGGCTGCAGCTCAGACTTCCTCCTTCTAAAGTCAACTACCCGCTTATTTGTCCTGGTGATGTTAAGGTCCAGGTTGTTGTCTACACACCAATCTGACAGCCTCTGAACCTCAGCTCTGTACGCCGTCTCGTCTCCCCCAGAGATGAACCCCATCACGGTGGTATCATCTATGAAGTTAATGACTGCATTGTCTGGGTGGGTACTGACACAGTCATGTGTGTACAGAGTGTACAGTGGGGGACTCAGCCTTGTGAAGAGCTGGTGTGAGGCTGAGGAAAGATGAAGTCCTACTCTAACTCTCTGTACACGGTCTGACAGGAAGTCTCTCATCCAGCAGCAGGCGGTAGGAGGAAGCCTGATATCCAACAATTTTTACAATCAAAAAGCATAGCTAAAGTCAACGAAGAGCAGCTTGGTGTAATGTGTAATATAATTTGGAAATAGAAGAAATATAAAATGGGCATCAAATGCCCTTTTCTGGACCTCCATCATATGGTGAAGATGATCATGACGAGGGTGGTGGATCAGACCAAAATTACATGGGAGGAGTTACTTAGAGGCAGTTGGGACCACAGTTCCCACAAACACCACTGGTAACACACTACACTGTAATGGACTGGAATCTTGCAGCAGCTACAAGGGCCCCCTGGTCAAGAGGGCAGATGTACAGGCCTTTTAAAATTTACCAGTAAGCAATAATTCGGAGAAGGCTTGGTCACACGACACCAAAATGAACCTGTTTGATATCAACTCAACTTGCCGTGTTTGACGGAAAAGAAATGCTGAGTATGACCCAAAGAACACCATCTCCACAGTCAAGTGCAGGTGTGGAAACTTTGTGCTTTGGGAATGTTTTTGTGGTAAGGGTACACGGTGACCTCACTGGTCCATTTACATAAAATCTTGGTAAACAAAAACTTCTTCCCTCAGCTACAACCCTGAAGTCGCTGTGTCTTCCACCATGACAATGCCCCAAACACACTGCAAAGGTAACAAAGGACTGGCTAAAGAAGAAGCACATCAGGGTCATGCTGTGGCTGAGCTAGTCTCCACACTTGAGTCATAAAGAAAATCTGTGGAGGGAGCAGCAGCCTAAACCTGAAGAGTTCTGAGATTCTGTAAAGAGGAGTGGGCCTAAATCCCTCCTCAGGTGCAAACCTGGAGACTAACTATAAAAATATCTTACCGCTGTGCTTGCCAGCAACGGTTGCCAACAGTCACAGTTCACTTATTTCACTGAAATGTAAATCAATTTATAACTTTTATGCAATGTTTTTGTCTGGATCTTTGGCTGATATTCTGATTCTAACCATTAAGATGAAATTACCATAAAAATGTAACTAAGCAAATTCAGCAAGCGATGAAATAATTATTTCTTCCACAGTAGCTCCTGTCTCACTTTTATATACTTCCATGAATGTACTGTATGTTTCTGAGAACGCTGAAAAGTTTTAATTTTGAATCATATTACATATTTTTTCCAAGGTAAGAGGAAAAGAAACACGTCTCAGAAAGATTTAGAAACAGATTGAATTTATATATCTTTCATTATATTGATTGAAAGTCTGAATATGCTGAATTTAGCTGCTGAAGGTCATCTTAAGCTTCAGTGCGTTCAGTCTTTTGTGATGAAACAGTGAGTAAATTTCATATGTAGTTCAATACTGTGGTTTTTTTTTAGGACATTTGGTGTTGCTAAGCTAGCCAGTGCCTTCCTACTTTTTAGGAATGTACCAGATTATTGATCTGGTTACTGCAAAGCTCTTTACTTTGAGTTTTTCAGCATAAAGTTGGTGTGCCATCCTTTTTTAAAACCCATTGAATTATTGCTGAGTTTGCACTTGGATCTCATATTCATGTAAAAATCCACTGTGTCTGTGCACATAACCAAAACTTTTGTTATTCGTGTTAAATTAGAGCTGATTATCATTGTCCTGTCATTTAAAACCACATTGTAGATATGACACATTTTCACAAGAAGCAATATGCCTGAGGAGGTTGAGCATTTTCATGCCAAAGACTCCCAAAATAGAGCCCTGCTTTGCCAGGTCCCCCCACCACTCTAACATAAGCCATCATACACCCACATACTGAGCAAGAATCAGCACCATCTGATTTAATAACTAAGATGCTCCCACAGCACCTTTTATTGTGTTTAGTTTCTTCACTTTGTAAGAATACAGTTACCAATTCATTATGCTGGTTATGAACCTTTTAGAAGACTTCACCCCTGCAGCCTCATCAACTATGCAGACCATGCATGTGACAGCGAGCAGATTCAGATCTGTACTGGCTGCGCTCAGATTCTGTTAGATGCGATGGCTTCAGGAGGCGCGCAGAAATGGTTTAAGGTCTTTTGCTTGATTCTTCATAACGCTGTGTTCATTTGTGTGGCACTGACATTAAATGTCCAATGCTAAAATGTAATTTCATATTAAGTTTTCAGTCTGGATTGCTCTGCTCTGGAGAGGAGGATAAGTGCATGCAGTGCGTTGGTCTGATCTCAATGACTAGCCATCTGATTCATTTCAGATTCAGCAGGTCTCCGATGCTCGTCCCTTGTTGCCAGGCATCATTATTAACCCTCGACAGAATTTTATTAGAAGGCTTATGTCCAATAATTCTGAAACAGGGAAAATCGGACAAACATTTTAAACACCTAAATGCAGCAAAATTGATTTGTACATTTCTTCATTTCATTCTCTATATCTTATTATCCATTTCTCCTCCTCTTCTTTCTCTCCCTCCAGCACGGCGCTCTCCTCCCTCATCTCCACTTTGTCCTGCTCACCTCAAGCCTCATCTCATGAAATAAAGTCAAAGCTCTAATAGCTGAAAACGTCTATAAACATATTTACTTATTCCAAACATTGTGGAAGTTACGGATTTTTTTGAACACATCAGACATGCACCCTCCCTCTCCAAACAGCTGACAACAGCTGGTCAAACAACAGCTGGTTATGAGCTAACATTATGCCAGCTAATGTTAGGATCAAGCGTCCTAAAAGTCACCCTCTGATAAAGAGTTTGATTACATTTACACATTACAGTTTTTTCTTCTTTTTTCTTTTTTTGCTAAGCATTGAGTCGCTAACAACGCTAGTTTCACCAGCTAACAGTAGCTAGCAGCAGCAAAAACAGCAGCGCTTTTTGATGAGAAAGTTCTGGAAATTCTCAACAGCTGACCTCAGTATCACTGTCACTGGACCGAAGTGAGCTTCACCTTTCACAAAGTTTTACAGCTTCCTCCAGAGTTGTGGACACTTCGTACTCATGGCCATACCTGAACACGCCCGATCTCGTCTGCTCTTGGAAGCTAAGCAGGGTTGGGCTTTGTTAGTGCTTGGATGGGAGACCAGCTGGGAATACCAGGCGCTGTAAGCTTTCGGATGGCTGTAGCTCAGGAAGTAGAGCAGGTTATGTACTAATCGGAAGGTTTGATCCCTGGATCCTCCAGCCTGCATGCCAAGTCTCCTTGGGCAAAATAAAACCCCAAGTTGCTCTCCGATGCATCCATCGGTGTATGAACGTTAGTTACGAAGCACTAAAAAGCTTAGAAGAAAGTGTATGTTGTATAGAGTACTCGCTTTTCTTCAAGTAGAAAGGCGCTGTATAAGAATCAGTCCATTTACACCCAGCATTATGAGCTAAACAGTCATCTGACAGCCTACGCTCACTATATGAACGCAGTCCAGAACATTTGAGGTGACTTTGCATTAAAAACGTAAATTTCACAATTTATTTAATTGTCGCATATCTGTTATCTGTCCCCCTTTTTCCTCGAATAAGCCCGTCCTGTCCAGTGAACAGAATCATGTCTGAATGCTTTGTTGTGCCAAACATTTTTTTAACTCCTGATCTAGTGTTGATTAAAACATGTTCAAATTTAGTGTGTACAAAAAACCATTTGATACACAAAGAGGAACAGAAACACAGTGGGAACCACCAGGCCAGCCCCAACATATTGGGGTACAAAGGGTTAATGCTTACTGTAGGATGTCATGTGACCTTTCTCATTAATAACAAGAAGGCATATACACTTTGACACTCTCTGATTGTATATAAAAGTCACACTGTCTCAGTGTTGGTTAGTTAACCCTTTAAGACCTACCATAGAACCAAGTCCGCCAGAGCTTATATTATATTTTTACATGCTGTGGAGCCATTTTTGGGAGCATTTCAAGTTGCTATACATCAATACAACCATTATAGCCCAGATTTTAATAATATGTATTCATTAAGTGCATAGTAATTACATAAATTGCAAAAAAGTGCAATAAACTACAAAAAAATTGAAAATCGTTTTTGATTTTTTTAACATATATTTGTAGTTAGAGAAATTTAAGAGGCTTATCCCTCAAAACTGTAAATACAAAAAAGTTGCACAAAATAGTTTCCCACCACAGGAAATTTATTTTGAGTGTCTTCATAGTTTTATTTTTGAAATACACCAATTTTTATACACTGCAGGAAAAACGAAAATAAATATTATACTGCAAATTTGCAAAAAAGCAGCATATGCATCAAAATAAACTATTTCCAGCAGTGCAATATGAGTCCTAAGCATCCCAGAAACGACACAGAAAGTCATAAAGTCAAAGATAACGTTTAAAAAGAGCAGTATAGGCCCTGAGGCCCTGATCGCAAAAAAGACTACATTTCCGCGAAAATGACGTCACTTCCGGTTTCAGGCAGGTAATGGCGGAAATGCAAAAGTTCGCGCTGACGTCTATTCCAACGTAGGAAGTGTTATGGACAGCTGATCAGATCGGTAAAGCGTGTTTCTGGAATATTATGTTTTTGTTGCTGCAAGTGCTTTTTATGCAGTTTTTGCAAAGCTATATGTGGAAGGAAACTGTGACCTAGGACAAGCTGATGGCATCAGATGTAAGTACAACTCCTCCGGTTTCATATGCAAAAAAATTTTTTGTGCTAGCTTACGTGGTTGCAGTGCTACTGGGATTTAAAAATAGTTACGCATAACAGAGCGTTCCCGCTCCGATCGGCTCTAAAGGGTTAAGCGATTGGTCGAGAGGGAGAAGTCGGAATCAATAACTAAAGCTAGCATCTTAAATAAGCAATTCATTCATGAACTGTAACGTCATGTCTGCCACTTAGTGCTAATTAACCCTAAAAATACTTTACGAATGCCTGTCCCACAGAGAAGAACAGATTATTTTAGAGATCACTGCACATCATTACAAAACAAGACTTGAATTCTAATTCTATTCTATTCTATTTATCCAAAAAGTTATGACAGAAAACAGCTTTTAGACTTCCTTTGTGCTTTGTGCGAGATGTTTTTTCCTCCTCCTTAATTAATGAGTGGCTTTCTATTGTGTCTATTATAGAAATATGACATTAGTATTTGTTTCAATCACTCAGCAGCGCAGACTGGGCCAGGCTCATGTCGATGCCTCTGCATTCATTTGGTGGCTGATCCAGAGTATTAAAGCCACTGATTATTTAATGCTTCTTTATGTAAAAACTGCTGACATCAAAGAGCACTCTATTACAGTGTGCAGAGAAAATGTATTTCCACCCTTGGTAAATGCCAACAAGGACGTGCTTTGACAGAGGAGCTTCTTTTTTCTGCCACTGCCATCAGCAGAGCCAAAAGGCCTCCTGTCGCTCTCCTGCTGCCTCCACCTCCTGCTGCAGCACCTCCACACAGGGAGGGACATTGATCAAGTGTCAGCCGTGGAAGAGGGCCCAGCGGATCAAGAGCTGCTGGAGGAGGCCATAAAGCTGGAGCCCATCCACCTTTCTGTCTTTAAATCCTTTAGGCTGTTGGAGGCCGCTGGGTGTATCCTCTCCCATCCGGTGCTGGCTGCTTTGTCTTCCCACTGTAAGCCCAATCATCTGAGAGTCTAGTCCCTTTCCTGGCTGCAGTTCTGATCCAAATCCCAGCCGATGCCTTGCTCCTGGCCTCGGTGCAGTCCAGATAAGAGGATTTTCTCGGGCAGCGTTTTCCCCACTTCAGGAGCCAGCTGCTGACAGCACTGAGGTGAGGCTGTCAAATGTAGTTTCACAACAATGTCATGTCTCATCAGGGGGTGTCATTTCTCTTGTACCATTTTTTTCACTTATTCTCGGTACTACAGTGTCTGCCTGAGATAAGCAGCAGGCGACCAGCTTGATGGTGTTCACAAACACAATGAGGATTAGAAGAAATCTTGAACTTTTAGTTAACTTTTCCTCACATTTACTACTTTACCTGATTCTACATTAAAGTCCTGTAGTTCCCATTAGTGCTGGTCTTATGTGTGACACACAGCAACTCTGCTTATGTGTGGAGGGATCTGGCCATACTTGATTATCCAGATGGCAGAAAAGCGTATGGCCACTGGAGCCACAGCAAAAGTTGAAATAAAAGTTTCATGGAAACAGGTGGGAACGTGCTTGTAACAGAGGTGTGGAGTACATTTCCTAATATGTCACATTGGCACATTATTTAGTTAACACATTGATATAGAAACAATAGTTCCTCAAAGGCAAAACCTACTGGTGCTATAGTTAATAGGTCACACGTTTCTGAGAGTCAGCCAGCCGTTTAGATGGTCTAGGTTTTTTCCTTTTCTTTTTTTAACTTCTTGGCTTCATTTTCCTAAAACCAATTCACAATAACAATCCTTTGATGATGTTTTCTATAGTGAGGTGAGGACCCTACGATAATTGAGACAATCAACAATCAGATGGCACAAGTGGGGAGGAAGAACGATCTTTTAACAGGAAGAGACCTCCAGCAGAACCGCACTCAAAAATGAACATTTTCCACTGTAAAAAAGATGGAGGCTGAAGCAAAAGAATGGACAGAAAAGGGGAAAGGAGACAAAAAGCAAATAGCAACAGGGGCCAGTCCTCACTTGAGGTTCTGGGCTGGTGGGCATGGGGGAGATAAGATAAGATGAGACTCAATAGATCCCTGTGGGGCAAATATGTGAAGGGTGGTCATGTCTCCCAGCTCGCAGCAGTGTGTTACAGCCGGACGCAATGTTTCCTAATAAGTACACATTTGGTTGCACCATGTAAACTCTCCCATACTCAGCAGTGTTATCTCCACCACATCTGGGTTCATCCAAGCCAGTTTGTACCAACGGCTCCCATCGCCAACATGCTGGAACACAAACATCACTAATTACTCATATCTCTGTCACTAACTACTAATCAAGGCTGATGGTGATAACAAAGACACACACACACACACACACACGCACACACACACAGCTGAGGGGATACACCACCAGAGTAACACGTTACTGTAATTAGATTACCGTTACTTTCCCGTAGGAACGCTGCGTTACTCCGTTACTAAAACCGTGATTTTTTGCGAGAATGTCTCACGACAGTGACGTAAGCGAGTGCGCCGTTAGTGACAACAGCTGTGTGCAGATCAACAGTGGATCATATATCGAGTGTGGGAGAGAGTATGAGCGTGCAGCGTTTGAAGTGTGGAAGTACTGACCTTACTTTGAGTTTGATTCCATAAAAAGTGACAAAAACATTAGCGTCCGTTGTGCGTGGGAAGAAAACTTCTTTTTACAGCGAAAAAAGCCCCTAAACTTCCAAGCAAGCATCGGGAGTGCGCAACGACTTAATGGGAAACTCACAGAGAAACTTGCGGATTCTTCAACTGACCGCGGCACACCTGCACCAGGGTAAACCTCCGCCTACGCCACTCCTGCTTTACAGGTGAAAATAGAGCAACAGGACCGCTGAGTCTTTGACGTTATTTATTTTCTGCTGTGTTTTACTTGCATCTATTTGAAAGAGTGAGTGTAAACACAAAAAATATTTTATTTTATGTGCTGGAATGTGCAGAAAATAGGTTTAAATGTTAAACTAATTTATTCAAGTCAGAGAATGTTGCATATAATTAAATTTTTGCTTGATGCATAAAGTTAAAAGATTAAAACTGATAAAACAAGTTAAAAAAGACTTTTCCATTTGATTACATTTTGTATGATGGATTATGTAGAAAAAGTAGAATTGGGCTGAAAGATCTATCGCTTTATCACCTCTTCAGGTTGTAAATAGTGTTTTTAAAAAGTAACTAAGTAACTAAGTAATTAATTACTTTTGAAAATAAGTAATCAGTAAAGTAACGAGATTACTTTTTTGGGGAAGTAATCAGTAATTCGTTACTGATTACTTTTTTCAAGTAACTTGACCAACACTGTACACCACCAGTATGAAGCTTCGGTACTGGCTTGGAGAGGCCTGAGGACCTCTCTGACACAGTTGTTTTTCACAAATAAAATTAACTACATTCATTTTACATTCTATTATTAAAGTCTCATATCCGGAGTTTGAGCTGTGGTGGTTTTTAATTTTTAGATATCTTTTTAAGAAAGTGCAAACCTCAAACTGTTCAGTGTCATAAATCCTCTTTTTCATGAATGCCTGGATAATATTAACATCAAGTGTAGTTTCCTGAACAGCTTTTAGTTTATTTGATATTTGATTAATATTATAATTTTTGATTTTAAAAAAATTAAATTGAAAACTCCTATTGGAGTGAAACATTTTGGCCCCATGTAAATGTGACTAAACGTTTGGTAAATAATATAAAAATGTCTCTATATTACATAGAGTAATATAGAGAACGGTAGAATAACAAATATTTTAATAATGGAGATTGTAATGCATTTTAAACCACTTGGGGACAGTAAATGTCCCAGTCCTGCACTGGTTTGCTGTGCTGAACACCTTTTGGAGTCCAGGCTGGGCTGAGCAGATGTGACCCCGTCAGTTCTGGTCAGTTCCTTCCTGAATGTTCACCTTGCTGCAATCTAAACTGGTGAAAAAGCAAATAACTCTTAGCACTCTGTTTCTGTGGAATCTATTCTGGACAACTTTAGACTTTCTCCTTGTGTAAGACCTGTAGTAAGACTACAGGCCATAAAAGTCATCATCTGTCTGCACTTTGAACATGCAGCCAACTTCACATGCCTGCTACACTCTCTTAATGTATAGGCATGAATATTCAGAGTGGGGAATGCTTTGAAAGAACACTTTGATCGTCATGGGCACCTATCCAGGAAGCATGTTAAAGAGATTTAAGGATGTCTAACTTACAGAGTACTGATGCTGGCTTACCAAAGACACATCATATCATATTTAAAATGTACAGCATACTGATGTTAACATTAAAATGTTATCAGCGAGAAGCAAAAACTCGTATGCCAACGGGTTTTCCAAAATGAAAAAGATCCTGTGATTATCCAGTTTCTTCCAGGTGGATGCTGTTTTCTCTCCTCTGTGCCATGGATTAGTTTTGCGTTTGCACCCTATTGATGCCTTTTCACTCTAGATCTCCATTTATTCTGATTTTGAGGTAATAAATTAACCTTTTACATGATTATTTGATGAAATAAAGAAGGAATTCCTCACAGCTGTCAATAAGAGAGGTGGGTAGAAATGGAAAAAGCTGTGATTCCTACAGACCTGGTTGTGCTTACCCTCCGATAAAAGCTGCATGTTCGGCCCCAGTTTATTAGATAAATGTGAGTTGAATATTCACAGTTCTTTTTTCGGCTGGTCCTATTAGGATCAGCCACAGATGCCTTGGGCTGACTGATCCTGTGTGGACTTATTTTAATTCATGTACTGATATCGGTCGTTTGGCTAATCAACAAAAATAAAGAGTGTTTGTGTCCATAAATTCACAGCCCTTGCTGTAAAGGATATTTTAGTTGCATTTCACTCATTACTGCACTGGAAAAAAACTAGAATGAGTCGCGAACGTTATACGTTTGTATGATACGTTAGAAAGTTCTGCATCTGTTCGGTTCCAATCAAAGGTTTCTGTTAGTAAATTGGCCATATTACAGTAAAAAGGTGAGTATAGGTAGCTATACTGTACGCTGACTTATCAGATCTCATCTCCTCAAGAACACATTCAGTGACACTCAAAACAACACATACATGTACACATCAGGTGCTTTGTATCGCATGATGCAGAGTGACTTGTAAACTAACTGGTTAGTAAGTTGGTCATTCCTCTTTTTTCCCTCTTTCCATGGTCGACTTCCATCTATCCAGTCTGTGAGTCAGTATTTCAGAGCCACGGGGAGTCTGGCAGGCCGTCTGCCACTTCATCACTGACCTTCTTCCCTCATCTCCTCCTCTTCTTCCTCCCACACTACACTTCTCCCTCCTTCCTACCTTCTCTTGCTCATTTGCTTGCTGTCTCCTGCTAACCTCTCCCGTCTCCTCTCCTTTTCCTCCCAACTCTCCCACTCATTGTCCTGCACCTCTCCTCTTTATTCCTGACTTCTTGCTCTGCCCGTTTGTCTCTTTCTCTCCCCCCTCATCTCCACCCCTCCCTCCCCCCCCCCTGCATGTTGGTGAGTATAGCTTGTTGGCTCTCACAATAACTTGTTCATTTTCACATAAAGTGTTCTGCAGCTTATGTGTAGCAGAAGAAAGGAAGAACATATTCCCCAGAGTTTTATGAGTGGATATTTATGAGAATGTATCGTTAGTTCAGAGAAAGAGAAGAAGGCAGCAGATAAAGCGAGAGATCGAAGCCACCACAGCAGACAAAGCCACGAAATATGGCGAGGACAGCAGAATGTACCGTTACAGTGAGCAGACTTACAAGGTGGCTTAAAATACTCTGTTAAACTTTTGACTCACAGTAAGTTTGGCAAAGCCTTTCTTTACTGGATCTGCATGGCTCTGTAGGTTATTTTAATAATGTTGTGCAAGTGCTGAAGTTGTAATAAGAGACTTTTTAAATCATTCCTTATTTCAAAGTAATGTCAGCACTGGATCGTGGTTTAAAATAATGGCAACTTTATTTGTTGAGCACATTTTCAAACATGCAGTAACATAAGTCTGTACAGTTTGAACAAAAGCACAGACTCAAGGACACATGTTACAGAATCAAGCACACAGTCTTACGATGATCACAACAAACATGTTACATGTAAACTATGGCCACAGTTCATGGAAGAAAGATGAAGGTGAAGATGAGTTTCTGTAGTTTGAGGTTGTAGCTCCTCGTAGCCTTCCTCCGTCTGTTAGGTCAGCTGGATCAAAGGCGCGGTTGCCTCCGGTTTTAAAATGAGAGCAAAGAACGGAGACTCTGATCAGATGATCTGGGACGCTGCAGTTATAAAGTCTCAGTATCTGTGCTGTAAGCAGGATGTGATCTTTCTGAAGAAGCGGGCTGATGTAATGACTGACCTCCTCAGAGAAACTGTCAGGACCAAAGACAAAAACTTCAGTTTGGCCAGAATTGAGATGGAGATGACTACATGCCATTATTATGGAACTGAAGCATTTGTTGGGGTAGAAGAAGCTGCTCACTTACTGGAAGCTTTAACAGAAAAAATACAGCTGGGCAGCATCGACACAGCAAGGTTACAAAATTCAATTCAAATTCAGTAATGCAGTTTCAGTGCTGTGGTTATGCAGGTAAGAGGATTGGAATTTCTAGCTTTTAGCTCAGCTCATGAAGAAGGACTGATTTATTACGAGGAGAAGGCAGGTGACAGGCAGCGTGTGAGAGTACATCTGTCATGTAAATCAGTATAAACACTGACAACAGAACTCGATGAGACACTCGGGCAGGTTGAGAAGATCCAGACTTGAACTTTGACCTGATAACATTCATTTTACAAGCAAAGAAATTTTTCACAGTCATCAAAGGAGGACAGAGGAAGAGGACTTGGGATTAAGTCTGTTAAACTTGGACTGTTTTTATTATTATTATTAAACCGGCAAAATAAGACGTGCTCATATGTTTAATGGCAGAGGGAGGAGAGTCACTGCTTCATCTGGAAGAGACAACATGGAGTTTTAGATTTCTGCATATCTGTTGAGCTTTTCTGCTCTCTCTCCTGTGGTGGTGGTGGTGGTCATGATTGCTGATCCAAGGGAAACGATTAGGACAGACTATCAAACCAATGAACTAAATCACTGACACCCAAAAAATGAGCTGTTGTTATGGGCAAATACAGACTGAGCTGTGTTCTTCTTGGACGACAGCGTTGGCTGTAAAACTGTCAGAAATCATCGGTTTGTGCCAGACACCACTGAATGGAATAGAGGCGGCAATGTTAAGAACCTCTGTGGCTGTACAGAGGAATCATCAGTAAGTAACGAGATGACCTGACCTACCTGAGATAGTTATCCATGTGTCGCACCTTTAAAAGCCATGCGTCTGACAGAGTAAGGCTTGAGGTCAGACTGTACGGGCAGGAGTGGGACTTTGGAAGCGAGCCAGCTGATCTCCTGTTTCTGTCTAGCCGAAGCCAGAGTGTGGTGCTGCTGAGTGCAGGGGAGACATATCCACTCTCACAGCTGCTGTAAATTGTATCTGTTGTATCTGTATGTATATTGTAACTTATCATTAAGGAAATGTACTTGATATAAACAGTTTGATTAAGTAAAACTTTGATTTTACAGGTTTCAGGTGTCTTTTAAACAAAATTATTGCTTCATGTGAAGAAGCTTTTTTCCAGTTTACCATGAAGCTTTGCCCACTGATGCCAGATCATCCATCTGCAATGGCTTCTGTCCTTTTTCTTTAGGCACAGAGCCCAAAGTTGCTCATTTCAGTCCTATATTTGCAGAGCTGTTACTCAATTTTATAAGAGCTACTCTTATAATTTTATATAAGTTATAAATCAGATTACAAAGACAGAAATACATGAAATGTCCAAGGAAACACTGCAAATGAAAAGTTCTTCCACAAAGTAAACAGGCCTCAAACATTAACCGCTGGCTTTGTCAACAGCTTTAACACAACAATATGTAAGCACAACATCTACATGCTCTGCTGCATTTAACATCTCAGCTCAGTACATTCAGGCTGCCCAGAGCCTGTAGCTTGTGCATGTGGAGTTTCCACCATAGTTAATAAATATTCAGTGCTGACTAATAATTTTTGTGAGAAATCCTGTAATTGGCAAGTTAATCCCTTAACGCTCAGTCATACTGACACTCAAAGTTCATCTGCAGCAAAAAATAAGTAGAAGTAAATTTAATTCTGTAAATTTTTCTAATAACACGCACTTCCTCCCTGAGAAATCCACTAACTGTAAATATGCAAATGTTTTACTACACAGAAGATCTCCTTTATTTTGCTGCAGTGGTAAAAGTCTTTATATAGCTTTACTGCTGTAGTCTGTTCTGCATGTATGTGCAGTGGAGGCTTCAGGTTTCAACACTGCACTCGAGTTGGCTGCATGTTGGACCTGAACTGGCTTGCATTCCAGTTTATTCGGCACTTCGGATACTAAGACTGTGGCTCATTAGTCAGCTCCTGGCCAGAGTGAGGTACTGCTCACTAAGATGTACACACACACACACACACACACTGTAACAGCAGTCTGGCGAGGAAGGAGCAGCTAGCTGGTCCAGCGGGCATGTGGTGTGGAGGTTAGCCGGATAACACGGAACCAGTCGGTTAAATCCAATAACAGACCTTTATTCGCCGTCAGCAACATTACACTTTATAAGCCAGGTCTCCTCGGCTGTACTCGTCCGAACCTACATGCGCGGGGATTGGTACCACCAGCGCCAGCTTGTCACAACAGTAAGTAAGGTGCTTTCTTGGAGCATGGAACATGAGCAGCATGAAATGGCTGCCGCTAACAACTCACACACCCACTAGGAGACCCCCACAGCTACTACAATAGTTGGGCAACCCCCCCTAGTGGTGCTATAACCCAAAAGGTTTGTTACATCACCCCCCCGGCAATTCGCAGGCTGTCCTCAGCCGGACCCAGGTGACCCTCCTCCCGCTACCCTTCTTCACTATACATAGTTACATTAGGTACTAAGCAGGTTGTGGAGGAATTGTTAGACACCCTTACCTTATAGCATTGGTACAGTCAATAAACAAAATTAGTGCTTGAAGCAAACAATATAGAACATGCAGTATTACTGCCAATCCATCTTCCAGAGATGGTCATAGACAAGGGAAACAGTCAGACATACAACACAACCGGTCACTCAAATCAGTATAACAGAAAACCAAACAAAGGCTCTCACGGGCCACGATTACCAGGGCTCAGTGGAACAGAACAAGTAATCACCCCTTATGAACAGAACAATTACAGCATGTACATGTATGAAACCAACCCTCAGTCAACATTGAGTCTGTCCGTATGATGACGGTTAGTCCACCTGGTAGCAGTCCAACCCTCAGTGATTCTGGGGCACCGGCGGGGTCTCAAATGATATTGTTCCCCCTCGGCCGGTGGCGACTCAGAGGCGCCCTCAGCGGGGTGCCCGCCTGCTCCGATATCCCCTGAACTCGGGAATGAGGGCTGTTCCCCCGTTTCAGTCTCATCCAGGCTCTCCTGGGACGAAGTCCGGTGCCCTGAAGGAGATGTGGAGTCCCAGGAGTAAAATGGCTGAACGTTCACGACGTGGAAGACTCCTGCGTCTTCACCAGTGTCAATCTTGGCTAATCTGTAGTTGACCTCCCCAAGCTTCTGAGTAACCCGGAGGGGCCCTGTAAACAAGGGTGCCAGCTTGGCCGTAAAGCAAGATTGAGCGTCCAATCGATGATGAGCTTTGACTTTCACCAAGTCTCCGACTGCATAGGTCATCGGCCGGCGTCTCAGGTCGTAGTAGCATTTCTGCCTAGCATGGCTGCGAGCCAGTGTCTCCCTGGCTCGATCGTGGGCCTCCTGAAGCGACGCTTTAAGGGTCTCCGGATAGGGCATGGATGACTCCTCGCTCTCTCCAGACGGCTTAGTAAGCAAGTCAAGGGGTGTCTCCAGCTCCCTACCATACAACATCATAGCAGGGCTGAGTCCTGTACTCTCATGGGGGGCTGAGCGCAGCGCGAAACAGATTTGGGACATGAACTTATCCCACGACGCGTGCTTATCGCCCACGTATGCACGGATGGCCGTTTTGAGAGTTCTGTTCACTCTTTCGGTCGCATTAGTTTGCGGATGATACGCCGTCGTGAGGCGGTGGGTGGACCCAAGAGTGGAGAGAACAGAATCAAACAGCTCACTGACAAAAGGTGAGCCCCTGTCCGAAATAAGGTACCTAGGGGCCCCATGCCTAGCAAATACCTCGTTAATGAACTTACTGGCTGCCACTCGAGCCGTCGCATCCCGAACCGCACACACTTCGATCCACTTCGAGAAATAGTCTACGAAGACCAGTATGTACGAGTTCCCCGAAGCGGTGCGAGGTAGTGGTCCGACAAAATCGACCCCTGCGTATTCCCAGGGTCGCTGGGGCGAAATGGGGACCATGAAGCCCGCTGGCTTTCTTTGACTGGGTTTTGTGAGTTGACATACTGGGCACGACAAGACGTAGCGTTTAACTTCCGATGCCATCTTGGGCCAGTAAAACCTAGACTGCATTCTCGCTAGTGTCTTAGCAATCCCCAGGTGACCTGCTGTAGGGTGGTCATGATAATAACCGCACAGGGTACCCCGGAGAGCCGTAGGAGCATACAGCTTCAGCTCCTCCTGGGGCCGAAGACTGCGCTTATGTTTCGGGCCTCGGTAATAGAGTAGGCCGTCATTGACCACCAAGGACGGTGAAGGACTGGCGTCCGAACCCAGATTGGGGGAACACTCCAGGTCTAGGAGCTTTGGACCTGCACCTGGGTCATCTAACTGCAGCTGCCTTAGTTGTGTTCGGTCCTCTAACAAAAGGGGAGGCTGGGCACGAAGATCCATGCCCCACATGACAGCATGCTCCGGCAAGATTTCAATAGGAGGACCCTCTGGTGCAGGCAGTGGGTTGCGAGACAGAGCGTCTGGCACCCTGTTGTGTACCCCCGCCTTGTGTACGATGGTAAAGTCAAAGTCCTGCAAGCGCAGGGACCACCGCGCCAACCGGCCAGTAGGGTTTGGGCGTGACATCAGCCACTTAAGGCTGTTGTGGTCAGTCAAGACCGTCACATGAAGCCCTTCCACATAGGGACGAAAGTGTTCTAAAGCCCAAATCACAGCCAGACACTCCTTTTCTGGCGTAGAGTATGGTTTCTCTGCCTTGTGAAGAGCTCGACTCGCGTAAGCGACCGCTACTTCCCTACCCTCTGCATCCTTCTGCATTAAGGCCGCCCCCAAGCCAAGGTCACATGCATCCGTATGGATGAAGAAAGGCCGGGAAAAGTCAGGGAGTGACAGGACAGGCGCTGTCGCAATGCTCTGTTTCAGGAAGTCCATGGACTCCTGACACCTGTCATCCCACTGAAAGGTAACATCCTTCCTTGTCAGGGCGTGCAGAGGTTCTGCATGGCGAGCATATTCCTTTACGAATCTGCGGTAGTATCCCGTCAGACCGAGAAACTGCCGCACCTGTTTCATTGAGGACGGAGTTCTGAACTGCATCACAGCCTTGATTTTGTCATCGTCCGGTTTAATGCCATCCGGGGTAACCCGGTAGCCCAGGAAGGTGAGCTCCTTCAGGCAGAACTGGCATTTCTTAAGCTTCAACGAGAGACCCGCAGACCTAAGTCTCTCAAGGACCTCCCGCAGGTCCAACAAATGCTGTTCGAAGGTAGGGGACACAACCACAATGTCGTCCAGATATACAGCACATGCCTTGTAAACAAGGCCGCTGAGGACGTTGTGCATCAGCCTCTGAAAGGTGGCTGGTGCGTTGCAGAGGCCGAAAGGGAGCACGCGAAACTGAAACAGCCCACAATGGGAAACAAAGGCTGTTTTAGGACGTGAGTCCCCTGAGACCGGCACCTGCCAGTAACCCCTCGCCAGGTCCAATGTTGAAATGAATCGACCTCTCGCTAGGAAGTCGAGAGACTCATCGACCCGCGGTAAGGGATATGAGTCCTTCCGAGTCACCTGGTTCAGCCCCCTAAAGTCCACACAGAACCGTGGGTCAGCGCCCAACCTGTTAACGATCACAACAGGTGCGGCCCAGGGGCTCATGGACGGTTCAATTATGCCATCTTCCAGCATTTTCTGGACCTGCTCTTCAATGAGTTGTTTCTTTGCAGGGGAGGTGCGGTATGGGGGGAGGTTAATAGGCCTCGCATCTCCCGTGTCGATCACATGTTCAGTGTGCTCCAGACTCTACATCTTCCATGTGCCCCACAATGCCTTGCACAATCTGGTGGGCATCATGCGGGCGAGGCATACTTTGTGAATGGGGGGAGGGCTGCCTCATTAAAATGTCCTCCCCCCCCCGGGGGTTTCCCGACTGCTGACTGGCCGCACGAGCTGCCGGCAGTGAATCCAGCCCCTCAGCATCGGCCAGTTCCAGGCCCGGTGGTGGTCCTGGAAGAGGTCGGTGGGAGGTTGCCCTGGGTCTGGCAGCACCTCGTTCTTTTGGGGCAACCCAGGTGCAACTTGGGCACGTGCGTGTGGTAAACCCTGGGCGGGAGCATTTAAAACAATGTGGTTCTCTCGTGCTTGCAACACTAGGAGATGAAGTAGGGGTTGAGCGGCCAACTGGACCTAAGGCTGTGTGGAGCTCGTGCGCGCGAAGCAGTAGGTCCATAACCGACGGGACCGGCGTACCGTACAACGCAACCCGAAATTTCTCCAATGAATGTTTACATATGAGCTCGATCTGTTCATGCTCCGGCGGCGGGCACCTTAGCTTATTAAACTCACCGAGCATGTGAGCTACAAACGTTGGGAGGGGCTCCTCTAGTGATTGGACGCGATCGAGGATGCCCCGCCAAACGTGCTCTTGGTTATCAGCTGACACAAACACTGATTCAAAAAGTTGGTAAAAATGTGCCCATGTAGTAATGTGAGAGCTGAGGGCCCTAAACCATTTACTGGGCTCTCCCTTGAGGAAGTGAGGGAGCTCACTCAGAACCTGCGAGTCGGTTAGGCGCAGCGACGAGCTGTAGCTATCCACTGATTGGAGCCACTCCTCCGGTGACACTCCGCCGTCACCAGCGAACACTGGGGGCTCCAGCTTGGCCTGGTGCAGTGCTGCGGCGATCATCCTCGATGTATTGCAGAGTTCCGCCGACTGACGCTGGAGAAGCGGAGGGGGCTCTGTGTTAATCCCTTTCTGCGTGAATGGCGTGGAAAAAGCCACTGGGTTGGGGGTTCTCTGAGGAGGTGTTTGCTCCCCCGGTTCCCCTCTCGCGCCACCATCCAAGTGCTTCAGAAGGCTCTTTTGTAGCTCCAGCGAATCGTGCAAGCAGACTCGCAGTTTCTCCACCTCTTCTTGCAAGCTTTCCACCTTAAGATTGAGGTCATGAGGGGTAGAGCGAGGGATGATGTACTTAGTCAGGCTGGGAGCTTCAGCATCTGAGTCGCAGCCGTCTCCCTCGCTGCCTGTGTCTGGGTGGGACGCCATTTCAAAAGTATGGCCGAAACCACTCTCTCTCTCACAAAAGTTATGGCAAAGTGAAAGAGCGTTCCCACAGAGTGTCACGATGAGTTGTGTGGCTGTCAGTGGCTGGACCCACGTGCAGGACTCGGAGACAAAACATTAACTTAAACGACGGCTTTATTTGCTGGAGAGTCACCTTTGGACGATGCATAAACAACAACTTAAACTAACTAGACAGGAGATGCTGAAGGAAGACGACCATGGATACACACACAACAAACGTGGAGGACGCAACAACTGGCAGGGAAAAACACAGGGCTTAAATACATACTGAGGTGATTAGGGAATGTGAAACAGGAGGAGAGCACAGCTGGGACTCATCAGACATGACAAGACAAGGGGAGGCAAAACTCAACACATTGACATAGTACACAGACTTTCAAAGTAAAACAGGAAACTGAACAGACGTGGACTAAACTAGGGGATACAGTGACAGAAATCAAACCCAAGAGAATCAAAACACATCATGAAAACAAAGATAACTAATACAAACAGAAAAACACTGAGTCCACAGACTCAGGACCGTGACACAGAGTACCTAAGCGTTAATATCCATCAGACAGAGAGCGTCCGTGCACACTCTGATGCTTCACACAAAACAAAACGTCCCTCTGGATGAACACTGAGTCAAAGTCACTGTAGCGTTAGCCTTAGCTTTAGCACCGCCGATGTCGTAACGGTCCAATAGCACTGAGTTAGCGGTCCGACGGACCGTACAGTTACTCACGGAGTACTCCCCCTCGCAGGCGAGCGTGTCAAGCGATGGGTCGGCACTCTTCCATGCCTGCAAATGTCGTTGAAATCCCGGGGGGTCGGCTCCTTCACGGGGTCCTATCGGCCCGGCCAATACAGCCAGACGAAGAGAAGAAAAAACACGCCACCTCAGCCGAAGTGTCGATCGTTGAAAAACACGGGAAAAACATCCGAGCCCACCGTCTGTCGGTCCGGATGACGATGAAGATCCAGAGAACAATGTTCGGGCGCCACTTTGTAACAGCAGTCTGGCGAGGAAGGAGCGGCTAGCCGGTCCAGCGGGCATGTGGTGTGGAGGTTAGCCGGATAACACGGAACCAGTCGGTTAAATCCAATAACAGACCTTTATTCGCCGTCAGCAACATTACACTTTATAAGCCAGGTCTCCTCGGCTGTACTCGTCCGAACCTACATGCGCGGGGATTGGTACCACCAGCGCCAGCTTGTCACAACAGTAAGTAAGGTGCTTTCTTGGAGCATGGAACATGAGCAGCATGAAATGGCTGCCGCTAACAACTCACACACCCACTAGGAGACCCCCACAGCTACTACAATAGTTGGGCAACCCCCCCTAGTGGTGCTATAACCCAAAAGGTTTGTTACAACACACACACACACACACACACACACACACACACACACACACACACACACACACACACACGGGGATGGTTTGCAGTGGAAACACCAATGAACATGAATAAACAGAAATGATTACATGTTTGTCTGAATTATAAATGTTTGCACTGGCCAAAGTTAAAGCTAGAAAAAAAGGGGAGCTATATTTGTGTCTGCTATTAAAATATTATCCAACTATAAATGTGTAGCAGTAAAGCAGCAGGTCCAGCAGTTTTGGTTCCAAACAGAAATGTTGTTGCATAGTGGATGGGAAAGTGACCTTCAGCTCCTTGTTCTGTCACCTCAGTAAACACTTGCCTGAGAGTATGCAAACATGATTGCATCTGTGCTGGACTTAAACTGCCCTTCATCATTTGAATGGTGAATTTACAGTTAGCTTCTCCAGCTTTGAAAATAAGACGCTTTAATCTTTTAAACCTGGAAAAACTTTGAGCACGAGCACAAAAAAAGAAGGTGCCAAAAGACGACTGTGAGTTATGCTGCCTGTGTGTGTGGTCTTAAAAAAAACGAGCCCGCTGAAGCACTGTCAGTGAGGCTAATATCTCAGGAAGCTGTTATTTACCACTGAGCAATCAAATTAGGGTTGTTGGTGGCGTTCTGTTTTTTTTAATATGCTTTTAACAAGAAAGCAATGTAGTATGAACTACAGCTGAGCTAAATGGAGCTGTGGAGATTTGCTTGTTCATGTTTGTTCAGTACGCGACTCATCAATAAACAGTGAGAAACAGGGAATGGCAAGGTACACTGTGGGAATAAAGCAGAGTGTACTGGATGTACTGAAGTGCAGTGTACACGTCTCTGCACCTTCATGTGCCTGCTAGAAAGTATCTGTGACATGCACGAGTATGCAAAGAATAGGATTAGGAAGTACACGGTGTAGGAAGGAGCAGGCCATTTGTCCTGAACAGGCTGTGAGTCCTGTACAGTTTAGCTTAATGAAGCATCAACAGCCAAAACATGCTGCTGATAACTTACATTTCACCTGATTTCTGGTTTGCTGACTCTCTTGCTTTTCTCCCCCACAACCCCCCCACCGCCCACCATTCTGACTCCCTGTACGCATCCCGCACCCCCTTGCTGCCTCTTTCTCCTCCTCTCCATCTAAATCGTGAGGATAGCTTGCGACAGCTTCATTCCTCTTTCTCCGCTAACCGTATCAGGCGCTTAAACCTCTGATGTGGAGAATGTGTTTATAGGCAACAATTATGTAAAGTAAGTTAAGCCCCAGCCAATTGTGCTTTGCTCCTCTATCCCCTTATGTGCTGCAGGTTTAAGTCACTACCCTTTTTTTTGCTGCGGGAAGAATGCCAGACTGCAAAGGCACAAGATTTTGTGGGGAAAACAAATATTTTCACTGAGTGCAAAGAGATGAGGAATGACAACGCAACAGAGATACCTAAACACAACAGGGTGTTGGATGGGGAGCAAGGGGGAGAAGTGATGGACCTGAACTCTCCAAGAGGTACCAAACAGCATTTTGTTTTCTTTTGTTTACAGCTCCTCTCTAAAGGACTATGACCACATATTCTCCAGCTGTGAACTCAAGAACTTCCACAAAGACGGAAAGCCCTTCCCAGGCCTTATCTGCCCGAGTAGATGAGACAGCTGTGGCCTGTGTGACAGAATTATTACTAGGCCACTTGCTTTTTGTCTGATGTTGGTTTCTTGGAGAAATCCTACAAAAATCCTTCGTCTGCCATTTAGCAGAAGACATAAAGGGTGAGAGATGTGCACTGGGAGGATTGCACACCATAAACACTGGGTGCAACGATACACAAAATTCACGGTTCGGTTCAGTTCGATACTTTGGTGTCACGGTTCGATATTTTTTCGATACAAAAAAAATGTTCATGCCTTTTTAATTTGTCATTTATTAAAATTATAAATATATATTTATAATTTTAAACATATCAGGTCCTCATAAGGAGAATCATGTGCTAACGGCTGTCTAAATGACTCGGGTAAAGTTTGTAGCATGCGTGCTTATTGTTTTTGTCTGCTTCGACTTGTCTTTGCAATAGGATGATGTCGGAGTAAATGTGCAGTCATATTCGTTGTGTTCCCACTAGTGCTGTCAGCGTTAATCTCGTTGAAATGACGTTAACGCCACAACACGGCAAATCTCCGTTAACGAGCTACCGCGGATCGCCCCGTGCGTGGGGCTGGACGGCCAACACGTTAACGAGCTAACTGCGCTAACACACTAGTTCCCACCAATGTAATTGAGCATTGCATGGCGCATCCAACATACTGTTTTACTTTTGTCCATGACGTGCTTACCTTCAGGGTCATACGTCACATGAAAACCAAAATAGTTCCAAACGCCAGATCTGAATGAGGGTGGGGGAGGTTCAATTTGCCATGTTGTAAGGAGAGCTTAACTTCTGTCTCGCTAGCTTGCCCTGCGCTCAGTGAATCTGCATTCGAGTACTCCGCCTAGGCTGCACTGTCGAGCGCAGATCCACTGAGCGCTCAACACAGACAGCATCGTCAGAAGGAAAGTTAATAAAATAAATTTAAAATGTTGTATTGTTCGATACATATGCGTACCGAACCGAAAGCACTGTATCGAACGGTTCAATATCGATACGAATATCGTTGCACTCCTAATAAACACCCCTGTGGATACAACAGTGAAAACAAAGTGGCTGTCCATTTGCATTAGCTGAACTTTATTCCACTATTTTCTTTATTTGATATAAAACAGGAAACCTTTAAAAGCTTGTCAATATCAAGAAGCTGCAATGAACGCTCTGATATGAAGCACAAATACTGCCTTTACTATGCTTGATGAGTTTAGTTTTATGTTCTCATAGCTATTTTTCCCTGTCGCTAATTTATGCAGTAAAAGTCTGAAGCCAAATTATCATGTTGTTACTTTAAGACACCAAGATGGAAAATTAGGCTTTTTAAGGAAGTTGATCATTGCAGCTTGAAACAGCAAAAGGCTTCAAATATTCACCTATTCTTTATTTTTCTTTCTTTTCTTTTCTTTTTTTTCTTTCCATTTTCATTTTTCTTTTTTTTCTTCTCTTTTTTTCTCCTTTTTTTAGAGAGAGCAAGGGAATAAAACTTTTACCCGAGCCACAAAAATAAGAATACAATTGTTGTTTTTATGTGTGAGTTTGAGTTTTGCATTTTGACTTTTGGATTATTTTACTTTAAGCCGTTATTGGATTCTTTACGTTCTCTGGCTTTGTTAGTATTAGTACAGGTAATATTACTGCTCATGATTACAGTTTGTTCATATTTATCCTTTTCAGTTTTACTTCCTGTGTTCTTTCTATTCTTTCTGATCTCTGTAGCTACTTTGTCTTGTGACTTCCTGCTTTATTTTGATAGTCATTGGTCTCTGGTACTGTGTTGCATTGTGATGTAGTTCAGCTGTGTCACCCAGGTTTTTCCTCTCTGCCCCGATCACCTCTCTCATAGTCGCAGTGAGAGTGTTTGTATTCACAACCATCCTGCTGCACTTGAACAAAGCTTGTGTGTTTTGTATTTCCACACACCTCGGCAGGTTGTGTGTGCAGCTCAAAATAAACTTAAAGCTGCCAACAAGTTTTAAGCCGTTTTCTCATATGTTGTAGATCTGTATTACAATATCAGTATGACTAAAGTGTCCATTCAGTCTTCTATTTTGCAGGCATACTTTTTTTTTTTTAATTATGTATTTATTTTATTTTATTTTCGGTTGTTACAGACGGGACAGACATGACTGGGGAATAGGACAGGGAGACAGAATGAAAGAAAGAGAGGGAGAGAAGGAAAAACAGAGGAGAGAAGAGATGGTGAGAAAGGGAAGAAAAAAAGAAAAACAAACAAAACACCTGGATCACCTGTATTGAGATAAGAAAAAACAGAAGAGAAAACAAACAACAAAGAGCAACATAATAAAAAAAAGAACGGCACCATCACAATAAACTAGCTAACAATAGATAACAGTAGATACTAAATATTACATGTTATTGTGCAGCACGCAAGATCGACAGCGCACAATGTGCTTTGAGGTAGCAGCCAAGAAAGGTGTAGTTGGTGTCTCTGAACATCCGTGTGAACACCTGTGTGGATCAGCATGTTTGTATTCAAAAGGTTTCTCCATGTAACGATCTGCTAGGGAGTGTGGGGAGCTATAGCCCCGTCCCCCAGGGCATGAAGCAGGTATGGAGGAGATCCAGGCCCCAGACATCCAGAGGCCCCAGAATACGAGGACCCAAGGAGGACCACCAGGGGGGCAACCGTGCCACCCTCCTGGGAAGAGCTGAGGAGAGCCCCAAACGAGAGGTCACCCCGCAGCCACGGAGCAGAGGCCAGAGGGGGTTGCAGTGACGTGCCCGCGGGCTCTGCTGGCAGCCAGCTGTGCCCAGAGGCCTGAGGCCCGGTCACCACCACACTCCCTTGTGGTGAGGGGAGATAGGCTTCCATACCTCAGAGAGCCTGAGATGTTCCCATAGAGGTGGAGCCTAAGACCCAAGCTGACATATACACATATAGACACAGACGAACAGGCACACGCAGACACAAACGTGCATTCCCACTCCCATATACACAAACAAATACTTGGCACTCACCCGATGTGGAGACAGACATATGTAGTGTTGTAGTGTTGCTGCGTGCTGTTCTAAAGTGCATTTTATATATTCACTTATTCTTAATGTAGCCAACTAATGTTTTTGGATGATTTTTCAGATTGTTCACATTTGACTAAGCCAATCTGACTAATCAGATCAGATTGCATTTAGCAATAAGTGCACTTGTAGCTCAAAACAACACACCTGAACTGAATCATACAATTATATGGAAATATGATTTTACCTCAGACGCATTGATGCACCTCTCTGCCTCCTCAGACGAGAGTCCAAATTTGCCAACAAAACCTGAAACTGCACCACCAGCATCCTGAAATATGTATGATGGGGTGGGCAGACGGACCCATAGTCCTGATATTGATGCTTATTTTTGTATTGGATTGATACTCGTATGCTCTGTTGGGTTTAGCTGTGCTGTGGTCATGTGACTCAGCATCACTCCACTGAGCAGTGACATGCTGCAAATTTCACCTCTCAAGCAGAGTCGACTCACGTTGGTTCTTCAACAGCACTTAATGTTAAAGTTTTAGTGGTCTTCATAATTGTTACTTTAGTGTGGCAGAATCTCCATCACACGTTTCTCTCCTGGACATTCATTGGGAGCAAGTGGTCATCTTTACATAGAGTCCCACTCCAAAGCTCTGGCTCTGGCTTTTCCTTCTTTCCTTCAGTGCAGTACACGTATGCAAACACTCAGAGCTTTAAACAGAAGGAAGTAAATGCTTCACCAACATGACTTTGCTTTTATGAGTTTTAATTACCAGTCAACACTCAGATGGGAAATAGAAAGAATGCTTCTACACTGGGAGTGCTTTCCAGTTTCATTTCCAAACAGGGAACACACACACACACACACATGCACATGCAAAGCAGCCTGGATGTTTGTAAGTGTGCACATCTGTGAATGTAAGGATGGTAATTTCAATCTCAGTGGGAAACCTTTGAATGGACTTTGGCATCCCTCGTTGAGTCCCAGTTTTCTCACAGCAGGGCGCACACACACACACACGCGCACACACACACACACACACACTTAGTGCAATAAACAGCAGAGACAAGAAAAGGGACTCGGGGAATTCACAGAGTAAAGATGGGTAATTACTCTGTAGGCTAAGAACGCATGCTGTTCCAGCCCCTGGTGTCAACTCCATGACATGATGCAAACAAATGTTTTTGCAGCTTACTCACCTTTGTTCTGAGAAGCAGTCTGTAGACTGTCAGTCAGGCTGTCATGTATTAGACACGTATGAGAGACGGTGGTTTGGGTCTTTGTGCATTTAACAAATGTGATCCTAAATGGTGAATGTGAAATAGGCTTAAAACTTGGCATTTTTTATTTTGTTGGCTTTAACTTGAGATAAAAACGCGCTTCTTGACTCTACAACAATTGTGAAAAAGAAAGTTTTCAGGGGAGTCTGTGGAGTCCTGTCAAAATGAAATATACACACTGCTTTCATAGGAATTAAGAGTGTAAGTACATCTAGGTCCTGCTAATCAAATGTAGTTCATTAGCTTGTCACCAGGAAGTGTTCCGATTAGTATGACGTTTACATGTGTGTGCAGAAGCATCCAGGCATGTTAACTCAATACTACAATTCTCCCTGGAGGACGACCCAGCAGTTTCAGCACAAGATCAGACCATCAATGCATCTAGACTCTGCAGGCCTCAGTTAGCATGTTAAAAATGTTAAAGTTCATGACAATACAATGAGAAAAATACTAAACAAGTACGGCCTGTTTGGGAATGTTATCTGGAGAAAGCCTCTGTTCTCTAAAAAAGACATGGCAGCGTGGCTTATGTTTCCAAGAACAAACCGAGACTTCTGGAGCAATGTCCTCTGGACAGACAAGACCAAAGTGGACATGTCTGATCATAATAGAGCACCATTGTTGGTGAAATGCAGCACAGCATATCAGCAAAAACACATTCTACAAGTCAAGTATGGTAGTGGAGGGGTGACCTGTACCTCGCACTCATTTAGTTGTGACTACGGTCTCTTGGCCGCTGAAAGACTGGTTCTGTCATGGTCCTGGGTCGGTGACCCAGTGTTTCTGAGTTTTGTACATGTTTTGAGTTTAGATTTCCACCGTAGTGTTTTTTTTTCTCACTGTGTCTTGCTCCCTAGCCTTTAAGTGTGTCCTGAGTCCAGTTTTAGGTTTTGTTATGTGGCTTCCCTGTGTTCTGTATTTCCTGTTTTACTTTGATAGTCCCTGTCCTGTGTGTAGTGTGTCTGGTTTTGCTTCCTCCTGTCTCTCATCCCCTGATTGCTCCCTCTGTGTATTTAAGGCCTGTGTTTCTCTGTGTCAGTGGTGCGTCGTCGACGTCTGCTCACCTTCATACTGCGCTGTGTGTTCTGTTTACCTGCTTGCCTATATGTTAGTTTATTTCTCCCCAGTATAGCTAGTTTTCTGTCCAGTCCGCAACCCACAATAAAGCTGTGCATTTTGAGTTCACCTATGTGAGTCCTGCATTTTGGGTCATTTTCCCTGCCTGCCTGCCTGCAGCCATGACAGGTTCCTGTAAGCCTGTTAATCACACTTCACATGTACATTAAGCAGAATGCAGCCGTGTTCCAAACATTTCAGCCAAAAACAGAAATCTGAGACAGCAGTGAGGAAAACCTAATCTGGTCCAGCTAGCCTGGCATGATGAACCCTCTGCTGGGGTGACAGATAAAATGCTGCTCCTCAGTCATGGCTTTAATACCACTACCATTCATATCAATGTGACCACAATTTAGCCATCAAATAATGGCTACTTGCAGTGTGATAACACACCATTTCAAGAAGAAAACAATCTTAGACTGGTTTCATACCTATCACAGTGGACTGATAGACCATGGCACCAGTGAGCTAAGCACTACATCTGCCACATGACTCTCTGTGCATTTCTTTACTGGAAAAATAACATTGTTTTCACAAAGACCTTTTACTGTACTACATAATATTCTGCATGCAGTCATTTTCCCAAAGACATTTCTTAGATATTTCTGTTAAAGGGACCCCCAGTCAATTCATTCATTCAGAGTGTGACAGATCAAAGACCAGAGTGACACTGAGAGGATGATAAAGGCAGAAAATGATTAACTGTGCGAGAAAAACCACAAATAAGAGAAACGCATCAGTAGATTCAGCTGGAATAAGAAAGTCAGCGGTCTTCAGCCTGAGTGTGCCATCTGTGTGGAAAGATGGCAGATACTAGCTCTGCAAAGGCACCAAGAAACCCAACATTCCTTCTTAGAGAAACACCAAAAGAGTGCTGCGTCTGAACCACATGTGGCTAAGTCCCGATGATGGAGCTAGTGGCGCTGCACTGCTTGAGATGAAAATGTAGGTGCACTGCTATGTCCATATGAATGTAGGTATTTCATCAGCCTGCCATTTAATTTGTCTTATTTACAACTTAGACATCACTGCTTAGGAATTCATGATGGACATGAGGCCAACTCAATGTGTCGGTACATTCTGTGAGCTAATTTTTACAGTAAAATAGAAAAGCCAAAGATCTGATAAAACCTCAACCATATGGGCTAAAAGTAAATGAAAACTGAAGGCTTGACTTCGTAAAAGGTTTTTAATATCAGTAGGAAACCTGTAATTTCAAACCTATTGTCTTCTGACAATCAGTCAAGTGGTCGTGCTGCACAACAGGACTTGTACAACTATCACGATACAATCGTTGACAAAGGAGTAAAGCTTCTTCTTCCTTCAGAGTTGACAGACGTCAGTACGAGGAGGTCTGGCAGTGCAGCATGGAGATCCTGTCACGACGTGGGTCTGTACAGAAAACAAGGCGCGGCTGTTTTGATGCATGTGACGTGCCAGCACTGCCCGTCTACAAAGACCATTCTCTCTTGTCTAATGTGAGTCATGGCCTGCTGCCCCAGTTGGGAAATTTTGCCTATAAAACTGACAAGATGCCAACAACTTGTAAATATAGAAGTCGATAAACCAGAATATTTGTCATGAAACGCTGCGTGGCAGGCAGGAGATGAGGACTCAAAATGCAGGACTCGCAGACTCGAGGGATGAACTCAAAACCACAACTTTATTTGCTGGTCGCAGAAAACCAAGCATACAAAGTAAACTAAATTAAATTGGGGACTAACACACTAGAGACACAGGGCAATCCACACAGCATGAGGGACAACACAACACTGACTCAGCGAAACACAAGGTTTAAATACACTGGGAAGTAACGAGGGGAATGAGACACAGAAGGAGGGCACAGCTGGGAGAAATCAGGACTGACGAGACAAGGAAGCAAAGCAGGACACATTCACATAAGACACAGACCTTCAAAGTAAAACAGGAAGTATGACACAGAGACGCAAACTTGGCACAGGGGAGACAGCAACTAAGAAACACAGAGACATAAACCATAAGGCAGAGGTCTAAGAACCAAAATACACAGAGGGAAATACTAAGCTTTGAACAGAAGAAACTAGACTCGAGCGAGTAACAAAAGACCAACCATGAGAACATAATGCACAATAAAGAGTGACAGAAAAAAAGAAACTCAAACATGCAAAGACACAGACTTACACAGAACAGAGGGGGCACAGAGAAACATGAAGGGCAAGGGATCAAAACTAGAAACCATAGAATAACTCACAAGTACAATAATACAAAAACCACAAAGAACTAAACACGCTGGGTCAGGAGACCCAGGACCCTGACAATATTGCTCTATTTCAATAAGTTTGACTCAGTGCAGCTTGAAACTTACAGTTTTTATAATTTTACCTTTGCAAACCACAACTGAGGATTTAAAATGAAGCAACGTGATTGAAATGAGTCTGACGGGGGTTAAATCCCTTTTATTTAAGGATAGCATCAAAGAAGAAGGCATTAATGTTTGTGGGGATTACATGCATTTAATTTTCTCTATTTTCACAGGAGTTAGACTAACTAACATATTTATAAGTATTATCTTTCATACTTAGATGAAAATCCTTTGCAGACAACAACTCCCTCAACTCTGAAAGCCATGAACATCATCAAATACTGTTTTCAATACGACACTTGTTTTTTGGCCTTCTTGTCTCTAAGTTTAAACAAACAAAACACAGTAAATCTCATCTCACATGTTGTTTATCGACACATGTCCACACACACTTTTCCATCATTCTGCTACACGTTCATCTTTGTTCAGTCTGTCTAAAGATCTACTTTGCAGAATCATGCAGCTTCTTTTGATTTGCTGTTACAAAGTCTAATCTGGCCTTCGTGCTGCAGAGAAGAATGAGATCTTATTTTCCATGATATTTTGGGCCTTGTGGGGTTTTTTTTGTTATTTTTTTAAAGAACTTGTTGATTTAATCCTGAATGTTTTGCTTTATGGCTGGCATATGCTCCAGCTCCCCTGCAACAAGTGGAATAACAGATGGCTGGATGGAAGTTCTTTCTATCTCTCTGATAGATCTGCTTTTGTTCTTTTGTGGTGCAGTGGTCTCCTGGCTGGACGGGGCTTTCTGTGTTCCTGTTCTAATTTTCCTTTTAGCTCATTGCTGATTGTAAACCACCAGTTAGGTGTGGATGCAACCCTGATGGTGGGCCTAAGAGCGTGGAATAAAGTGCTGTGAGGGGTTATTATGACTACAGTGAATGCCATTCCATTCTATTCTTTTCTCAATAAGCCTAATGCACAATGAGCCACAAACAAATGTACAAATGCAAATTCAAGAATTATCATAAACACCAAATCTTCTTTCTCCTTCACTCAGGAAGTAACAAGGAAATGGACCATGCCACACTGTACACATCATTTTTCTTTCTTTCTTAGATATCTGAGTGTATGAACGGAGGAACTCTGCAAAACTATACTAAAGAAAACTCTTAAATGTTAAAGTAATATTTTTGTTAAAAGCTTTAAATAAAAAACAAAATAAAAAATGAAATCACAGATTTCAGACATGCACTAATTGTCTCTATGCTCTATGCCAGTGTACAGTGGGAAAATGATAAAAAATGTCACTCTCCACAGAAACTAAATGGATATGAGTGCAAATTAGATTAAACTTGTAAATGAATGCTGTGCTCTTAGAAGCTGATGTAAATGAACCAAACAGCATAGCTGAGAGGGAGAAATGAAAGAAATATGTTATGCTTTTGCTGATTTTATATCTTCTTTAAAGCGTTTGCATATTCACAGGGTTCAGTGGCATTTATTTCTTGATTGACATGATTGTTTATCAGGAACATGTGCTTATGGAAATTATTCAAAAGAGTTCGATGGCATAATGCATACTGTAATAGCTATTAAGTTTGTGGGTGTGTGTGTGTAGAGGCACACTGCCCAGAGACATCACTAAATTTTTTAATGGCTTTTGGCACAGTGTCATAACAAAAGTTTACTCCTTCCTCCCTTCAATGACTCTCTCTTCACTTCCCTCTGAAGAAGTAGAGCATCTCTAATTGACATGCTGTATGCATGGTCAGCTTCATGGCATCGGTGAACCGCCCTCCTGTCATCATTTCCACCCAGAGAGGCTTCTGACCTGGGCAACACCAGCATTACGCGGGTCAGTGACAAAGCGCAAGGGCAACACTTCCATTTCTGTCAGGGATTCTGCTGTGAAAGGAAGCAGGTGAGCGTGGAAGCTTTTATAGATGGAAATACACACACAGACGATCACTTGGAGGACAACAGATGGTTATGAGATCGCGGTGTAGCAGGGAGGAGCTGGTCAGGACTGATAAGTCCAGTTTATATATGACAGTACCGCCATTTATTTATTTCTTGCTGAAGTGCTACGAGACATCTTGACCAAATTATAACTTAAATAACATCTTATTGCTTTTCTAATCTTGTACTTTTTACATTACAATCCATGTTACACTGTGAAGCCACAGTACAGCTGCTTGTTTGAGAATAAATCTAAGCGTAACTTCATCGTATAACTTCAACACTGATTAAGGCATATGCAGCTGTTGTGCATCACCACTACATATTTCCTGTGATCTGTCAAATGGGTGTGTATATTTAATCTCAGTCTTGTGTCGCTGCATTATTAATGATGCAGTTTTCACCAGAAGCCACTACAATGGCACTTGTGTTTATATGTGTGTGCGCGCATTGTGTCACTAGAGCTGTGGAACTAACTTAAGCTGCACTAAACTGCATGTGTTGTGATCAGTGTGCTCCATGTGGGTGTTGTGACTTTACTTTTTGGGGAAAAAAAAGTAAAGTCACAAAAGATTTGTGTGTGGACTTAGCCAAAAAATACGTGGGAAACTGCACTCAAGTTTCAAGTTACAAGTATGAATTTTGACCCTGTTTTTCTTCCTTTAAGCTGCTTGGTCAATTTTTTTTGAACTGCAGGTCCTTGAAGGGTAATACAGTTTGAAGCTGGAGGACACAAAATTGGTCCAAAAACCTCTCATGTTCAGCTGTTTTTTTGTAAAAAGATAACAATGTTAGCCTTTTCTGCAGCTATGGGGCATATATGGTATCACTCTTGGCTGGAAGCAGTGCTTGGAAAAAACACAAACTTTGTCCAAAAACCTCTCATGTTTAACTGTTTTCCACTTTTTCTTTGGTCATTTTAGCCTTTTTGGCCAGGGTGAAGGGAGTATCTGCCATCAAACAAGAAGACAGCCGCATGTAGCTATGATGATGTTTGCTAATTCACCTTACATGCATTAATTTAATAACGTGGTTAGCCTACTCAACGTAAATTACACACGAACAACATTAAGCTACTCACGCAGAGAAGAATGGCTGCTGCTGCCATCATCATCCGTCATCATTTCTGCTACACTGGCAGGGCTAGGGGCCAGGACTCTACTCTTCGGGTTTTTGGAGGATGTTGCAAACTCGGGGTCCGATAACAGGCAACCCACCCGTAGTAGATGTGCACGGTGTGGGGTCTCGCAGGAAGCTATCAAATACGGTGCATTTCTTGGCTTTTAAAAAAAATGCTATGCGTCGCCAGGTGTTTCATCAGATTCGAGAAGTTACCTCCTTTGCACAGTATCACCTTAAAGCACTTGTTGCAGGCTGCTGAGTTTGCATCTTTTGCTGTGAAGTACAGCCAGACTTTTGACCGCTTCGCCTTGGGCATTTTTAATCTGTAGCTCTGCTCTAAAAGAACATACGTACCTGGGCCCGCCTACTATCCTCGGAAACGTAAAATGATTGGCTAGAATCTAAAGTGTATCAGACCTCAGGAAAAAAAAGCACCGCAATAAAGCACCGAAATTTGCGCTGCTTTTCGGTCTGGTTACTACCGTTTATGTCAGAACCGGTGCCACCATGGCACCGGATACCGGTACCCATCCCTAGCTAACTGCTAACTAAAAACCAAGGATCCAGAATTTGTTGCGCTGGCTGCTGGGCCCTGTGTGTTTTTGCAGCAGCTCTATCTGTACTAGATGCATCTGCTCCTTGTCGTTTCTATCTCTGACTTTATGTTATCTACAAGAGTTTCAGTTTTTTTTGCTGGTTCTTCAAATGTTCAATAAAAACATGTATGCTCATTCATAATGAAGAAAGCTTTGTAACCATCCCCACTAGTGAATACTGTCATTTCCACCACACTGCCCCCCCTAGGTCCGCAGCGCTGTTGAAAAGGCTGTGGAGGTCCCTGTATTAAGCACGTAAACCTGTGATACAAAAATCCCAAAACTCAGACGACCACAGACTGTTTTCCTTCGTGGTGATGAAGGAAAACGCTGGCATGTAAAAGGGCATTTATTCCCTTCAAGGACCTGAAGCTCCATAAAGCACCCTTCCAAGAGCCAAACACATCTGTTCTCTGATTGGATAGTTAAATTTGTGATTGACATTGGCCAGTCAGATAAAAGGAAGAAAAATAGGGTCAAAATTCATACTTGTAACATGAAACTTGAGTGCAGAGTTTCACACGTAGTTTTTTGGCCACACACAAATCTTTTTTACGCACACACAAATTCTTTTTACACATATAAATCCTGATTTACAAGTACAAAACATTTATGATCACAATTTGAGCCCATAGAGAAGTAAGTGATCATTCAAATTTCCTAACAGAAGTGCTGGGATGTACTTGCCAGGGTGACAAATAGAATGAAAAAATATAGAAAGTTAAAAATAGACTATATTACCAAAAGTATTTACTCATCAGCCTTCACACATATGAACTTGAGTGACATCCCATCCTTAGTCCATATGGTTTCATATGATGCCCACCCTTTGGACATATAACAGCTTCAGCTTTACTGCGAAGGACTTCGACAAGGTTTAGGAGAGTTTATGGGAGTTTTCGCTCATTCTTCCAGAAGCACATTTGTGAGGTCAGACACTGATGCTGAATGGGAAAACCTGGCTTGCAGTCTCCGGTTTAATTCATCCCAAAGGTGCTGTGTTGGGTTGAGATCAGGACTCTGTCCAGGCCAGCCAATTTCTTGTACACCAAACTCGCTCTTCAACGTTTTTATGGTGCTTGCATGTTGAAACAGGAAGGGGCGAGCAAGAAATGACAAGGCTAAGCAGAAGAGAATGGATGAATGGATCTCTGTTCTAAATGTTAAACTACTGAGCTTGGTAGGTTTTGTCTTTGCCTTGTATGCCTTTTTGAGATTGTTTTTGAGAAAACTTTTAGTGAATTTTGTTTCAGTGGATAGAACCTTTACATATTGAGAATTTTCTTTGTACCTTTACTGTAACTATGTCAAGAGTGTGTGGGGGAAACGTTTTCTAGCTTTCTCTGTCAACGCTACCCATATGGAAAAGAAATAGTAAAAACTTATATGTGATTACTCATGAAAGTGGCCACTTTCTCATTACTTTCATACATTGTTTTAGTAAGTATCCAAAACATACAAGTTTCATTATATAATTTTTCAAAGGATCTTATATCCGTTTTCACTCTTATATGCCTTTCATACAAGTTTTACACAAGACAGATACAAACTTTATAAGATTTATATATATCTTTTCCATATGGGTAGAAAGCTTTAGTTCTGAGGATTTGCAGAGCCTGCCACTGTGTCGGTTCATTAAATCTACCCCATGTTATACCCCACGTCATAGAGAATCAACATGACGCTCCTAATTCCTGTATTAACTGATTTACTTCAGTCTGCAAGCAGCTAATCTAAATCTGCTATGGACTGTAAAAAATTAATGTTCCAAGCATCAGTTTAGTTTAATCTTTTTTAGTCATTTTTGTCAGGAGCCATGTACTGTACAAAAACAGTACTTACACCATCTGGACAGGGACTCAAATTGTAACACTTGTCTCTAGTCCGCTACTCTAATTATTCTATTATTTCTGGATGCTGTAACATAGCAGGCTAAAAGCAGCCTTGTGGGGGACGCATTCTTACATGCAAGCAGCACAGACCTATTACCGCAGGGCTTTGTGAAAGGATACGCTTGTGTGGGAACTGTCAGTATGCGTCCTGCTGTGCAGGGACTCAGGACTGGGAGGAACTGTAAAGTCACTCCAAATATTGCATGCTGAGATACAATTTGCATCTTCACATATACGCAGAGTTCTGTTCTTTTTCAATGTCAGTGATATATTCTCTGCTTGACTTTCTTACACATTTATCATATATATTTTTATATCTATATTGTTGATCTCTCTCTCATACATGTATATAGAGAGAGATTACATGGCGGATTACTGTATATAAAGTGTACAAATGCAATTCTTTTCTTTTTTGTTTAAGTTATCATTTGCTGTATAATCACTCTGAAAAAAAGAAAAACACAGAATTTCCAGAAAAATCCATTTCTTCTTGTGTTTGTCTGCACACTGGATGATCCTGTTGCAGGAACTTGTATAATAGCAAATGTGGAGCAGCCTAATTTCCTCCTGGTTTTCTAAGGGATATCAACCAAGCAGCAATATTCTGTTCGAATCCTCCAAGAAGCTTCTCAGGACAGAATTTTGCACTGAGCTCTGGCTCCAGGTGAGAGAAGATGGTTCTTCAAACCAACAATCCGAAGATGAAACTCATATGTTATTATTATCAAATGGCTTTGGATGCATTTTCACTACAACCATGTATTTTTGGAAAAATAAAAATAATGGGGTCCAAACATGAATAAATATCTCAGGTGCTGTATAAACTGACAGGAGACTGACTTGTGATTCAGCATAGTTAAAAAATGTAACTAAAATCCTATTCAGACAGGATTAATCTGAAATTGTTTATGCACTTCAAGCTAATTTAACCAGGAGACTTTGCCAAATCACGGTAGCGAAGCATATGTTGGCATATTTACACATTCAGCAGGAAATCCTGAATCCCTGTGGAGCTGATAACTGCAGGTGAATGTGCCAAAAACTACCACAAGTTTAACTGCATATCACATTTTCTTCAGATTATCAATAATTTTAAAGTTCTTAAATTATTATATACATTTCTTAAAACAAAATACAATTTTAATTACCAATTTTGCTCTTGTCACAAAGGTAATTAATGTTTCCAAAGATTTTTTTTACCTCTAAATCGGGATTTACTCCAAACCTTAATACGCCTACGCAAAGAATTCCTTGTCCATCCATCCATAACACTGAGCTAACAAATATGATATTTGGTTTACCTATTATTTACAGTTTGTCTGACAGTACAGTACACTGTTGGACACACCATGGTTTTCCTTTATTTTTACTACTTTCTACATTGTAGATACAAACTGAAGACAGGAAATATATGAAGCACGATATATGGAATTATGTAGCTGCCACACAATTAAAATTTTTATTTGTCTTATAGTCATATGAAATTTATGATTTTCACTATTTGTGTTTTTAGAACTTTTTCATGTCATTGTTTTAATCTGCTGTGGACTTGTTGGACAATTGATAAATTAGTTAATAGTAGCCACCTGTTGAGTTGTGGGTGTTTCCTGAGAGGGCCTATCAGCCCCTGAACGGACCTGTTAAAAAAGCTGGCTGAGCACCCAAAAAGGGAAAAAGCCCAGAAGTAGCATGTAGAAGCCAGGCACGAGAGAGACGGTCATGCTGATCGTCAGGTGAAACTGGTCGCGTGAAGACGGTCTGATCAGTGCAATGAGGCGTCCCATTTCCCGCAACAGATTCGGTGACCAGTGGGAAACAACACGTGTGATCGATAGCAGGGCATAGGTGAACCTCTGCCTGCATCTGTAAATATTGTTTTCCACTGTCATTCTCCATGTGCAGCCATGTTGGGCGAGGGTCCCAGTGGAGATTAACCAGGTTGCCTCATAGACAATGTTTCTGGACAGTGTCTGTTTGTTTACAGGGCGGTGCCACAAGGGAGGCCATTGTTGCAGTGAGCCACTACCAAGATTACGTGAAGTACCCTCAGAAGGTCTGCTAGATGATGTTAATACAGCACTACGGACAATACCTACAGCCACCATTACCGAGACTAACAAGCTGATCTACACTACGGCAGCAGTGATCAGTGAGATGCTTGGATATAAGTTGAACAGCAACAAGGGGCAGTACTCTCCATGGAGAGGGAGGCTAGAGGCTAAGATCAAGATCAAGACCAACTATCAGAGCTGCAGAAAGGCGCGATGAAGAAGGTGCCTAAGAAGTACAGGAAGCTGTCCACACCTGAGCCTTGGAAACTGCTAAGCAATGACTCACAGCCTTGGCCAGCCGCTTAAAGAGGTACACCAGAGAGATAGAAGGCAGGAGAAAGAACCGGCTGTTCTCCACAGAACCAGCTAAGGTGTACTCTCAGTGGCAAGGGAACAATAAGAGAACAGCACCACCACAGCAACCTCCCTGAACAAGGCCCAGTAACCATCACAGTGGCAGATATCCAAGAAAGGGTGTCCAATATGAAGAGTTGGACAGCACCAGGGAGCGACATGGTTCACGCTTACTGGCTGAAGAAGCTGACTGCACTCCACAAGCGTCTGGCAACACAAATGAACCAGCTGCTAGTTGACGAGAGACACCCGGAATAGTTAACTGAAGGCTGGACAGTCCTGATTCTCAAGGACCCCCAGAAGGGACCGTTCCCATCCAACTACGAACCAATAACCTGCCTCAGTATCACATGGAAGCTCCTGTCACGCATCATAGTGGCTAAGGTGAACAGGCACATGGGTCAATACATGAGTGGGGCACAGAAAGGGATGGACAAGAAGCTACTGGCAGACCGAACAATCAGCTGAAACTGCAAGACCAGACTGACCAACCTGTGCACTGCCTGGATAGATCATTGACAAGACTGGCTACGGATACCGACTACAGAATGGAGCAGTTGTCAGCCACCTCCTGTACATAGATGACATCAAGCTGTATGTCAAGAGTGAACAAGACATCGATTCACTGATCCACACCACCAGGATATACAGCAATGACATCGGGATGTCGTTCGGGCTGGAGAAGTGTAGTCGGATGGTAACAAAGAGAGGGATGGTAGTCAGAATGGAGGGGATCGAACTACCAGAAGGCAACATTGCAGACATAGAGGACAGTTACATGTACCTGGGGATCCCACAGGCAAATGGGAACCATGAAGAGGCCGCTAGGAAAGCTGCAACCACCAAGTACGTGGTACGTACCAAGTATGCCACTGACATCAAGACAAGAAAGCTCCTTACCATGCATGGAGGGTTTCACCATAAATTCAGGACCCTGAGGCTGTACGCTAAGCGGAAGGAAGGGGGTCGGGGACTGGTGAGTGTCAGCACCACAGTCCAAGATGAGACAACAAACATCCATGAATACATCACGAAGATGGCTCCAACTGACAGCGTGCTCACTGAATACCTCAGGCAGCAGAAACCCAAGAAAGAGGAGGAAGAGGAGGAACCATCATGGAAGCATAGGCCCCTGCACGGTATGTACCATATATATATATGTATATATATATATATATATCCATCCATCCATCCATCCATCCATCTTCATCCGCTTTATCGGAGGCCGGGTCGCGGGGACCCTGAGGCTGTACGCCTAAGCAAACAGGCCCAGACCTCCCTCTCCCCAGCCACCTCCTCCAGCTTATCCGGGGGAACACCAAGGCGTTCCCAGGCAAGCCGAGAGATATAATCTCTCCAGCGTGTCCTGGGTCTGTCCCGGGGCCTCCTCCCGGTGGGACATGCCTGGAACACCTCACCCAGGAGGCGCCAAGGGGGCATCCTTGTCAGATGCCCGAACCACCTCAGCTGGCTCCTTTCGATGTGGAGCAGCAGCTGCTGTACTCTGAGCCCCTCCTGGATGGCCGAACTTCTCACCCTATCTTTAAGGGAGAGGCCAGCCACCCTTCGGAGGAAGCTCATTTCTGCCGCTTGTATCCGCGATCTCGTTCTTTCGGTCACTACCCACAGCTCGTGGCCATAGGTGAGGGTAGGGACGTAGATCGACCGGTAAATTGAAAGCTTCGCTTTTACACTCAGCTCCCTCTTCACCACGATGGACCGGTGCAGCGTCCGCATTACTGCAGCTGCAGCCCCAATCCGTCTGTCGATCTCCGGCTCCCTTCTCCCATCACTCGCGAACAAGACCCCGAGATACTTGAACTCCTCCACTTGGGGCAGGAACTCATCCCCGACCCGGAGTGGGCACTCCATCCTTTTCCGGCTGAGAACCATGGCCTCAGATTTGGAGGTGCTGATCCTCATTCCCGCTGCTTCACACTCGGCTGCGAATCGTTCCAGTGTGAGCTGGAGGCCCTCACCCGATGAAGCCAACAGAACCACATCATCCGCAAAAATCAGAGATGAGATTCTGAGGCCACCAAAGCGAAAGCCCTCCGCCACTTGGCTGCGCCTAGAAATCCTGTCCATAAAAATTATGAACAGAACCGGAGATGAAGGGCAGCCCTGGCAGAGCCCATCACCCACCGGGAACCAGTCCGACTTATTGCCGGCAATGCGAACCAAGCTCTTACAACGGTTGTATAGGAATCGAATGGCCCGTAGCAATGGGCCAGACACCCCATACTCCCGCAACACCTCCCACAGGACACCCCGAGGGACACGGCCGAATGCCTTCTCCAAGTCCACAAAACCTCGAAGTATTCCTTCCACCGCCTGACAATTTTCTCAGTCAACGTCAGCAGCGCTCCGCCAGCACTATACACAGTGCAGGTAGAGCACCGCTTTCCCCTCCTAAGACGCCTGACGGTTTGCCAGAATCTCTTCGAGGCAGTCCGAAAGTCTTTTTCCATGGCCTCTCCGAACTCCTCCCACACCCGAGTTTTTGCTCCAGCCACTGCCCGAGCCGCATTCCGCTTGGCCTGTCAATACCTGTCGGCTGCCTCCGGAGTCCCACAGGCTAACCAAGCCCGATAGGACTCCTTCTTCAGCCTAGTGGCTCCCTTCACCTCTGGTGTCCACCATTTGGTTCGGGGATTACCACCGCGGCAGGCACCAACCACCTTGCGGCCGCAGCTCAATGCAGCAGCTTCGGCAATGGAGACGCTGAACATGGTCCATTCGGACTCAATGTCCCCAGTCTCCCTCGGAATGCTGTTGAAGCTCTGCCGGAGGTGTGCGTTGAAGATCTCGCGGGCTGGGGCCTCTGCTAGATGTTCCCAGCACACCCTCACTACGCGTTTAGGTGCACCAGGTCTGTCCAGCATCCTCCCCCGCCACCTGATCCAACTCACCACCAGGTGGTGATCAGTTGACAGCTCAGCCCCTCTCTTTACCCGAGTGTCCAGAACATATGGTCGCAGGTCTGGTGTTACGATTACAAAATCGATCATCAACCTACGGCCTAGAGCGTCCTGGTGCCACGTGCACTTATGGACACTCTTATGTTCGAACAGGGTGTTCGTTATGGCCAAACTGTGATTAGCACAGAAGTCCAATAACAAAGCACCGCTCGGGTTCAGATCAGGGAGGCCGTTCCTCCCAATCACGCCCCTCCAGGTCTCGCTGTCGTTACCCACGTGAGCATTGAAGTCTCCCAGCAGGACAACAGAGTCTCCAGGTGGAGCACCTTCCAGCACCCCCCCTCCCCACCAGGGACTCTAAGAAGGCTGGGTACTCAGCGCATAAGCGCAGATGACAGTCAGGACCCGTTCCCCGACCCTAAGGCGCAGGGAACAAACCCTCTCATCCACCGGGAAAAACCTCAACGTACCGGCAGCAAGCCGAGGGGATATTAGAATACCCACCCCAGCCCGCCGCCTCTCACCAGGGGCAACTCCAGACTGAGACAGAGTCCAGCCCCTCTCCAGGAGACTGGTTCCAGAGCCCAAGCCAGGTGTAGAGGTGAGCCCGACTATATCTAGCCGGTACCTCTCAACCTCACGCACTAACTCAGGCTCCTTCCCCACCAGAGAGGTGACATTCCATGTCCCTATTGCCAGTCTTGGCAGCCGGGGGTCAGTCCGCCAGGGCCTCCGCTCCTGGCTGCCACCCGGCACACAATGCACCCAACCCCTATGACGCCTCCTGGGGGTGGTGGGCCTGCGGGAGGATGGGCCCATGTCTCCTCTTCGGGCTGTGCCCGGCCGGGCCCCATGGACTAAGGCCCGGCCACCAGATGCTCGCCCTCGGGCACCCTCCCCAGGCCTGGCTCCAGGGCGGGGTCCCGGTAACCCTATCCCGGGCAGGGTAAACTGTCCCCTCAATATTCTTTTCATATATATATATATATATATATATATATATATATATATATATATATATATATATATATATATATATATATATATCCCTCCTGCCATCCTTTAAAAAACTCACACCCATCACCCTAGGGACCATTCTCAGCCACGCCATAAAAAGACCATATATCCATATTTTATTCCACTTTAAATTAGCCAACCTTGTAAAACTACTTCTCCCTGAAATATTCATGTAAAGTTTTAATTATATTTTCGTTGTTTTAACCCTTCAAATCCCAGTGTTATTACATGAGCGCCCTGTGTTATAAGCCCCAAAAACCAAAAAACGAAACTAAATATTTCCACAAAAAACCAGTTGAAGTAATATGTGATTGTCATTATAAGTAGGCCTTTAGATGGACCAAAGATTGGCACCAACATACATTTTGACCTGCCATTATTTTTTTTGCATTTTTTTTGCAATTTAAAAATTAAAACTTCAAGGCCCTGAGTCTTCATTGACATCCAAGAAAAGAAGAAAAAATAAAATCATATGATGATAATTTGGGGTTGAAAAATAGCGTTTATAATGGAAGTCAATGGGCAGAAAATGGTCCCCAGGGTGATGGGTGTGGGGATTTCTGCTGCTCAGCCATTTTAGGCTGATTTAAGGAATTCACACTGGAATATTAACATTGACAGGTAAAAACTATCATGTGGCAAGTTTGGTTATATTCCACTGAACACAGTGGAAATGGCAGCCATTTAACACATAGCAGTGGCACAAAAAGGTCCCAAGAAGGCAGGAAGGTTAAATATATATATATATATATATATATATATACACACAGTATATATACACCCAGCACGCCCATGCGGGCGGTTTATCCTTCAAGCTCGGGTCCTCTACCAGAGGCCTGGGAGCTTGAGGGTCCTGCGCAGTATCTTCTGGACAGAGATCTCCGATGTTATTCCCGGGATCTGCTGGAGCCACTCGCCTAGCTTGGGAGTCACCGCACCTAGTGCTCCGATTACCACGGGGACCACCGTTACCTTCACCCTCCACATCCTCTCGAGCTCTTCTCTGAGCCCTTGGTTTCGCCGTCATTGTGGATGTGGGGTATCGAAGAATCCATAGGTCCCTCATCCTATTCATGTAGCCCCTTCCGCCGGGGTTACTTGCATAGTAGCATTCCAACAACGCCCTGTTTTCGTCCCTTGCCCACCGATGCCTTCTTGTTCCAGTAGCCCACTTTTCGTCAGGGTGCCCTGGTTCCTCAACACCTGACGCGGACCTTGTTGATCCGGGCGACGTCCGAGCCGACATGCCTTCATATTTATCTGTCTCGCTCATGTCCGCGGTAGGCTTGCTTAGCATAGGGGGTCTAGCCTTAGGACCCTTACTGGATACAGACGCCCCAGGCAGGAATCGAACTTGCGATCCTCTGTTCCAAAGGCGTGTAGTCTAACCACTTGTCACGGCGGGGTGCGCCGATGTGAATGGAAACAGGACCCAAAGGCAGATGAAGACGAGGAGTTGTAAGTTTAAACAGAAAGCGATCCTTTATTTGGATGATTGCAGGGCTAAAACCAGGAACCTAAAGCAAACTGACAAAAAAACCCACTAAACAAAGACTATGACATACTATGACAAAGACTGTAACTATGACTATGGTGGAAAAACAGGCGAAGACTATGACTGTAACTGTAACTCTGGTAAGATAAACAGACGACCCGACCATGACATGCAGAAAACAGAAGGCTTAAATACACACATGAGGTGATCAGGGGAAGTGGAGACACATGAGGAAACAGCTGACTGACATGAATCTAATGACAGGACCAGGAGGAGTGAAACTAAATACAATGACCAAAGAACACATGACACTGTCAGAATAAAACAGGAAACACTAAAACTAGACATGACAATACAAACTTAACATACCAAATACGTGATGAATAATGCAAGAACTCAAACATAGAAAACCCAGGAACAATAACTGCCTAAACTAAAGGCAAATAGGAAATAACACAAAACTAGCAACATCTCAAAAAATAAGAACAATACAAAGAAAACTCAAAGTGCTGGGTCGGAGACCCAGCCTGTGACACCACTACGCTATCCAGCTGCTTGGTGTTCCCGCCCGGTTATATATATATATATATATATATATATATATACAGTATATATAAATATATATATATATATATATATATATATATATATATATATATATATATATATATATATATATATATTAGGGGTGCAACAATACTTGTATTGATATTGAATCGTTCGATACAGTGCTTTCGGTTCGGTACGCATATGTATCGAACAATACAAAACTTTTAATTTATTTTATCAACTTTCCTTCTGACAATGCTGTCTGTGTTGAGCGCTCAGTGGATTTGCGCTCGACAGTGCAGCCTAGGCGGAGTAGTCGAATGCAGATTCACTGAGCGCAGGGCAAGCTAGCGAGACAGAAGTTAAGCTCTCCTTGCAACATGGCAAATTGAACCTCCCCCACCCTCATTCAGATCTGGCGTTTGGAACTATTTTGGTTTTCATGTGACGTATGACCTTGAAGGTAAGCGTGTCATGGACAAAAGTAAAACAGTATGTTGGATGTGCCATGCAATGCTCAATTACATTGCTGGGAACTAGTGCGTTAGCGCAGTTAGCTCGTTAACGTGTTGGCCGTCCAGCCCCACGCACGGGGCGATCCGCGGTAGCTCGTTAACGGAGATTTAACGTGTTGTGGCGTTAACGTCATTTCAACGAGATTAACACTGACAGCACTAGTGGGAACACAACGAATATGACTGCACATTTACTCCGACATCATCCTAGTGCAAAGACAAGTGGAAGCAGACAAAAACAACAAGCATGCATGCTACAAACTTTACCCGAGTCATTTAGACAGCCGCATGATTCTCCTTATGGGGACCTGATATGTTTAATATGCTGCTGAGAATATAGCCCAGAAGAAGTGTATAGTATAGCTTTTATTTTGGAAAGAGCCATTACTCTGTAATAAACTCTTTTCCAAAGATGAGTGATTTCTCGATCAGATAGATTTATTTTTTTTATTACTTTGTTGTTTCAGCAACATTAAATTTAACCCTGATGCACCCGCCAGGGGGAGAGCGGCGGGGTCGGGGGATGCGGGTCCCCCGCGGAGGGAGGGAGGGAGGGAGGAGGTTGGGGTCGCGAGATCCCCCGAGGGGATGGGATGGGATGGGAGGGCGGGGTCGGGGGATGCGGGTCCCCCGCGGAGGGAGGGAGGAGGTTGGGGTCGCGAGATCCCCCGAGGGGATGGGATGGGATGGGAGGGCGGGGTCGGGGGATGCGGGTCCCCCGCGGAGGGAGGGAGGGAGGGAGGAGGTTGGGGTCGCGAGATCCCCTGAGGGGATGGGATGGGATGGGAGGGCGGGGTCGGGGGATGCGGGTCCCCCGCGGAGGGAGGGAGGAGGTTGGGGTCGCGAGATCCCCCCGAGGGGATGGGATGGGATGGGATGGCGGGCTCGGGGGGGGGGGGATGCGGGTCCCCCGCCGAGGGAGGGAGGGAGGAGGTTGGGGTCGCGAGATCCCCCCCGAGGGGATGGGATGGGGATGGGATGGGATGGGATTGGAGAGAGAGAGAGAGAGCGAGCGAGCGAGCGAGCGAGCGAGAGAGAGAGAGAGAGAGAGAGAGAGAGAGAGAGACGTGAGTTTGACAGAGACCACACGTGCAAACGTGGACGATAAAGTCTTGTAAAAGGTGGTCGAGAAACACCCCGGCGAAAGCACAGCGCGTGGCGAGATGATAAGAGCGTGGATGGCGGGTACTAAGCGTGTCGGGGTTACAGGTTACAGAGGTTACAGAGGCAGTATCCGGGCGCGTGCTGTACAACAACAACAACAACAACAACAACAACAACAACGGCGACAAGGTGCCAACGAGAAAGAAGAAGACGAAGAAGACAATGTCACGCACTAGACCGTGGGAGCCAAAGAGCACTAAGGTCGGTACAGGCGGATCGCAATCGCCAGCGGTGTCCTCCTCCTCCTCCTCCCGCTCACCATCACCGTCGCCGTCGCCATCGCCATCGCCATCGCCATCGCCATCGCATTTGGCGTACGCTGCGTGGTCGGCTCCGGTGGCTCCGTTGTTGCGACCGGCCACGTTTCGCTATCGAGGGCTAGGGGTCGAGGAAGACCAAGAGCAGCGGCGGCAGCAGCAGCAGCAGCAGCAGCAGCAGCAGCTACAGGAGAACTTGGAGGAGGACGAGAGCGAGGAAGAGGAGCAAGAGGCCGAGGGGGACGACAACGACGACCCGACGGCCCGAACGCTCGCAGACGAGGAGGAGGAGAGCCACTCGGAGGATCAGGAGGACGAAAACGATGGGGTGGATAGGTATTTCGGGGAAGAGGATCGCGGTTACGAAATGGCATCGCAACTCTGCCAGGACGGCGGCTCGCAAGGCGAGTCGAACCGCCGAGAGGGAGAGGAAGAAGAAGCAGGCGCCGACCCGGGGCGGCGGACTCGGGAGATTTGGCAAGAGGACGACGCCGGCCGCGCTGCAGGTGGCGTTCATGATCCTGGGCACGATCGCGGCCGCGGCGCTGTCGGTGAAACTCGCGACGCGAATGTAGCCGACGATTACGACTACGACGATGACGAAGAAGACAAAGACTATGAAGAAGAAGAAGAAGAAGAAGAAGACGTCCTCGCCGATGATGATGATGATGATGATGAAGAAGAAGAAGAAGAAGACGTCCTCGCTGATGATTATAACGATGACGATGAAGAAGAAGACAAAGACTATGAAGAAGAAGAAGAAGAAGAAGAAGACGTCCTCGCCGATGATGATGATGATGATGAAGAAGAAGAAGAAGAAGAAGACGTCCTCGCCGATGATTATAACGATGACGATGAAGAAGAAGACAAAGACTATGAAGAAGAAGAAGAAGAAGAATTAGAAGAAGAAGAATTAGAATTAGAAGAAGAAGAAGAAGAAGACGACAACGACGACCTCGACCCGCCAGGACGAGGCCCCACCGAAGAGGCCATGGCGGCGGCACGAGACGAGGCCTCCGCGTTCATGGCCTACTTCCCGCCGGAGATAGAGGACTCGGTGATCGCCATGACCAACCTGGAAGCGGGCAGGCGCAGGCCCGCCATCGACGGATGGAAGCCCATGGGCCGCGTTGAGTTCCGAGCCTACGTGGGGCTGCTCGTGCTTGCCGGCGTGTACAGGTCCTGGGGAGAGGCCTGCGAGAGCCTGTGGCACGCCGAGAGCGGCAGGTCCGTGTTCAGAGCCACGATGCCGCTCAAGACCTTTCGAGCCTACTCGAGCGCGCTGCGCTTCGACGACAGAGAGACCAGAAGGGCCGGGCGAGGCGAGGGCGAGGGCGAGGGCGGCGAGGGCGAGGGCGGCGAGGGCGATAGCTACGACAAACTGGCCCCCATCAGAGCCGTGTGGGACGAGTGGTGCGCGAGGTTGCCCGCCATGTACCGCCCGGGACTGGAGGTCACCGTCGACGAGAGACTGGTGCCGTTCAGAGGTACGTACGTGGTGTGTGTGTGTTGTGTGTGTGTTGTGTGTGTGTGTGTGTGTGTGTGACTGGGGTAAGAGAGGAGGAATAGGAGCGGGAATGGCGAAAACAGGCTAGTTCGCTTCGTTGTATATTCGTGTTGGGTTCCGCATTTGTGCTTTCGCATGACTCTTTATGTCTTCCACGCTTGCAAGCAAGCAAGCGCGTTCTCTGTCAAACTCACGTCTCTTCTCCTTGCGTTTCTGCCCCAATCTCCCCCACACTTTCTCACATCTCTCTCTCTCTCTCTCAATCTCCATCTCTCTCCATCTCTCTCTCTCTCTCTCGCTCTCTCTCTCTCTCTCTCTCTCTCCCCATTTCCATCTCTCTCTCTCTCTCTCTCTCTCCCTCTCCCTCTCTCTCTCTCTCTCCATCTCTCTCTCTCTCCATTTCCATCTCTCTCTCTCTCTCTCTCTCTCTCTCTCTCTCCATCTCTCTCTCCCCATTTCCATCTCTCTCTCTCCCCATTTCCATCTCTCTCTCTCTCTCTCTCTCTCTCTCTCTCTCTCTCTCTCCATCTCTCTCTCTCTCTCTCCATCTCCCTCTCTCTCTCTCTCTCTCTCTCTCTCTCTCTCTCTCTCTCTCTCTCCATCAGCACGGTGTCCGTTCAGACAGTACATGCCCAGCAAGCCGGCCAGGTACGGGATCAAGATATGGGTGGCATGCGACGCGCGTTCCAGCTACGCGTGGAAGATGCAAGTCTACACCGGCAAGCCCGACAAGCGCGGCCCTCCCGAAAAGCACCTGGCCACTCGAGTGGTCGTGGACCTCACCGAGGGACTGACTCCGGGACGCAACGTCACGTGCGACAACTTTTTCACCTCGCGCGAGCTCGCCGACAGGCTCTATCGCGAGAGAGGCCACACCGTGCTGGGCACTCTGCGGTCGAACAGACCCGAGATCCCCAGAGAGCTGCGCTGCGTCAAGGGCAGGGCCGTGGGCTCCGTCGAATCCATGGTACTCGGCGGCTCCGCGGGACGAGGGGGAGGAAGAGGCGGACGAGAAGGGGGAGGAGGAGGACGAGAAGGAGGAGGACGAGGAGGAGGGCCCGACACGATCATCCTCTCCTACGTGGCCAAGAAGAACAAGAACGTGCTGCTCCTCACCACAGCTCCTCGTTACCACCATCGCTCCGGCCCCGACCCCGGCCTAGCCGCCGCATCAGCAACAGAAGCGGCGGCGGCAGCAGCGGCAGCAACAGAAGCGGCGGCAGCAACAGAAGCAGCGCGAAACCGCCCTTGGTGCTGCATTACAACCGCACCAAGGGAGGAGTGGACAACCTGGACAAGGTTGTGAGCACGTACAGCTGCAGGAGAAAGACCCGCAGGTGGCCCGTGGCCCTTTTCCACAACATGGTCGACGTGGCGGCCTACAACGCGTTCGTGCTGTGGAGGGAAATTCACCCCGACTGGATGCCGGGCAAGCTCAACAGACGACGGCTCTTCCTCGAGCGACTGGACAAAGCGCTCGCGCGCCCCATGCTCGAAGCCAGGGCGGCTTTAGCGCGAGGACCGGGAGGAGGAGGAGGAGGCAGAGTCGCGGCCCGAGGCGCTACCGCCGAGGCAGCCTCTAACAACGCTACGCCACGCGACTCCTCTCTGGTCAAGAGGCGAAGGTGACGCGCGTGTCCCAGGAGCAAAGACGTCAAGACCAAGATCCTGTGCCGCGAGTGCCGAGCGCACGTGTGTACAAACTGCGCCGTCACGTACTGTCCCAACTGCGCCACTTCTTCTTCCCGCGCCGCCGCTCCCCGGACGCCACCGACGCCGTGATAACACAAGCGCCCCAACGGTGGTCCCCTAGCGACCCCCCCCACCCCACCCTATCATCATCATCATCATCATAACACAATATATGCCCCCGGTGGGGTCCTAGCGACCCCAAACCTATCATCATCATCATCATCATCATCATCACCACCATCATCATCAATACCATCCTAATAACAACACACACACACACACACACACACACACCTCGGGGGGTCACCACGACCCACGCCCCGAGAACAGGCGGGCGCACAAGGGTTAAAAACTGTACTTTTGAGTTCAAATATATATTTAGAATTTTTACAACAAATTAAAAAGGCATGAACATTTTTTTTGTATCGAAAAAATATCGAACCGTAACACCAAAGTATCGAACTGAACCGAACCGTGAATTTTGTGTATCGTTGCACCCCTAATATATATATATATATACCGGCACCCTCCCCGGGCCTGGCTCCAGGGCGGGGTCCCGGTAACCCTATCCCGGGCAGGGTAAACTGTCCCCTCAATATTCTTTTCATATATATATACATCATATATATATATATATATATGTACAAAAAGTTCAGGTGGCAGCAGAGAAAACTTAACAGTGATCCTACAATACTCATTTCACCTTCTACATTCTTTGAAGCTAGTATGTTGATGTTCCAATGGCAAAACTTTCAAAACTTTGCATAGCTACTCCCTGACCTACAGTTCTCTTGTTATTGTGTAAAATGCAGCAATGAAAACAGCAAATGGCTTTCACCTTTCAGATTTTAATTTCAGCACATGGAAGTTGGATTTCACTTCACTCTCTGAATCAAAGTCAGTGTACATTAAGATGTGTGTCTATAAAGAAGTGTGGCGTGCATTGGTAACAAGCATAACACCAGATCCTGACATCTCTACACAGTTCTGTGTTAGCGAGAGAATGTGTAAAAAGTCCAGGAAAAGAAGAAGAAAATGCAGTCAGCAAGGCTGTGTGAAATCAGTTGTAACAATGAAGGCTGCACCACACAGTACCACCGGGGAGCCTTTAACAAGCTCACACTGTTGGCAGCAGTGAGGGGACAGGGTTGCACTCGCTACTCTACATGGTGTAAACTCCACTGTTGGCTTGTTCCCCGGGGCGCTTGTTCTCTGTGGTAATGTTACTCCCACAAGTAAAATCTGAAAAATCAAGAAACAAAGTTTTTCGAACAAATAAAGTATAGTTTGATTTTCAAAATCTTCCTTCTACCAGTTTGTAATCAATTACACAATCCATGAAGTGGAAATTCTTTAATTTGCTATAAACTATTACCTGATGTTGCTGTGGTCAGTAGCTGGACTTCACAGGTACTTTTTCTGGCAGTGAAGTGAAATATCTTATTTTACCTTTAAGAGGTCGGATGGCTTGTAAAAAAATAAAACAAAAACATTTTAAAACAAAAAAAACCCCAAACATTTTCTTCAAGTCTGCAGTTGTTTTTTTTTTAAGTTATCCATTAATACACCTGGAAATGTGGTCCAGAGTTGTGCTATACACATACCAACATGCCCCACATGTGCACTTGCCACACCGAGAGAAAAAGTTCTTGCTGTGTGGCATCAGAACTAACTGGTGTACGTAAAGACACAGTGTTTCGTACATGTGTGTATGAGAAGAAGACAAGTGTAACAGTGAAGTAGAGCTACTGAAGGTGACTGAATTTAAATATCTGGGGCTAAATTAGAGCCGAGGAGTACAAAATCATGATTAACTGAACATTTTATCTCAATTAAAACTAATTCATTATTGTCCTTCCTATTATTGTGGTTCTTTACGTATCAAAGCTGGGATAGTTTTTCAGTAATGTGATTGGTGCCTCAAGTATTGCAACAGATTGATGGTATTAGCTTTGATCTCTGAGACATTGTTTTTCTGCTTTGTCTTCTTCTTCAGAAAAGTGGAGAGTTCAAGCAATGGCTCTGCATCTTTCTTTGATACAAGCTGCTCAAGTTATCGAAAATTAATCAAAACTGACTTTCAGATCTTCTAACTGCACAGCCGTAGGATCAACCATTCAAAGCAACGGCTACATCACCTGTCTTGTGCACCACAAGACAGGTGAAGAAGTGGACGCAGCATGGAGTGGGTGGAGATGAGTGCCATGGGTGAATTGTGACAGGAGGATAGAGGTGAAAGGTGAATGAAATATTGAAAGTGAAAGTTCACATAATGATAGTGAAACCTGCTGTGACTAATTATTTGGAGACTGTGGCATTAACAAAAAGACAGGAGGCAGAGTTTCACTGGGAGTGACCAGGATGGACAAGGTTAGAAATCAGACGTGTATAGTGGTTTAGAAAGAAAGTTAGAGAGGTGTGTTTGAGATAGTTTGGACCTGTACTGAGGATGATAGTGGATATACTGGCTAGAGGATGTTAAATATGGGTCTTTAAGACAGGAGAAAAACAGGAAAATCACAGACATGAGCCTTGATGTAGTGGAGGAGGACATGCAGAGGGTAAGGAAAGTCACAGACCAAAGGAAACCGTTTTCACATTGACGTTATTGTAGGAGGAATTGCCCCCTGTTGGCGATCAGAAAGAATACAATTTAAGGTATTTCTGAGTTATTTTTCAGATTAGGACGTTGCATCCATCATTTATATTCAGTGTGTCTGTTACTCAGTGATATTTTCACTTGAAGATCAAACTCATTTAGAAACAGGATTTTTGCACAGAAGGACTATAAGATGGATGCTCGTAAATCATAGGTTGCTAGACTCCATCCTTTGGTATTTCTATATAAGCTCCTGGAGGATTGATTTCCATTCTTAAATTACCTATGCCTTAGTTCTTATTTCTCCCAGACTACTTGTTTCGTCTCCCACAGATTGTTTGGTTATTCATTTCGGTTCTTGCATCCATCTTGGTACGCTCCATTAAGCTGTTCTTTTTGGTAACTTTCGTGCATTGTTTTGTTGTTTCCGAGGACATTGAGGTTTATTCACCGTGTCTAAGTGTGTGGCTACATGAATATGTAGGATTGCTGAAATTAGGACATTTAGGAAGTGGTGCTGGCAGATCAACTAAAGCGAATCTGTAAAGATTTTATGTCTCAACCAACTGAATGGACAGAGAACGGTTGTGGTATCTGCCATTTATCACAAAGTCAGCTAAAATTAGCACACTGTGGCGTAAATTAGACACGGTGAGTCCACGGGTCAAGTTTTTGAGCCATATTATTGAAGGCAGCGGCAGCCCACAGACTGCCAGCCGTGCATACCCCATGCCACAACTCACAACTCTCTCTTCCAAAACCCAGAATCTACACCTTTTAACATTATGAGCCTAAATTAATCATCAACACACCGTATATAAAGCAATCTTTTACAGCTTGATGTAATATGAGGGATTCAGTGTAACATCAGATGCAGAATTCATGGGTCCTGTACAAAAAGGAAACATAACATGAGGTAGCAACTTCTAGCACTACAAAATAAAGGCAGTGTTAAAGTGCAGCCACTTGAGATTGGCTCTAATTACTAACAGACTCCTATATTAAAATGTCAAGTTTATAAAACATTCTCCATTTCACTGTACCTCTGAACCATGACAGATGATAACTCTACAAATATCGTTGCCTGCTTCAACATAGTGGATTTTCAATCACCACAAGTAAAAGACAATTTCTAGGATACAAAAGCTAACGCTAGCAAGGTTGGTTAGCAAGCTGCATCCATAACTATCCATACATATGACAGGTACAATGTTGAGATACAAATACTTAATCAGTGTATAATCAGCTATATAAATAGAAATGAATTGAAGTGAACTAACCTTTATAGGTGGGCTGGTGTGTTTTCTGTGCCTCCTATAAAGTTTACAGTTGAAGAAGACAACTGATTACTCGCTTGCCATTTCCTGACCTTTGTAAGGGGAAAGTCATTAGCATAGCAGGACATGGAAGTTCATTGGTAATCACGGTAGTTGATTAGCATGTTTTTATTAGCATGCATAGATTCCTCCCCATAAAACAGAGAGGCTGAATCATTTGCTACAAGCTCATGCACTGACAGGCTGCCAGGTATTGATTTAAGTGAGACAATTCATTAATGACTGCTGAATCTGAATCTTTACCAGTGCCGCACAGTTTTAGTGAACAAGCACTTCATCTAAGTGCATCTCAGCTGCTGAGTGCAGAGCATGTTGTTGGTGCCAAATCATTCATTGGTTATAATTAATGTTTCAAGTACCTGGTAGACTGTACCTGTCTTTAGAGTTTTGGAATATTAACCTATATTTAGGATTTATGAAGAGGCATGGTGGTAATAGACTGGTTCCTATGAAGTCCTTTTCTACTCGAGCACTCAAAGCACTGTACAACATGCTTCATTGACACAGATATAAAGCATTTTGACATAGAACAACAAGTGTTTGAATGAATCTAACATTCACATACTAGTGAGCACACTGGAGAACAACTTGGATACTTCCTCATGCAGAATAGAGAAGTCAGGAATCAAACCCCCAACCTTCCAATTAGTAAATTTCCTTCTGCACCTCCTGATCAACAGAAACCCCAAGGTGCTTGCCACAAATACCGTTTGAACATTACTAAAACATTTTGGAAATGGAAAAACTGGAAGATCACAAAGGTTTTGTCAGTGGTGAGAGATCCAGATCTTTGATTGATTGATTGATTGAATCTTTATTTTGAACATGTTGAAAAAGTACAACAAAATAGAATTAAAAGAGACAAATGAACAAAGCAAAACAAAAGGAAAACGAGCAACCACAACTCCAAATAACTTTCATGTTCAAAAAGGAGCAGGAATTAATATGTCATGATTGATTGTGTCGAATGCTTTCTTGAGATACAGAAATACTCCAGCTGCATACTGTTTCTGATCTATAGCATTCGTAATCTCCTCAATTGATTCAATTAATGCCAGAGATGTTGATCTTTTTGATCTGAATCCATATTGACTGTCAGAGAGTAATTTATATTTATCTAAGAATTTGTCTAATCGTTTATTAAACAGGTTTTCTAAGATTTTGGAGAATTTTGGTAGTAAAGAAACACGCCTGTAATTTGTGAAGTGGCGTCAATCCCCAGTTTTATACAGCGGCACAACTTTAACTATTTTCATTTTGTTTGGCACTTTTCCCGTCTGAAATGATAAGTTGCAAATATATGTTAGAGGTCCTACAATTCCTTCAATGACCTTCTTGACGATTTTCATGTCAATATCATTATAATCAGTAGATGTTTTATTTTACACATGTGTACAATGTCAATTATTTCTTTTTCCTTTACTGATGTGAGGAACATTGAGTTAGGGTTCCTATCAATCAGGTTTTCACTACAGTCTACTGATGGCAGTGACTCAGGAATTTGTTCTGCCAGTTTTGGTCCAATATTTACAAAATAATGATTAAAGCTGCTGACCTTATCAGCAGTGTTTTCCATAATATTGCCATTGTCGATAAAGTATTGAGGATAACTTTGTTGTCCAGAATTATTTTTAATGATACCGTTTAAAACATCCCATACTCCCTTCATATTATGTTTATTGTTGTTCAATATTTTACTATAATACTCCTTTCTACATACACGTAATATCTTTGTTTTGTTTGTTTTTTTTGTTTTTTTTTTGCCTGTCCCGTTTGGCTCTTTTGCCATCAGAATTGTTGTCTAAAGGCAAAGAAAGATGCCCAATGGATTTACTTTACCAAATTGACCATCCCAGCCTTGCCGTAATGGTCCATTTGATTCACCTTTTATTGTTTATTTTATTTTCACTTACTGAATACGGGACAGACTTGACTGGGGGAAAGAAGGGGAGAAAGAAAGAGGGAAAGAGAAACAGCTGAGAAGAGGGACGGGGGAGAAGGGCAAAAGACAAAAACCAACAGAATGAGCAGAAAAAAAATGCATATATCAATCACCTGGATCACCTGCTGAGAAAGAAAAAAGAAAACAAGCAGAAGAGAACAAGAGTAATAGAATAAACAACATCACAATGATATATGGGAATATGACAGTAAATACTAAATATTAAACATTATTGTGCAGCACATAAGATCAACAGAACACAGTGTGCTTTGAGGTAGGAGCCAAAAAGGGTGTAGTTTGTGGGTGTGATCACCCGTGTGTACACCTGTGAGCATGGACGCGCTTGTTTTTGTTTTTTTTAAAAGGTTCCTTCATGTAATGATCTGCTAGAGGGCCACAGCCCCGTCCCCCAGGGTATGAAGCAGGTATGGAGGAGATCAAAGCTCCAGACATCCAGAGGCTCCCAGAACACAAGAGACCAAGGAAGACCAACAGAGGGGCAGCCGTGCCACTGTCCCAGTAAGAGCTGAGGAGAGTCCCAGATGAGGGCTCACTCAGCAGCGTGAGTAATGTGAATGTCTAAGTTGTGGGATAAAATTGAGGCAGAGGCAGCCAGAAGGGGACGGGGGGGGGGTAGCCTCCTCTGCACCCTGTTGACATACCCCTACTCCAAGGTTGCATGTGTGGGTGGTTGTGGTGGAGCGGGAAGAGGGAGGCAGCTGGAGATGGGGAGGGAAGGAAGGGAGGGGCACGTGACCCCTCCCTGGGGCCAGCTCCCCCGCTGACCCCAGTAGGCACCCCCATACTCCGCGACCTGCCAGGGAAAGGGGGCCCAGGTCCATCCAGACCGGGGCCCAGCGCAGCAGCGCCTCCCGGCCCCACAGAGCCCGGGACAGTCCACCCAACCCCACCACAGGGAAAACTGCACTCACCCCACCATCCACTCATCTTCCAGACTACATAAGACAATAAACACCCAGGCTGAGATCTTCCTCCACCTCTCCTGTATCTCCCCCTCCTGCAGAGAGAGCCCCTGAGGAGAGGAAAGCTCCTGCAAGATGTGACAATCTTCCCCACCAGTTGAAGAGCCCCCCAGGTGGCTCGATGCACCGGCGGCACCCTGCTCCAGGGCTGGGCCCCCATGCACCCACCCGCCCACAACCCCGGCAACACACCAACCAGGACCCAAGCCCCCGAGGCCCGGCCCCCAGCCCAGAGACGGAGCACCCCCAGAACCTCACGCCCATCCTGGACCCACCCAGGGGCAGCCAGGCTACCAGGTCAGTAACCCACGTCCGTCAGCACAGACCCTCCCCTAGCCCCGCTGCACGCAGCCGCGAGGAAACAGTCACCTGAGAGCCAACAGAGCCCCTAACCGGACATGACCGCTACCCCGGGTTGAGCCCCCCAAGGAAGATGCCTCCGGGGAACCCCCCGACGCCCTAAGCCTGTCCCTACCCCCACACCAATCACAACAGTGAAGGCGGGACCAAACTATGACCCCCCACCCCCACTAGGTGATGGAGCTGATCAAAGGAGCCCAGAGCAATTGATCTGATGTGGTGGCAGAGGCTGTATCAAGACTAATGTAATCTAATAGATAATTTCTATATTGGTTAGAAATAAGATTGTTTTTATTTTTCCAGTTCATGAGGACTGTTTTCTTGGCTATGCATAGGGCAGTGAAAACCATATGGGCGATATTCTTTTCTGAAGTGACATTATCTAAGCTGCCCAACAAACACACTAAGGGGGAAGTTGGAATGTTACATTTCAGACACTTCGATAAGTCTTCACATATCTCGTGCCAAAACTTCTGAACTGGTGGACAGAACCAAAGAGCGTGGATATAATTGTCCGGTGAATTGGTTTGGCAGTGTGAGCAGTTGTTGGTAGACGTAAAGCCCATCTTGAACATCCGATGACCTGTATAGTGCACTCTATGTAATATTTTGTATTGTATTAATTGCAGACTGGGATTTCTAATTAGATGAAAGGTTTTTAAGCAAATCTGAGACCAGAAGTTTAGGTCTAAGTTAACTGATAAATCCGCTTCCCATTTTGCAATAGGAAGTGATATTGATTCATCTGTTTTAGAAAGCATTCTGTATATTTTGGATAGTAATTTGGGGGTTTTAAGAGTAAGAAATTGAACCACACTTGGTGGTGTTTGTAGTTCAACTTGACCCGGTTTAAATGTCTTTTTTACTATGGATTTAATTTGTTGATATTCTAAAAATCTTTTCTTGTTGATCCCATATTGTGTAACTAGTCCGTCAAATGAGATAAATTCTGTTCCTTCTAGTATATGTTCTAAATATTTGATTCCTTTACCACTCCAATCTGAAAAGTTTATCATATTATTGTTTTGTAATATGTCAGGGTTGTTCCAGATAGGTGTACGTTTGCATGGGATTAATGAAGACGCCGTCAATTTTAGAAACTCCCACCATGCTGTCAGAGAAGAGCTGATGTTGATGCTTTTAAAGCATTCATGTCGTTGGATGTTTGAGCTGATAAATGGTAGGTCTGAGATCTCTAGATTATTGCAAAGTGCTTGTTCTACATCTAGCCAAGGTTCATTTAAGAGGGTATGTTTTAGCCATCCTGAGATAAACTGAAGCCTGTTGGCTAAGAAGTGGTGCTGAAAGTTAGGCAGTTCTAGTCCTCCTTTATCCTTGGTCTTTTGTAGTGTTTTTAAGCTTATACGTGGGGGTTTATTTTTCCAAAGGAATTTGGACGTAATATCTTTGAAGTGGTAAGCACCGCTCACCCTGAAATACAAAACTGCATTTTGCGTCACAGAAGCTTCAAATCACACCAGAAGCATTTTTTTTTTGTGTCCCGTTTGGATCTTTGGCCATCAGAATTGTTGTCTTAAGGCCAAGAAAGATGCCAAGCGGATTTATTTTACCAAGTGGATCATCATGGCCTTGCCATATTGGTCCATTTGATTGACCTTTATTATAATTATGAATTTATTTTATTTTCAGTTGCTACAAACGGGACAGACATGACTGGGGGATAGGACAGGGAGAAAGAATGAAAGAAAGAGAGGGAGAGAAAGAAAACCAAAGGGGAGAAGAAACGATGAGAAGGGGGGGAAAAAAGACAAAAAACAAAAACAAAAAAGCAAACAAACAAACAAACAAACAAAAAAAAAACACCTGGGTCACCTGTATGGAGAAAAAAAACAGAAGAGAAAGCAAACAACAAAGAGCAACATAATAAAAAAAAGAACGGCACCATCACAATAAACTAGCTAGCAGTAGATACTAAATAATAAACGATATTGTCCAGCACGCAAGATAGACAGCGCATAATGTGCTTTGAGGCAGCAGCCAAGAAAGCTGTAGTCCGCGTCTGTGAATACCCGTGTGTACACCTGTGTGCATACCTGTGTGGATCAGCATGCTTGCATTCCAAAGGTTTCTCCATGTAACGATCTGCTAGGGAGTGTGGGGAGCCACAGCCCCGTCCTCCAGGGTATGAAGCAGGTATGGAGGAGATCAAAGCTCCAGACATCCAGAGGCTCCCAGAACACAAGAGACCAAGGAAGACCAACAAGGGGCGGTCGCGCCAGTGTCCCAGTAAGAGCTGAGGAGAGTCCCAGATGAGGGCTCACTCAGCAGCCGCGGAGCAGAAGCCAGGGGGAGTTGCAGTGACGCGCCCGTGAGCTCCGCCGGCAGCCAGCTGTGCCTGAGTGACCGAGCCCCAGGCCGAGAGGGGGCTTGAGCACCCGCCCCTTTCCTGATGGGTGCCCAAAGTGCCCTTTTGTTGAGGCAACTTTAAAAAAAAATTAATAATAATAATAATGTTTTTTTTTTTTTTAAATTATTATTATTATTTTTTATGTGTGTGGGCGTGCGGAGTCCTGTCTGTGCCCCTCAACAATAACTGTGTTGCCCTTAAGGCATTTCTCTGAATAAATAGGTTCATAAGTTTGAAATAAATAATTCTAAAAAGATTTGCCATTAAAAAAAATTCATATTTGTTGTTAAAATGAATAATTCATACATACGTTTTAGTTAAAAGGAAAATATCGCTAAAATGTATTTCCTGTTCTGTCAGGGCACTTCCGGTTCCGGTCAAGCACTCGGTTTTGCTGAGAAAAAGGCTGTGTCCCAATTAAGAGACTGCACGCTTGAAGTACGCATTTTAAGTGCGGTTACGTCACCGCCACGCGACGACGGCTGTCCCAATTCGAAGTGTACTTCAAATGCATACTCCAAATGCGCCGTCGATTTCCCCAAATATCAAGCGTGGTCCGGTGCACGCTTCGTGGTCCCATATATCCCACAAGTCATAGCGCGGTGGTGGGTATGTATAATTTTGCCGCAAAATACGGCAGACGGGAGCGGCTGAAGAGGTTTTTTTTTCTTCCAAACTTTATTGAAACCATAAAGCGAACAGTCAGTCATTCCAGTTCAGTTTGTACAGTAGACATACAAGGCAAATAAGAGTAACAATATACAGTACAATGAAATAAGAAGGATAAATTAATAAAGGGAAAAAAAGAAAAAAGGGGGGGAATGTGACAGACTCCATAACAACTTTGTATTTGAAAGTTGTGACAGCTCATTCGTTAAACATTTCTGAATGAATTTCAATCAATGATAAACCTTTTTTATTGGAAGTTAATTTAAGAGAGTTTAAGTAATATTCAATTTCAATCAAAAACAAATTAAATGATGGGGTTGAGTTTTGAAATTTACATTTATGTATGTGGAATTTCCCTAATAAGATGGAGCGGCCGAAGAGTGAACTGTCAAAAGTACTGAATATGACGTCACTTATTTATGTGCGAATGTGTAATAATTAAAGTCAGTCATATATCCACTAACACAGCAAGCTGAAAGTCAGTGGTATATATATATATATATATATATATATATATATATATACACACACACACACACACACACACACACATATATATATATATATATATATATATATATATATATATATATATATAATCATAATAATCTGACAATACTATAATATTGGCCATATTATATTTACATTGCCACAGTGAGTTGACTTTAGTCTCATGAACAACATTAACTAATTGTTATTTATTAACTAATCTTAAATGACTGTTCAGCACAGAAATGAAGCCCAACAATCATGTTTTACAGTCCCGTGGTCTCAGCCTCAGATATTCAACTAATCAAAGTGATGTCATGACAAAAATGAATGACCAACAGAACATTTTTCTCCTTCATTTCTGTCAAACAAAGCTGTATGTAACGTGTCTCGCAGTTAGTATCATGGTTGCTAGGCAACCTGAACAGCGCGACGAAGTGTATACCGTCCCATTTCACAAGCCTCTCACTTCCGCACTTCTCGTACTTATAGTACGCACCGTACGTAGTACGCGTAGTGCGCGTACTTCAAGCGTGCAGTCTCTTAATTGGGACACAGCCAAAGCTCCTCATGCTAAAGGCAGTGTCACTACCCGATCCGTACCGGAAACCCGATCCGTACTCCGCGTGCGCAAATCTTACGTCACTTCCTCTCTTTGCCAACATTGTGACATTCAATATATTTGAATGATACAGTTAGCGCCCAGTTAGCTCCTAGCATTTCTCAACAGCTCTGCCTCCTTTTCGACTACCGGGACATTTAAACATGGAGAAACACAAATTAACTCAGAGACACAGACTTACTATATTTCTTACATACAGACTGATGCAACAAAACCAGTAAGTAGGTGTACAGCGTACACTGTAGTCTATAGCACACAGGAGTATTGGCTTATTACGTACACGTTGGTAAGTTGTCTTGTGGTAACTGAGGAACTGAAACAAATGAGCGTGCTGTGTGTGCAACAGCACGACAAACATTACCTGTCCTTTTATTAACTGCACATGTAGTGCTGGTCATAGCTGCTAGCTCACTTGGTAAGGCTGTCATGGGTCTGTAGCTCTGTCACCGTTTTAGTGAACATATTTAGTTTTAAAGTAAGTTACAGAGCTTTTCCTGCCTTTCTGGGGGGATTATATTGCACTAAAAACGATCTAATATGCATGTCCACATAAATATGCATTATTATAATATTTTAAAAAACACACACTGTATTTTAAAGAACATACATTAAGAAGCAGATTATATTAGATTTATATTTTAAATAAGACAAAATTTGGATTTTACAGCAGTAAAAATATATCTTTACAGTTTAAAAATGTAATAAGCTTTCCCCCTGCACAGAGTGGATAGTGAAACAAATGGAATCATCATAAATACATTATTTCATATTTATTACTTCCTCCTCATTGCTTTATTATTGTAGCTCTAGTAATAAATACTAATGTAAGGATTCTGAATCAGCACCGTGATGCCCATAGTATATACATTATTCTGAAGAAGGTCTAAAATATCACTGTGTGTGCGTGCATGTGTTTGTTTTATGTATATGGATTTTTTTAAATTATTACTGATGATATAACATTGTCCAGACATGCCTGGTAAGGACATGAGGAGGAAACAGTAGGAGCTGTGTGAGGCTACTAAAGGCAGGGCTATAACATTTTTCTGTCATCATTTTATTATAGATTAAGTGCAAGAGTTGTTAGGTGTGGATAATTAGATTATAGTTTATTGCAATAGCAAGTTGTGCCTTGTTCTCAGAAAGACAGCAAGTGGAGAGTGATATATGAAATGATGGAATGGAAGGAAGAAGAGAAGCAAAGAGTGATTCAAAGGCAGAGCCTAAATTATTTCTCACAGTTTTTTGTTGCCTTATGGTTCCAAGTGCTGTCACCAATCTTTGCATTTTGTTATTATCTCATGATACTTGTTTAATCAGCTACCATCTCTCCTATGGACTTTTTAATGTCTACAGTCTCAGATCAACACAGCCCTGCCCTCCAGCACTATCAACAGCAGGAGCAGCAGAAACCCCCCAACAGCAACATTGTACCCATCAGGTCAAACACAGGCTACGTTTGCGTTGCCTTGTCGCCACCTCACAATAGTGATATAGTATGATGTAATCCCATATTAGATTCTTGATGAATGTGTGTTGTTGTTATTCAGCCTGGTTCAATGTGCCCCTTTTTAACTTTGAGCACCCGCCCCTTTAAACGTCTCTGCACGGCCCTGCTGTGCTCTCTATGCTGTTGTGTTGGTCTGTGTCGGGCTGTGAGCTGCAAAGCTACAGCCGGCTGTATGCGTACAGCAACCGTGTGTGAAAAGTGGTCAATAAAGAGATGCTGAAAAGCGTGTTCATGCAAACATCGTCGGGTCTGCCGTGATATGTTTACAATGGGAAACATATCACGAACCTCTGCGCACAGCGTCTGCAGACCGGGGCTGCACGAAGTCACTTTCATCTTTACGCAGGACTGTAAGCTGTCATCTGTGAGGCGTGAGCGGTATTTGTTTTTAACATAGTTCACGGTGGAGAACAGCTGCTGACATAATGTGGATCCGAAGATCCATATTTGGCCTACCTGGGGTTGAAAGTCTCAATAAATGCAGACGTTTCGGCGGGTATACCGGCTTCCGCGAGTGTGACGCTTATTTTGAGCGATGAAAAAATAATAGAATATAATTTTATTTTTATATTTCAATTTCACAATAATCTGCAAGAACTGCAAGTTAAAAAAGAACTAACATAAATAAAATACACTTTAGCTAAATACGTCTAATTTATTTTCCCAAACCAGGCGAAGCCGTACTATAAGGACTAAAGAGCCGCATGCGGTTGCCGACCCCTGACCTAGAGATTCAAGATGCTGCTGATGTTTGGTAATACATGTGTTTTCCACATGACACATGCAGTTGCTTGTGAAGTGCCTGTAAATTTTAGACTCAGACCAGAGTTAGCTGAATTTTGGCCAATGCATAAATAGTGAGCGAGTGCTTATTTATCTGCCATAGCCTTCAGGAATCCAATGACAGATACATATCAGTCAACTGAAGCATAAACTGTATGCACTGTAACCTCAAAGTCAGCTTTATTGTCAAAAACCATATGTACAGATCATACACAGGAATTTGAAATTGCAATGCTCCCATGGCCCTCAGTGTACGCTAAACAACTTAAAGATATAAAGACAGAAAAGAGACAGAGCAGGGAGAGAATTCAGCATCCTGACAGCCTGATGGATGAGGCTGTCTCTTAGTCTGCTGGTTCGAGTCCGAAGGCTCTTCAGTCTCCTTCCTGATGGCAGCAAACCGAAGAAGCACTTAGACTGCAATGATAGTTCTGGGTCATTTTGATCCAGTGTTTTTGAGTTCTTGTGTTTTGGTGTAATTTCTGTATTATGGTTTATGTTTTAGGTTCATTAGCAGTCCTTAGGTTAGTCTGTCTTGTTCTTATCTTCCTTTTGGTTCCTTGTCCTTGAGGTTCCCCCTGTGTCTCTGTCCTCTGTGTCAGTCTCTGTATGTCTGTGTTTATGTGGGTTTTTGTGTGTCCTTGGGTCTTCTTTCCCTTTTCTGTTCCCATGTTCTCCTCCTTTTGTTTCATCCCATGCCTCCCCAGCCCGTCATTTCTCTCCTCTTGCTCCCTCATACTCGTGCTGATTTTGTTTGTGTGAGCGTCTCATGACAGTGACGTACAAGCGTGAGACGTTCGTGGTAACACATGTGTGCAGATCAACAATGAATAATATGGAGTGATGAAGAGAGTAAGACCATGCAGTGTTTAAAGTGTGGAAGTAATCACATTACTTTGAGTTTGAATCTGTAAAAAGTGACACAAACATTAGCGTCCGCTGTTCACTCTGCGTGGGAAGGAAACTTCTTTCTACAGCGAAAAGTTAAACTTCTAATCTGAGCGAGCAGCGAGCACGCTGCCACGGGAACGTGACATTCACAGAGAAACCCCCGGATCCTCCCACTGACATGACCACTGTGGGCAAACCTCCACCCGCCCCACTCCTGATAAACAGGTGACAATAGATTTAAGAGCTGCTGAGTCTTTGATTTTATTATTTTTGCTGTGTTTTACTTGCATCTATTTGAATGGTAAATGGTAAATGGACTGATTCTTATAGAGCACTTTTCTACTCTCAAAGCGCTCTATACAACAATTTGAAAAAGTGTAAACACTAAACATGATTTTACTTTATATCCTGGAATATGCAGAAAATAGGTTTAAATGTTAAACAATTTCTTCAAGTCAAAGACTGTTGATATAATTTAATTTTTGCTTGATGCAATGTGCATAAAATTAAAAGATCAAAACCAATAAAACAAGTTTTAAAAAGAGAAGTTTCCATTTGATTAGATTTTATATGATGGATCATGCCGAAAAAATTGAATTGGGCTGAAAGGTGTCACGATGAGTTGTGTGGCTGTCAGTGGCTGGACCCACGTGCAGGACTCGGAGACAAAACATTAACTTAAACGATGGCTTTATTTGCTGGAGAGTCACCTTAGGACGACACATAAACAACAACTTAGACTAACTAGACAGGAGATGCTGAAGGTAGACGACCATGGATACACACACAACAAACGTGGAGGACGCAACAACTGGCAGGGAAAAACACAGGGCTTAAATACATACTGAGGTGATTAGGGAATGTGAAACAGGAGGAGAGCACAGCTGGGACTCATCAGACATGACAAGACAAGGGGAGGCAAAACTCAACACATTGACATAGTACACAGACTTTCAAAGTAAAACAGGAAACTGAACAGACGTGGACTAAACTAGGGGATACAGTGACAGAAATCAAACCCAAGAGAATCAAAACACATCATGAAAACAAAGATAACTAATACAAACAGAAAAACACTGAGTCCACAGACTCAGGACCGTGACAGTACCCCCCCTCAAAGGGCTGGCTCCCGACAGCCCCAAACAAAAAAGGCACAAAGCACCTGGCCAGGGTGGGCGGAGGGGGCCCAGGATGGAGGGACAGAGACCAAACAAAAAACAAGGAGCACAAGAGACCAGAACAAACCAAAAACAGGTCAACACAAAACAAGACTATCCACGAGTCCATAGCAAAGTCCGGGAGTCGACAACACAAGAGCCAAAACAGTTCAGGGGGCCGACCATGCGCACAGCAACGGCGGCGACGGGCAAACAGTTCCGGAGGCCGACCGTGCACACGGCAACGGCGGCGACGGGCAAACAGTTCTGGAGGCCGACCACTCGGAAGGCAGTGGTGGCCACTGAGCAGGTCCGGAGGGCGGCCGCGATGCCAGCGGTGGCGACGAACTCCTTCCGGAGGCCGTCCCCGAAGGCCATGATGCCAACTTAGCGGCCTGGAAAACGGCTGGCAGAGGCGAGGCGGAACAGGTCGAGCTGGCACCGACGGCGGCGTGGCAACCGCAGGACCAGACGAGGCAGGACCAGACGAAGGCGGAGCTGAAGCTGGACCAGGCGAAGATGATGAGGATGCGGAGGCCGGACCAGGCGAGGCAGGACCAGACGAGGCCGGACCAGGCGAGGCAGGACCAGACGAGGCAGGACCAGATGAAGGCGGAGCTGAAGCTGGACCAGACGATGGCGGAGCTGAAGCTGGACCAGACGATGATGATGAAGATGCGGAGGCCGGACCAGGCGAAGATGATGTGGATGACGGCAGCGGGACGGCTGCGGAACCTGACGGCAGCGGGACGGCTGCGGAACCTGACGGCAGCGGGACGGCTGCAGGAGGTGATGTGGAGATGTGCTGGCTGGGTCCTCCAGGACCACCAGCAGATGTGAGGATGTGCTGGCAGGGTCCTCCAGGACCCTCAGCTAACGAGGCGTGGGGCTGGGTGGGCTCCTCGGGCCCTCCAGCAGACGTGGCATGAGGCTGGACGGGCTCCTCGGGCCCTCCAGCAGCCGACACTTGAGGCTGGCTGGGTTCTCCTAAACCCCCAGCAGACGACACTTGAGGCTGGCTGGGTTCTCCTAAACCCCCAGCAGACGAGGCAGGACGCTGGTTGGGTTCACCTGAACCCCCAGCTAACATGACGTGAGACTGGACGGTTGACCGAAACAGAAGTTGTAGTGGTGGTCGCGATGATGGTCGTGCTGGGTGTAGTGATGGTTGTTGAACATGCAACAGAGCGGGTAACCGACTCTCAGCAACTCCTCTCCGGGGAACAGGGACGGGTACTGGGCCTGGTCGAACCTCAGCCACCGCCACCTGAAGAACAGATACAGGTCCAGGGAAGAGCTGTGTTCTGGCTGCCGTACCCCTGGGGGCCGGTGTGGGTGCAGCAGCTAGCCGGACTGCCGCTGCTCCCACCCGAGGAGCTGAAACGGGTGCAGGAGTCAGCGGGGTCTCAGTTGCCCCCACCCAGGGAACCAGAACAGGCACAGGCAACGACCGGGCGCCCACCATCCCCGCCCGTGGAGCAGATACAGGTGCAGGGATGAACGGAGCCATAGTCTGCCTGGGAACTGGAACCGGACGCGGAGAGCAGAGCAGAGGAGCTGTAACAGTCACTGGGAAAACCAGGTTTATGGCACCAGACATGGTTCTAGAAAACCGAGACTTACGGCAGGCTGACCTTGGTAAAACCGCTATTCTTAAGTTGTCCAGGTTGACGTTAGCAGTCTTAGAAAAAACGAGTTCAGGGGCAGTCACAGGTGCTGGAGGAATTATACAAGCGGTATCTGAAGAAACTGGGTGTGAAGCAACATAAAACACAGTCTTACAAAACGCAGCGTGGGAAGTTGCACACACAGTGTCCAGGGCTACTGGCTGAAAAGCACGGCGCACAGAGTCATACAAACATGATCGTGGATCCGAAACTTTAACTTGAGCAACCACTTCTGCAGTGTTCAAACCAAGTATTTTTGCCAGCTTGGTAACAGCAGATGACACCCGGTTGGTCTTAACCTGGACAGTCACAGGACGTATAGTCTGGAAGAGTTCACAATGAGCAACACAAACAGTCTTTGAATAAGCAGACTCTAGGCTTGTGAAATTTAACTCGGGGGAGGTTATGGAAACATGAGGTTTATCATAGGAAGCCTCAGAATGAACTGGCTGGTGAGCCGCGTAAACCATGGGTGAAGCAACACCAACAACAGCCTCATGAGGTATAGCCTGCACAGCATAGATGGAATGTGGCTGGGAAATTGAACTGTCCCCGTTTAGTTTAGCAGTAAGAGAAATAGTCTTTTGAGCTGCATCTTTAATGTCCCGAGTGAGATCACGATTGTCCAAGTCAGAAAATTTCATAACAGATTCACATATATAATCTACATCTGGAAACTCACTATTAACTGATCCAAAAACAGATGGCTCGGAATCAACATAACCTGCCTGAGAAGCGAAAACAGAAACCCCAGTCTTTTCAGAATGAAACCCAGAAACACCACTCTCAGTTACAGGACAAAAAACCTCTTTTGACTCTGAAATAAGGTCATCTGATTCCTGAATATTCTCAAACTTTGAAGAAACAAAAGAGGGAAGATTAGAATGCTCAGAGTCCCGAAAGACAGCCTCAGAGTCAGCCATCTTGGGATCATCAGTTTCTGTCTTTGCAGGCCCTGAGTTAACAGTCAAAAAGTTAACCGACTCCGAATTTGCCGGCTCAGAGCTGAAAATTCACAGCGTGGAAGAAGCCGGGTGACAACTGTTCTGTTCACTCACCACGTCCAGCAGTTCAGAACTGGACTCGGGTTGCGGTGAGGGACGGCGACGACGAGAACGCCGCTTTCTCTTAGAAACCGGAGCGACAGAAAAAACGGAGGGTGTCGGAGCAACAGTGACTGGTCCCTCATCCTCCGACCACATTCCTGCCAGGCATGAGGCAGGTGAGGGGTGGTCGGAACCAGACGTGAGGGAGGAAGGAGTCCGATGCTGCGACTTCAGCTGCTGCAGAGGGGCTTTAGAATGCTCCGCCCGCTGCGGCGGCATGAGAAGGCTTGCTCGCTGTGACTGAGGCGGTGTGGATGAGGAGATGAGGGTGAATTGGGCCAGCTCCTGGGCTTTGACTGCCTCCTTAGCCTGGGTCAGCGAACGGCTGAACTCCGAGGCAATAGACAGCTTGCGCAGTTGAGGATTTCTGTCAAATATGGTTTGTATTGCATTCAGCCCGACTGAGAACGTCTGCAAATCTGAGGCGTGGCTAATGCGAGTCATCAGTCCGAGGATGCGAGCAAGGTCCACCTCTCTCTCGAGGTGAGCTGAGTCCGCTGGGTCCATGTTATGGTTGCGTCCTTCTGTCACGATGAGTTGTGTGGCTGTCAGTGGCTGGACCCACGTGCAGGACTCGGAGACAAAACATTAACTTAAACGACGGCTTTATTTGCTGGAGAGTCACCTTAGGACGACACATAAACAACAACTTAGACTAACTAGACAGGAGATGCTGAAGGTAGACGACCATGGATACACACACAACAAACGTGGAGGACGCAACAACTGGCAGGGAAAAACACAGGGCTTAAATACATACTGAGGTGATTAGGGAATGTGAAACAGGAGGAGAGCACAGCTGGGACTCATCAGACATGACAAGACAAGGGGAGGCAAAACTCAACACATTGACATAGTACACAGACTTTCAAAGTAAAACAGGAAACTGAACAGACGTGGACTAAACTAGGGGATACAGTGACAGAAATCAAACCCAAGAGAATCAAAACACATCATGAAAACAAAGATAACTAATACAAACAGAAAAACACTGAGTCCACAGACTCAGGACCGTGACAAAAGGTCTGTTGCTTTATTACCTATTCAGGTTGTGGATCATGTTTTTAAAAAGTAACTAAGTAACTAAGTAACTAGTTATAAGTAATCAGTAAAGTGACAGGATTACTTTTTGGACTAATTACTTTTTCCAAGTAACTTGACCAACACTGGTCTCGACCCCTTAACTGGTTCCGCGTCCCCCTCGTTATCACCTCCCGTTATCTCCCTGTTCCATCTCGTTTCCCTGAGGGTTCTTTCCCCTCAGTTCCTGTTTCATGTTGTGAGTTAGTCTGCATCTTAGTGCTTCCTGTTCTACTTCAGCTGTGTTCCCTGGTTTGCCCTCCTGTGTATTTATGGCTGCGTCTGTCCCGTATCACAATCTGCCCCATGGCGTGTGTTCCTCTGTATGTTTAGTTTTGTTTCCTGTGTTCCTGTTTAGTTGAGTTGTGTATTTCCTGCACTCCAGCAATAAAGCTGTGTTTTTTGAGTTTAAGTCCTGCCTGTGAGTCTGCTTTGGGGTCCTATCCTGCCTGCTGTGCACAGCCAGTCCACGACATAACCAAACAGCAGGCTAGAACACAGAAAGAGGCTAGAGCTGCTGTCAATCAGACCACCATGTGTCACAGTTACAAAGAAAATGTTTCCGCCTCTTCATTCTCCACTATATCCTGCAATCTGCAGTAATGTCTTTTGGACCTTTTTGTGGGTGATGGAGGACCTTTGAGCATGCATCTGTCTAGACTTGAGAATGAAGGCCATAAAAGAGCTAACTGTGCCTTAATCTAGATTCCAGACTAAGGATGATTAAACATACTTCAGTCTGTCACTTGTAACACTGAAGATGATTGAAGGTCCTTCTAGTTGTCATTGTACTATAAAGGTGAAAATCTATTGTTCTCCAAGTCTAGACTTTGAGATCTTAGGAACTAAAACGTGTCTTTGTGTAACGAAACCTATTTTATCAGGCTTTAATGGGCAATCGGACATCGGTTTTATATCATTAACTGCTTGTAAATGTAAAGTTTTTTCCTGGCAGCTGTCCAAATACCATAATTAAAACGAGCCAACCTGTGAGGGATGTAAGGGCGAATTCCTAAATTTCACCAAACCGTGTGCAGTATTTCTTCTCCTGTCAGGAAATCTTTTGAAACAGGCCACAAACCAAAGGATGTTTCATAAGATGTTTCAAATAAAGGTAAATGGTATCCTACTAGATTCTTCCCTGAATGAAGTTCTGCACGAAATCTTCAGGTGACAGTGACCTAGCTGGCCCAGATGCTGTCAAAGCATCTCTGAATGCAAGTGTCTTCATGTACAGAGGGGCTGCGGGGGAGAGCTTGCAGAAAGTTGAGTGGCACTGCAGAGACAACAGCAGTCTTATCAGATGGTGTGTGTTCAAAGTCTTTATAGCACAGGGATGGAAACCACAAGCAGATTTTTCCAGATTTATTCCACAAGAATAATCGTTATTTCAGACTGTTGTGTTTGCTATCATTGCTATAATCAGTGCTCATCTTCTTCACTATCTGGTTTTTATGTTGAGGACTTTTCATGCATGGGGCTATGGATATGGATAATAAGTCACCTTTTGTTCTTGGGTTTACCTCTTTTCCTCACAAGTTATTTTTCTCCAATTTGTTAGAGACATGCTGGGGTAAAATAAAATCACATCACTTTCCAAGTAGTCATTTTTTATCCAATATAGAAATCAGAAATACTAAGCTTAACTATTGACGCACACCCGGTTACTTAGCAACAAGGCAGACCTTACTGAATTTGCTTGACAACTATATGGTGGACTGGTTGCATTATTTGTGAATTGTAAAGTGCAATTTACAATCCATACATTTCTAATCTGTAGTTATCTTCACAGGTGTATTAATTATAACTGCTTTAAACTGAATCATAAAGTGTTTAATGTGGAGACAACTCCTGAGAGTAAAACCAAGTTCTGTTTAAAATAAGTTAATATTACAAAATGTCACACTACATTGTGTTATGGCACATCACACGATAGGACAGCACTTTATATTGTAATATTTGACAGACATAAAACAACAAATGTTATGAAAGATCCCAAAAAGGCTTGTGCATCCTCGTCTAAAACGTAGAGCGCATTTCGAAGGTTGGTCTGTGACAGAATTTAGACGGCACTCTGAAGAGAAACAAAGAATCCTCGTCTTTTCTTCTGCAAAGAGGCTTTTCTCTTTTTAATCATGAGATCTGATGCTTTAAAATCTACTGTTCATTTCCAACTGACACACCAACGCCTGCCCACACACCAGCATTACATGGCTTTTACCTCATTTACTCTCCCACACAGGCTGCAAAGATAGTTTTAAAAGCTTCTCATCGCCAGATGATCAATTTTATTTTGTAGCATGCAGCCTGTGACAATGACAGTTGGCACTAAAACAGTACATAAAACACACACAGACACACAAATGTCAAACCTCAGAGGCATATTCAACTTTGGAAATGAACTCTTAGCTGATTCACACACAGGATACACATGGAAGTGATTTTCATGTTAAAGAGCACATTTTCTGGTTACTTATCAGTAATGGCCCTAATTAACTACCGGGGGGAAAGTTTACCAATGCAATGTGGCTAACTCAAAAGCCCAGCATGTTTTCAAAGACTTCAGCTAAATGCAAAACAGCATTTTATGGCTGATGTTTTTCTGAGAAAGGGGAGATATGCAGAGGTGGGACCAAGTCATTGTTTTGCAAGTCTCAAGTAAGTCTCAAGTCTTTATCCTCAAGTCTCAAGTCAAGTCTCAAGTAATGTCAGGCAAGTCAGAGTCGAGTCTCAAGTCACTGGTGTAAAAGTCCAAGTAAAGTCACAAGTCTGAAATTTTGAATTTCAAGTCCTTTCGAGTCTTTAAAAAAAAAACGAAAAACGAATGTTGCAGTTATATGCTAAATGTAAATATTAGACCATGTAATTTTTAAATCTGTGTTTTTCTCAACACATGACAAAATAGTGAATATACACAAATTGTGAAATTGCACCTCTTTAAAATGCAGCTCAATTAAACCTAGCTCCAAGAATAATTTTCACCGACAGTTCTGAGATAAGCCGCATGTTATTCTTGGATGCGCTTGTAGGACCGGCTTTAAAATCGCATGACAAAAGTATCATACACATTAAAAAAACTGCATCACCCACGTAGCCTGGACAACATTTGCTAGTTAGATGAAGTCAGCTATCTCATCGTAGCATATTTATATGCATATTTATAATCATACGGTTCTTGGAGTGAGTGCATACACTCATGAAGTTTAGTAACTTCCGGTCACTGCAACAAGCCCAGGTACAGTTTACCGCGGATGGGTGCAGGACCTTGAAATGCACCGTGTAGAACGAAAGACCATCGTACCTATCATAAGTTTACCAGTCTCACAAATCGTCTTCATAAATACACATTCGTTAACCGTTTATTAATAGGACCTTTGAGCTCAACCGTAATTAATTAGCAGTGGAAATAATTTCTGGTACGCGTTACAGAAATGTAGCAGTGACAATAATACTGTATGCTGTAATCGTACTGGGCAATTAGTGATACAAAAAAACTGTTTTATCCTGTGAATAAAAGTATATGTTTTTGTCAATGTGCCATAATAACAGAAGCGAAACGCAATATTGTGTCAGGACAATTCACTATTTATGCACAATAAACAAAGGAGCATAGCGCGACAATTTCTGTTCAGCGCCAGACTTGCTTGTAACCTATATCACCAATTATGTTATGAAAATGACGTATTAACTACTAAAAAACACTGACCTTTGTGTAAATGCTTGGAGCAGACTAACCTGTGAGCTGGAGTGTTCTGGGACGTTATATTTGATCTTTGAATGGCTGCAATCCAGGCCATCTGTCGCCTCTTTGTTACTTTGGAAACATGGCTCGAACAATTTCTCTTCAACGACGTAATCCGATAACAACCGATCTCTTTACCCGTCGGCTTCCCGTGGCTGTCATGCGACCGGCTATTGCAGTTAATAATACAACGGCTTCTTGACATTTTTGTGTTTCTTTTTATCGCTGTGTGACTGATTTCAATTAAAAGCCTGCGTGCGCTAGTACCTCTTGCCACGAGTTCCCAGAATCCTTTGTGGTTCTACCCCTGAATGACGTCACATTTTCAATCTCTATATAATATGCATGTTAAATTTTATATTTGGGGTGAAATATCAAGTCTTTTCAAGTAAACCGGTTCAAGTCCAATTCAAGTCCCAGGTCACTGGTGTAAAAGTCTAAGTCAAGTCACAAGTCTTACAACATTTTTTCAAGTCAAGTCTAAAGTCATAAAATTAATGACTCGAGTCTGACTCGAGTCCAAGTCATGTGACTCGAGTCCACACCTCTGGAGATATGATATACCTGCATTTCCCTTTTTGTAAAGTGAAAGGATACCAAGGAAAGTTCAGAATAGAGGATGGTAAACGGAGGCTGAGCGCTGACATTCCTGCTCTTGATACTATCAAGGATTACAGTATCTGAGACATTGTAAGCCACCCTCAGCCACTGCTAGTGTGTTTGAACCGTGACATGGCTGAAAAAACAGAGAAGAAAAAAGCTTTGACCATATAAGCAATGACCATGGAGCATCCACTGGTCGAGTGCTGTGGCTTCAGTTTTGGTGATTTTTGAAATATGTATTTTCAGAAAAATAATAGTTCTGCTTTTGTTTGAAAAATATCCATCTCCACAAAAATGTAAAAAAACAATGCCAAGTTCTGCCAAGAGCAAAAAAGAAGTGTGCATATGATAGAAACAATAACAATACACAGTCTTGCATCAAAACAGGATACAGGTGAACTTGAAACAAACGCTTAATGGCTGCAAGTTCATGCCTGAGGTGGCAAGTTGTATTTTCTAAAATATTTAAGAAAATTGCTGGGCTTAAATTCAATAATTCACAAATACAGAATCACAGTGGAATATCTCTGGGTCGTGTCTGTAATTAGAGGCTCGCTAAAATGTCTCCGAGCTTCTTGTAGCGTCTGCTTGATCTGCTTTTGTTGTTTTCTTCAGCAGCCTTGGCAGATTTCAGGTCTACAGAGTCTGTGTGTGCTCAGTGGATGGTTTGAGCTTTTGCCTTCTGGGGTTTGTGTTTTATTGCATTTGCCTTCTCTTGGGTTTGACAACTGTCTGTGAATCACTGATACCACAAAACCAATGTCTGACTGAAGATTTGAACTGAATAAACCAATGTGACCGGATTCAAAATTAAGTCTTTTATTTTGTAGTATATGCTGAATTTTTACTATAAAGACCACTCCCACAGAGTCGCACACACAAAAAAACTTGTATCCTGATGTACACCAGAATTTATATCTATACAGTTAGATCCAATGAATCCTGGGTGGCATGTCGTGGCATGACACATGGGTGTTATCAAGACTGATTTAAACAAATACAGCTCAGAACACCCTCGGGTGTTTTTCACCAATACCACGGTTACGTCATTTTTTTTATAATGTCATAGAAACCTATGAAACTGAACTGCATCCTGTGAAACACACTCACACTGCCCAAAAGGTTGATTCTGTTCTGGACGTAGTGTTTTCATCACTCATCCAGTGACTTCAGTGTCATTCAGTGGTGTTGGTTTCAGTCATTGTGCAAATGTACTGTTTGTAAGGTTGGAAACCTGCAGTCAGCTGAGACTGAAGACGTCACCTGGATGATGACGAAACGTTTCTCCCACTGAAACGTCCAGATGAACAGAATCAACCTTTTGGGATTTACTTACTGGATGATTGTGCGTGCATGAAGACGTACTGGCACTGCTCATCTCGAGTGAAATTTCCACTTACTTACAAAACCACTCCTGTCCTTTGTCCAGACTTTTTTTTTCAGAAATTGTTGTACCCTTAGGTTTGCTAATTCTACAGGCCGATTTTAGCTGTGGCTGGAGCAGGTACTGCATCTACAAAAAGAACTTGTATGAATGTGTCATCGAGTCTGTAGATGTGTGAATGATGTCCGTAGAAGGAAAGTGCATATACACGCATACATATATATATATATATATATATATATATATATATATATATATATATATATATATATATATATATATATATATATATACCCCTATATAAGTATGGTATGTAGCACATAAAGTATGCATCTAGTCATGGATCACATCAGAAAATACTGCTAATTTGAAATAAATTGCAAAGTGCTGCATCTTTGTGCTGTTAAATCAAACTTAACTCTCATTGATTGTGAAGGACAGAGGATGTTAGAGAAGAAGCATTATCTTTCCCAGCAATTATGCAGTTGTTCAGACCAGTTCATTGAATTTTCCACCATCCAAGTCAAAAGTTAATTCTGCCTTAACCTTGTGCCGCTCTTCTTGCCCTGTATATATCTTACCATAAGACAGAAACTCTCTGTCTGCCAACTTTATTTGGCAGACAGAGTTTGTCTGCCCCAAAATTATTTAAGGTTAGGGTTACAGATCATGACTAGACTTTAAAGAGTTAAAACATTAATTTTAGTGCAGTCCAGCGAAATACCCGCTTTAATCATCATCATTAGCATCACAGAAAAGATGCTATTTTCATTTCTAACCTTTTACCTTCTTCATCTTTTCTTCTCCGGCTCGGTAAAGATCCTTATGATTAGGCAATGCCAAGACGAGTAGAAACTATACATGCTGAGAGCTCCAGCTTTATGAAGAAGGACTTTATTACCCTCGCTGCCTGTATTCAGTCTTAATACTTCTTGATTTAAACTTGAAAAGTGAGCAAATCCACATGAGAAATGCAAAACATCATGTTGTAATAACTTTGATTTCTAAATAGAAAGACAGTATGATGAGCAAATAGCTGAAATAGTCTAAACCGAACACACAGGAAAACGCAATATGCCACATTATGAAAACACCTGTCATCACTTCAGATATACCTGATGCTCCTTTGGCAAACTTTAGCAGTAATAAGGTGCTGATGATTTCCCAATCTTTTCACTGCTCAAGACAGATGGAAAACAAAAAATGCAATTTATTGCTGTTACTATGGCATTCATGGAGCAGACTGTGTTTCTCTTCCTCAAAGTGACAATTATGGAGTCATTAGCAAAGATGCCTCCAGCTGCTGCGAGAGTTTCCACTTTTGTTTGGATTTCATATGAACTTGTACTGATGACATATAATTGACTTCCGTATAAATCTTCTGCATTAATCAGATCTAGACAATATCTATTTTTAGTTCCTCTCACTCTGTAAGAACGATTCTACCTCAGTCAAGTTGAACATTTCTCAGGGACTAGATTATAGATGGCAGACAGTTGGTGTCGTAAGCCCCGCCCTCTGTTCAAAGATGGTCATTCACAGTGGACATAGATGGCTTCTTTCACCTTTTGACCCCATTGGGGACACTTCCATAGGGGTTAAATCTGGGATTCGCCACCAGTTGACCCTAGAACTGAAGAGGCTTCTCGGATGAGAGGTGAAACATCTTCAAGGAAACTTAAAGAAGTCCTTTTCTTTCTAAGCTCCTTAGACTACGATGAACCTTCACAGACACAAAGCTTGTTAGGACTCACCTCCAGTAAATCACATCTGAAATATGTTTGTGCTGTGGGTGCCTATTAATAATATAAATAACTGAGGCAAACAGGTATAAAATGTTCAAAAATCAGGTGGACAAAATTAATCCTGTCGGCAAAATCTGACAAAACAAAGCCAACCCCATCACCGGGAGAAAAGGATAACACAACTCTAAAAACAAACACAGTAACACATGAGCATGGGGTGTATAGACACTGCATTAACTGAGTACAGTCGGGGGAAAAGAGGGAAGCTCAGGTGATGATGCAAGTGGGTGCTGAAATCAGACTGAATTAGTATTTTAAAGCAGGGGTGTCAAACACAAGGCAGAAGGGCCAGAATCGCCTGCTCGGTGCCTTTGGAAAATGTGAAGGGCGGCAGATTTTCCACTTTATCTTACTGCACTACTGCATTTTCCTGAGTCTTACTGCTTTCATTATTGATATACTGTATACCTTCCCCATGGCCGCTCATATTACACTAAGTAAAAGAAGTAACAAATAAACAATGAATTGATGGAAAAGTTCCTGTTTCTTCACCATGTACATAAAAAGTGGCATTCTCTGTGAATTAAAAAAACTTTATTTTATAATTACAGGGCTGTCTGGGTAATGAGCTTAAAGAACTTTTCCTGTAATTTTCCAAATGTACTTCTTACAATCTAAGACCAGAATTCATGCTGACAGATTGATTTCTGTGCTAAAGGTGCATCATTCTTTACCATGTAAAAAGTATTATAACGTTTCTTTATAAAGTTCTGTTTCACATATTCATACTGTATGTAGTCTTATACTTAAAAATGCATGTCTGTAAATCTTCATCACTGACTTGCCATCTGTAATGAAAGGCTACAGCATTCAAATCAATACTTTAAATCCATCAACATTAGTTGGATTGTGTTATCCCTCTTTCTGGCATTCTCTCTCCTCCTTCCTGCAGACTATGTTGTCTTGTTAATTAGCAGCTTTGACAAATATAGTAGAAAGCTTTTGTAGACACAGTTAGTTGCTTCAGCTTTCCTCAGCACCACAGCGCAATCTGTTCCCATCAACACAGAGCAATGTGCTGTGATTTTACTCAAACGAGTCCTCTGGGCTACTAATGCTATATATAATATGTAAAAAAATACTAATTATTCCTTATTCTTCTTCTTATTTCAGAGGACACCAAAGGCAGATGGTTATAAATGAATCATGAATGTGATGGAGTAGCAGGCTGTGTAGATTATATAAGATGCTATGACTGGTTGTAGGAGGGCAGAGAGAGCTAATTAGCCCTCTAGAGGGGGCACCATAGTCATTCAACAGCATGTGTATGTTGAATTAATGACTCCCACATTGGTCTAGTGAGCCACCTTAAACTGTTATAACACTACTTTATCATATTAGACAATGTTTAAAAGGGCAACAGTTAGGGATGGGAATAGATAAGAATTCATTGATTCCGGTTCCATTATCGATATCACTTATCAGTCAGCTGTTGAAGTTCAGCAGTGGTTGGCTTCACCTCAAATAACGGCTCACTTTATCGCGGTGCTGGATGGGGTCAGCATTTACTCAGCTTTAACATGGGCTCTTGGCTAGCTTAGCATTAGCATGCTGTCCGCGCAGGTGCTTGCGAAGAGCCAAAGTTGTGTTCACAGTGTAATGCAAATGTTTCTGTCCCGGAGCAATCTCCACTTGACCATTGCACTATTATCCTTTAATGCAATAAAAATAAAGGTAATGTGCTGTGACACACGCTAGGCACAGATACACCCACACACACGTCGTTAACATCAGATGCACGTTTATTGTGAGTATCCACAGAATGACAGCTGAACACCGTTTGACAGCGGTCGGTTTCCCCAGCTTCCTTCCCTCCGCTCCTCTCCGCCTCACTATATAAAGGGAAGGAAAACCACCATCAGTCCAAAATCGCCATCAGCTGTTCTTACCAGCACCGCCCCGTTGAGCTCACTGCACTACTCCTCCCCTGCAGCCGCGCCCCGGACCACACCTCTGCCACACACCCCCACCGCCCGACTGAGGCCGGGAAGCCCACCGGCCGAACCTACTCCCCCCCCCCCGCGAGCGAGAGAGGAAATCGGCCACCACCATCTGCGCCCCCGGCCTATGGACCACCTTGAACTTAAAAGGCTGCAAAGCCAGATACCACCGAGTGATCCGGGTGTTGGCATCCTTCATGCGGTGAAGCCACTGTAGTGGGGCGTGGTCCGAGCAGAGGGTGAATGAGCGCCCCAGGAGGTAATAGCGAAGGGAGTCGACCGCCCACCGGATAGCCAAGCACTCCTTCTCCACGGTGCTGTACCGTCTTTCGCGCTCCGCCAGCTTCCGGCTGATGTAAAGAACGGGACGGTCGGCCCCCCTCACCTGCTGGGACAAAACGGCCCCCAGCCCTCTGTTCGAGGCGTCAGTCTGCAGAACAAAAGGGAGGGAAAAGTCAGGAGTGTGATGCAGCGGCTCCCCACAGAGAGACTTTTTCACCTGCACAAACGCCGCCTGGCATGGCCCCGTCCACTGGACCAGATCTGGAGCACCCTTCCGGGTAAGATCGGTTAAGGGGCTGGTCAGCTGCGCAAACCCCGGCACGAACCGGCGATAGTAACCCGCCAGCCCCAAAAACCGTCTCACCTCCTTTTTGGTCTTAGGGCGCGGGCAGGATGCGATAGCCGCCGTCTTCTCCACCTGTGGACGCACCTGCCCGCCCCCCAAGTGGTACCCCAGATACTGCACCTCCCTCCGTCCAACTGCACACTTCTTCGGATTGGCCGTGAGCCCCGCCTCCCTCAGGGACCCCAGGACCGCAGCCATCCGCTGCACATGCTCCGCCCAGGTGTCGCTGTGGATGATCACGTCATCCAAGTAGGCAGCAGCATACGCAGCATGCGGGCACAGCACCCGGTCCATGAGACGCTGGAAGGTGGCAGGGGCCCCGAACAAGCCGAACGGAAGCGTAACGAATTGGTACAAACCGTACGGAGTGGAGAAGGCCGTTTTCTCCCTGGACTCAGCAGACAAGGGAATCTGCCAGTAGCCCTTGGTTAAATCCAGTGTCGTGAAAAAACGGGCCGCGCCCAGCCGATCCAGGAGCTCGTCGACCCGGGGCATGGGATAAGCATCAAAACGTGACACTTCATTCACCTTGCGATAGTCGACACAGAACCGTATAGACCCATCCTTCTTCACCACCAGAACGATGGGGCTACACCAGGCGCTGTGCGACTCTTCTATCACTCCCATCCTCAGCATTTCAGCTAATTCCCTCTGCACGATTTGTCGTTTATGCTCAGGAAGCCTGTAGGGCCGTGAACGCACCGTCACACCAGGCCGCGTTATCAAACGATACTCAATGAGAGACGTCCGGCCGGGCAGGGGGGAGAACACGTCAGCAAAACGCTGTTGTAACGCGACAACGTCCGCTCTCTGGGCCTGTGTGAGATGGTCACCACAAGGGAGGGAGGCGGGGATGATGGAATTTGGCACCTCCGGCCCCAACTCATCTCTCTCCTTAACCAGGCTCACCAGAGAAGCGGTTTCAACCTCTCTCCACGCTTTAAGGAGATTGAGGTGATAAATCTGCGTGGCCCCTCCCCTGTCCGACCAAGCGACCTCATAGTCAACGTCCCCGACTTGCCGTGTGACCACAAAGGGTCCTTGCCACTTGGCGAGCAACTTTGAGCTGGAAGAAGGGAGTAATACAAGCACTTTGTCTCCCGGTGAAAATTGCCTGAGTCTAGCCCCTCTGTCATACAGGCGTTGCTGACGCTGCTGAGCCTGGAGCAAATTCTCCCGTGACAACCTCCCCAAAGTGTGGAGTTTAGCTCTCAGGTCCAACACGTACTGAATCTCATTTTAGGCGGGGCTCGGACCGTCCTCCCAGCTTTCTTTAATCAGGTCGAGCACCCCACGTGGCCTCCTGCCGAACAGCAGTTCAAAGGGAGAAAATCCCGTGGAGGCCTGGGGCACCTCCCGCACTGCGAACAACAGAGGGTCTAGCCAGTGATCCCAATTGCGTACATCCTCGTTAATGAACTTACGAATCATGGACTTTAAGGTCTTATTCAGCCGCTCCACCAGCCCGTCAGTCTGAGGGTGGTAGACGCTGGTCCGAATAGATTTAATGCCCAATAATTCGTACAGTTCCCGCAGTGTACGAGACATAAACGACGTGCCCTGGTCAGTCAGTATCTCTTTCGGGATTCCGACTCGGGAGATGACCTGAAACAGTGCCCGCGCCACACTCTTTGCAGAGATGGTGCGCAGCGGGACTGCTTCCGGGTACCACGTTGCATAATCCACCAGGACTAACACAAAGCGGTAGCCACGTGCACTCCGGTGAAACGGCCCGATGAGGTCCATGCCAATGCGCTCGAACGGGACCTCTATGAGTGGAAGCGGACGCAAAGGAGCTTTTGGTATGGCCGGCTGATTAACAAGTTGGCAGTCCGGGCAGGACGCGCACCAGCGGCGCACATCCGCTCGGACGCCCGGCCAATAAAATCGGGCCGTTATTCGCTCCAGAGTTTTTTCGTATCCCATATGCCCTGCCATGGGGTTATAATGAGCCGCCTGGAAAATCGTTTCCTGGGGGCCCTGCGGCACCAACAGCTGGGTGTGTGTCACCTCTGTGCGAGCGTCACGACTCACTCGATATAACCTATCTTTCGTTAACATGAAGTGTGGGTAGGTCCGCACGACTTCAGGGCGCACCACGTGACCATCAATCTCAATCACTTGGTCAAAGGCTGAGCGTAGGGTGTCGTCACGAGACTGCTCCAGTGGGAAATCACCCGTGGGGGGAACTTCCGGAGCCGGCGGGGCTTCCTGTGAAGGACCCGCCGTCTCCCCCTCCCCAGAGTCAGTGTCGGACAACCCCGCGTCACCACTGAGCGCCGCGCAGACACTACATGCTACTGGTGGTCGTGATCGCACCCCCGCGTACTGTCCCAACAGATGATGAAACCCCGGCCAATTCGTACCCAGAATTAGGGGATGCGACAGGCGCGGGCTAACCGCAGCCGTTACTCTATGCGTTATACTTTAATAACAGCGGCACTATGGGATACCTGTGAACATCACCATGCACACACCTCACCTCCACCCATTCTGCCTCCAGCAATGCCATGCGAACCAAGCTTTGGTGCACGAGGGTCTGCGTGCAGCCCGTGTCCACCAAAGCATGGCGTATACCCCCTCGAGTCCTTACCGGAATGCTGTATGTCCCTCCCGGACCGGGAGAGGGCGCTGGAGCACCGGCAACGCAGAACACCTGCCCCACCTCCATCAGAGGACAGTCCCTTCTCAGGTGTCCCGGCTGTCCGCACTTCCAGCACTCCTGCCCCGGCGTCTGTGCTGCTCTCGGTGGCTCAGGTGCGGCACTGCTTAGGTCCGATCCCTGGGAAGGCACAAATGCGGCAAAAGGATTAGTGGGGCTCAACGCCAGCGTCCGCTCTGCCTGCCCTGGCGCGGGCATCCGGCGCCTCGGTGCCGGCACCGGGGCTTGTCTGTTCGGCCTCCGGCCGCTGTCCCCGGGCTCCCCTGCTCTAGCGGCAAGGTGGTCCTCCGCCAACGTAACCGCCACCTCCAGACTCGCGGGACGGTGGCACCTGACCCATCTCGCCGTTTCTGCAGGCAGCCCCTCCACGAACTGCTCCAGCACCACTTTGCCCACCAGCAGCGTCTCGCCCTCTGACGATCCCGGCTGCAGCCAGCGTACGGCCGCGTCATGCAGCTTCCGGGCCCAAGCAAGCGGCCGATCCGCCACGGCCAGCCGACAGGCCCGGAACCGCCGGCGATGATCTTCAGCGGTGAGTCCCAACCGGTCCACCACCGCCCGGCTCACATCCTGGAAGCTGCCCCTCGAAGCCGGCGGCAGACTCAGGGCCGCCGTCCGAGCCTCCCCCGACAGCAGAGGAAGCAAACGCGGAGCCCACTCCACCTGCGGCCACTGGCAGGCCTCCGCCGTGGCACGAAAAGTCTCCAGAAAAACCTGGGGGTCGTCCCCCATCCGGGGCACCGCCACCGACAGCGGTGGGGGCTTCGGCGGGGCAGCGGCGCCAACCAGCCGCTCCAGAACCAGAGTCTGCCGGTCCGTCTGCTCTTGCAGCGCAGCCAGGTGAGCCCGCTGGGCCGCCGCATGGTCGTGGTTCATTTTCGCCATCTCCGCCAGCATCTGCGCCAAAAACTGCAAAGGCTGGGCGGGCGGCGCAGCCTGCGGGTCGGACATCCCCACACCGGCAGGCTCCTGGGTTTCGGCACCACTTGTGACACACGCTAGGCACAGATACACCCACACACACGTCGTTAACATCAGATGCACGTTTATTGTGAGTGTCCACAGAATGACAGCTGAACACCGTTTGACAGCGGTCGGTTTCCCCAGCTTCCTTCCCTCCGCTCCTCTCCGCCTCACTATATAAAGGGAAGGAAAACCACCATCAGTCCAAAATCGCCATCAGCTGTTCTTACCAGCACCGCCCCGTTGTGCACACTGCACCACTCCTCCCCTGCAGCCGCGCCACACCTCCGCCACATGCGCATACCGACGCTGGAGACTGCGCTACTATTTTGCTCCAACACACGAACAGAAACCAGCTGATTGTAGAGAGAGTGCAAGAACTGATTAGCGGGATCGACAGGCAGGCAGACTTACCATTTGACTGGACTACTGGGAACCAGTTCTCTGCAAGAACAGGTTCTCAGTTCCCGTTTCTAGCAACCATGTTTGAAGATACTGAGTAAAACTAGAATGGCATGCTAACCATTTGTCTTTAAGGATATCAAGAATTTTCAGGCCCTTACTTTTTCATGTGCAAAATGTTTTTGCACAACTTTTGAAAGAAGGCACTATTTAGGTAAAAGGAGATGTTACTGCCTCCTGCCAAATTGTTTTTTAGAACCAGCTTATTAATGCAAAAGTTCTGGCTTTAAAGTATTTTAAGCCAGGTAGTGCAGGTGCTTTAGAATCCATATTTTCTTTAACCATACATTAACATACACATCTTGTATGCAGATATCTATGCATAAACCATGCACAGAGGCATTTCATGCACAAATTTAGGTTTTCATCAGTATTTTCTTACCTGAATTTAAACTGTCACACCAACAGTCTGCATGTCCTCCTTCACGATATCCATGAATCTTCTCTGTGGTCTTCCTCTTCTCCTCCTGCCTGGCAGAGCCATATCCAAAATCCTTTGTCCACTGTGTCCTCTATCCCTCCTCTGCACATCATCCCATCTCAGCCTTACCTCTAACTTTTTCCTTCTTTTTGAATTTCAAAGCCATCCCACAGACTAGCATGCCTTTACATTCTCCCCTGACATCAGCTTGTCTCTTTCAGATTGCACCTCATGCATCTGTCTGCACCTTCTTCCACTCTTATATGTCATCCTATGTCCCTCCCTTTTCTTGAAGTACATGTTAACCACAGCCATTCCATCCTTTTCACAATAATTGACAACAATCTGCACGTTTTCTTGAAATCGCTGTGATCTGCTGTTGCCTGTGCTGATGCAATCCTCCCTTTCTATCAGGGCTTGGGAGTTCATATCCAAGTTGCACTGCAGACAACTTGGAAAAATTGAGGTTTGGGTCCTGTCACTATTATGCATAACAAATCACACATTGGCATTTGCTGATCATTCACACTTCTGCCGTAACTCAGTGAATACATACTCCATATATCAGCATCAGCTTTAGCAAAGTGTTAACAGATAACCTTGGGATGAGACTGGGCTGATCAATAGTCTTTTTTGTGTGCGTTTTTGCTTAGTTTTGTTAACTATTCGGTTTTACAGTCAGTCATGCAGATTTAGGGGTTATGGACTAATGGTCTATATTATGAATGCCAAATTCATTTTACATGTTATGGGCAATATCCATCCTACCTTGATTTTAAGTGGGGTAGACCAAACTGTCTTTCTGTCAATATTTGGTGTAACTGCACCGGAAATCTGTAGATAATTTTACCAAATAAATGTGTAAATTACAGACAAAGTTCTGGTAGCTCATTGTTCAGACTCTCGTCTAATTATGAAACATTTCGTTTTTGTTAATTGACTGATTTTGTTTTTCCCATCATCTACCCTGCCACTCAGTACTGGCTCAACACAGGGATGTGTGCTGAGTCCTCTCCTATACACCATCCACAAAAGTGACTGCACCCCCAACTGCAACATCATCATCTAATTTGCAGATGACAGCACTCTGATGGGGCTCATGTCCAACGATGACGACACCGCCTACAGAGATGAGGTCCGGCGACTGTCAGAATGGTGTACCTACAATAACCTCACCCTAAACACCCAGAAAACAAAGGAAGTGGTCATGGACTTCCACAAGACAAGAACTGATCCCCCCTCCCCTCTCTATAAAAGGTGTAGAAATGACTGAAAGATTAATAGGCTCTGTTTTGAGTTTTGTTCAAAAAAGAATGACTTCATATAGGAAAAAAATATATCACATATGCAGGACACCTTAAACTAGTTTTTTAATTAAGCAGTAGTGATGGGTCGGTCGCGAACGAAATGGCTCTTAGAGCCGGTTCTTTGAATTCAATTCAATTTTATTTATATAGCGCCAAATCGCAACAAAAGTCGCCTCAAGGCGCTTCATAAAAAAAGGGGGGGAAGTGAACGATGCGAGCCGGCTCCTTATTGGGAGCCGTGGGGTTTTTTTTTTCTGTTCTCCTGCCCTCTCTTTCACTTTTTTTCGCTTCATGCTGCAAGTCACCCTGTGTTTGCGCTGAGCAGAGACGGCAAACAGAGCCTTGCGTATGCGCCCTTCCCCCCTCTGCTCAGCGCTGAGCTGAGGGGGGAGGGCGGTAGTTACACTCGCAACAGCAGTAGCACACAACAAGAGCAGGAGGGAGAGGGAACAAAAGAGAGCCGGGAGCAACAACAAGAGACAACACCTTCACATTGGAAAGGTACAGTAAAGAAAATGAGTGACACCAAGAAAAGAAGCAAAGTCTGGAACCATTTCAATCTTACTGACAAAACAAAGGCAGAATGTAGAGTCTACAAGAATAGGATAAGGATAAAAAGGATATCATATAGAGCGGGGGTCACTAACAGGCGGACCGGGGTCCGAGTCCGGACCCAGTCGCCATCCTATATGGACCCGGACCTATAGTTAACAAAATATTAAATTATATTTAATTTTGACAGGCGATTCAATTTTAAGCGGTAACCTTACATTGTATTAGACCAGGGAACATACAAACCAATTGTGTGCGAGTTAAGCCACCCACGTGACACTACTTAGCCAATCACATCTGCGCAATTCAAGGCGATCGCAACGCTGAGTGCAGACACAGACAGACAGAGGAAAGAGACGGTGAGAGGCGAATGACAAGCGAGACGATTAACGATACAGTGAGACAAGACGTGAGTGGGAGTCACAAGAGGTAAAACAACTATGGCGCTTTCAAAAAATAGAAAAGTAGACACCGAAAATAGAACTTTCAAGACTGAATGCCTGCCATCCATCCATCCGCTTCCGCTTCTCCTTTTCAGGGTCGCGGGGGGCGCTGGAGCCTATCCCAGCTGTCATAGGGCGAGAGGCGGGGTACGCATATATGTTCATTCTTCCGGCCACAAGCAGCAAACCAGTGTGTCTCATATGTTCAGAAACCGTGGCACTGATTAAAAGTGGCAATGTCAAACGCCACTATGAGACAAAGCACAAAGCTTTTGAACAATCATACCCACCCAAGTCTGAACTCAGGTCCCAGAAAATTAGCAGTCTCAGAGCCCAATATGATCAATCCACAAGGATCTTAACCAGTTCTTTCACCGCCCAACAACGTGCTCGTGAATGTTCCCTCAGAGTTGCTTGGATTTTAGGTCAACACAAAAAGTCCTTTGCAGATGCAGGTGTTGTCAAAGAGTGCATGAGTGCAGTAGCAGAAACATTACTTGAGGGTAAACAAAAAGAAGAGCTTTGTGACAAAATAAAGCAAATACCTATGTCAGCATCAACAGCCACAAAGAGAAGTGAAATATTAGCTCAGGATGTGCTATCCCAGCTGGAAGAAGCTATTCATAAGACACCATGTGTAGGCTTGGCTGTAGATGAGTCCACTGATGTGTCTGACAATGCTCAACTGTTAGTTTATGTAAGGTTCTTCAACAATGATAAGAAAGAGTTCTGTGAAGACCTGCTAGGTGTAACTTCCCTTTACAGCACTACAAGAGGAGAGGATATTTACCTGGCCATTAAGGAAATGTTAACAAAGCGAGGAATAGAGCCAAACCAAGTGGTTTCAATAACCACAGATGGAGCCCCTGCTATGATGGGGAGAGAGAAAGGAGCTGTAGCAAGAATGAAAGAGGACAATCCCGAGCTAATCTCTTACCATTGCATTATTCATCAGTCAGTGTTATTCTCCACCCTGTCAGATGAGTATGCTGAGGTGATGAAAACAATGATGAAAATGATAAATTTTCTCAGGGCATCTTCTTCTTGTCAGCATGGCATGCTCAGGGAATTTCTCAGAGAAGTTGATGCACACGCTGATGATCTTCTGCTTCACAACAATGTGAGATGGCTTAGCAAAGGCAGGGCATTGGAGCGATTTTGGTCCATCGGAAGTGAAGTAGCAGCTTTCTTGGAAGAGCTGGAAAGTCAAAAAGCAACAAACTTTTCTCTCTTTTTAAATGATGGGAAAAACATGGATATTGTGGCCTTTTTGGTTGATATCACTTCACACCTGAATGAACTGAATTTGAAGCTGCAGGGCAAGGACAATTCAATTTGTGAACTGATGACAGCTGTCTGCTGCTTTCAGAGGAAACTTGAAGTGTTCAAAGAAGGCAAGGCAAGGCAAATTTATTTGTATAGCACAATTCAACAACAAGGTGATTCAAAGTGCTTTACAGAGACATTAGAAACAAAAACAAATAAAAAGTATGATTTAAAATTGATTAAAACAAGCAAACAAACAAACTAACTAAACACACACATTTCACACCTGTTCGCGTGATCTGAACCCTTATCGTAAGGGGAGCTACCAGTCCTTCTGTGGACGAGCTACTTTCTATTTTAAATTCCCTGAATTTAAAATACTCTCTAGACCCAGTCTAGACCCAGCTGGGAAGCTACCCAGAGCTCTAACCCACTTAACAAACAAACAAACAAACAAAACAGCATGTAAAATCAAAACAGATAAAATCAGAACAGTAGATAAAATCAGTAGTTAATGTAAGTTTTGAAATTTAAGCTTAAAAGTGTGGATTTGGTGCTTTATTCAAATGCAGCTGAGAATAGGTGAGTCTTCAACCTGGATTTAAATAAACTGAGTGTTTCAGCTGATCTGAGGCTTTCTGGGAGTTTGTTCCAGATATAAGGAGCATAAAAGCTGAATGCAGCTTCTACGTGTCTGGTTCTGACTCTAGGAACTGATAAAAGACCGGATCCAGATGACCTGAGGGATCTGGAAGGTTCATACTGGGTCAGGAGGTCACTGATGTATTTTGGTCCTAAACCATTCAGAGCTTTATAGGCCAGCATCAGAACTTTAAAGTCTATCCTCTGACGGACAGGCAGCCAGTGTAAAGACCTCAGAGCTGGACTGATGTGGTCCACTTTTTTGGTCTTAGTGAGGACTCGAGCAGCAGAGTTCTGAATGAGCTGTAGTTGTCTGACTGATTTTTTAGGTAGACCTGTAAAGATGCTGTTACAGTAATCAAGCCTACTAAAGATGAATGCATGGACTAGTTTTTCCAGGTCCTGTTGAGACATCAGATCTTTTATCCTAGAAATATTTTTGAGGTGATAGTAAGCTGATTTTGTTATTGTCTTAATGTGTTTCTCTAAGTTTAGGTCTGCATTCATCACTACACCCAAATTTCTCGCCTGGTTTGTGGTTTTCACGTGTATAGATTGAAGTTCTCTGGTGACCTGTAATCGTTTTTCTTTGGCGCCAAAGACTATTACCTCAGTTTTGTTTTTGTTTAGCTGGAGAAAATTGTGGCACAGCCAGTAATTAATTTCCTCAATGCATTTACCAAGAGCCTGTACAGGGCCTCGGGCTCCTGGTGACACTGTGATATATATTTGTGTGTCATCTGCATAGCTGTGGTAGTTTATTTTGTTGTTCTTTATAATCTGTGCCAGTGGGAGCATGTAAATGTTAAACAGAGGGGGTCCCAAGATGGAACCTTGGGGAACTCCACATGTGATACTAGTCTGCTCAGATGTGGAGTTACCTATTGATACAAAGTATTTCCTGTTTTCTAAGTATGTTTTGAACCAGTTTAGTACAGTTCCTGAAAGACCTGCCCAGTTCTCCAGTCATTTGAGTAATATGTTGTGGTCAACTGTATCAAATGCTGCACTGAGATCCAGTAAAACTAAGACTGACATTTTTCCACTGTCTGTGTTCAGACATATGTCATTAAACACTTTTGTCAGAGCGGTTTCAGTGCTGTGGTTCTGTCTAAAACCCGACTGGAAGGCATCGTAGCAGTTATTCTGTTTTAAGAAGTAATTGAGCTGTTGAGAAACTGCTTTTTCAATGATCTTACTTAAAAATGGGAGATTTGAGATCGGCCTGTAGTTTTTCATTTGTGTCTTGTCAAGATTGTCCTTTTTCAGTATAGGTTTTATTACAGCAGTTTTTAGTGGTTCTGGAAACACACCTGACATTAAGGAAAAGTTGACGATCTGTAACAGGTCTGACTCTAAAGTCTTTGAGACCTTTTTGAAAAAACTTGTTGGCAGGACATCTAAACAGCAAGAAGACCTGCAAGGAGACTAAGCACACTTCCCAACAGCGAAGGAACAGGTTCAGGGACAGAGAGATGTGTCCTCTTTTGTTGACTTTGTTGATAAGCTGATTGAAAACTTCGGCAAACGTTTTGATAGCTTCAGCTTTGGACAGCAGCTCACCATGTTCATAAAGAACCCATTTGCCATCACTGATGTCAGAGGGTTCTCAAAGGAAGTCACACAGCACTTCAAGTGGGCAAATGCTGGGCCTCTTCAAATGCAACTAATTGATCTCCAAGCAGATGTGGCCCTGAAAGAGCAGTTTGGAAGAACTGAACCTGCCACTTTCTGGCCCCAAATGGTCTCTGAGACAGCTTTCCCAAATCTGAGGAAAGTAGCCCTGTACATCTTGACCACGTTTGGCTCCACATACAGCTGTGAGGCAGCTTTCTCCACAATGAACATAATAAAAACTAAATATTGTTCTAGGCTCACCAATGAGCACCTACACATGTGTATGAGAATGGCCCTGACACCATTCCAGCCCAGATTTAAAATCCTAGTAGAGCAAACTAAAGCTAAATTCTCTCACTGAACAACAGAAAGTGGGGACGTGGACTATAAGGGGGTGAAAGAAAGAGAAACTGTAAAATTGTTAAAATGTTTTGATGTTATCTGTTGAAACTGTATTGAGACTGTTAAGTCGAGATGTAAAATGTAAAGAAAAAGCACTTTGTTTTAAGATGCACAATTTAGCCATTTTATTTATTTTCTCTAATTCATTTTAAACAGCAGCCCTATATCTAATGTAGGCCTACTGTGTGTTTCAGTGTTAACAATACATTTTGTTGAAATGTTTTTAACTTGTATTTTCATTGATTTGACAGTCTATTGCTCATACATCCATCCATCCATCCATCCGCTTCCGCTTATCCTTTTTTTATCTGAATGTATTGCTCATACATTCAGATATAAATTAAAAAAAAAAGGTTGCTTCTCTATCACAATCATAATGTAAGTTAGACATTATGATGTCCCGGACCTCTGCTTGAGAAGATTTTCTCCAACTGGACCTCCTCAAATTTTAGTTTAATACCCCTGACATAGAGCCTGCTCCACAAACAACATGCACAGGCACCTAAGAACTGTCCACCCATCAGTGCAATGGGAAGATAAAATGCAGTCAGTTGAGTGTGATATTAATATTTCTAGATGCCAACCTTTTCCTTAATTAAAGATCTTTTTTTTTTTCTCCATATTTTAACTCATTCACTGCCAGCCATTTTCAAATCAGGTAACTCCCCACTGCCAGGGTTTTTGAGCATTTTTACTCATTTTTGAAGAGCCACAGAAAACTGTGTGTTATGATCATATAAACGCTGAACCTACCAAAATGAAGAACAGACTCTCTTCTTTCATCCAAAAAAAAAAAGCTTGTTTCTACCATTTTCCATTCTTTAGTAATCAGCTGTAGAAGAGAGGTGGGTTCCACCAAAAATGCCTGTTTTGACCAAAAAAAGGGAGAAAACAAGCTTTTTGTGAAAAATACATTTCAAGCAGAAAAGTGCCTTTGACACTAATATTTCTTGCTTTGTGACACCTCTAACATATAAAATAGTTTTTCACTTCTATAAAACAGAAATAACACTGAGAAAGGTTATGTTTTATCAAAACAATTTATTTACAAATATATGAAAAAATAAAATTCACTGACAAGCTGCCCGAGGTTGTATTCTAGCCCCTCCCATTGAAAAACGTAATTGACGTCTATAGACGTCAACGGCAGTCAACGTAAGTTTTTCAATTGACGTCTATAGACGTCAATGGCAGTCAACGTAAGTTTTTCAATTGACGTCTATAGACGTCAATGGCAGTGAATGAGTTAATTTATATTTTATTGTGTTGTGGTTTGCAGTGTTTTGTGTTGTTTCACCTTAAATTTGATTAAAAGGAAAAAGCTGAAAATTTAAGTAATTAAAAGCTGAAATGTATGGAATGTAAATAGTTGGTTTCTGTATTTTATAATTTATTTATTACATTTTATATGGAGTGAATAAATAAATGCATATTTACAGTGGCCCCTAGAGACAAAGCACGTACAAACTCCAAAACACAACGGAAGTGCTCCAGGATGCTAGGGGCCGTGTTGAGCTTTTGTTACGTAGTGGCTACACAAGCCAGGAAGTACCAACAATCGGGTTGGGTGTGTGTTAGTAACACTCTCTTCCCCCCCTTCTCACCGTCTCTTCTCCCCTTTGGTTTTCTTTCTCTCCCTCTCTTTCTTTCATTCTTTCTCCCTGTCCTATCCCCCAGTCATGTCTGTCCCGTTTGTAGCAACTGAAAATAAAATAAATTCATAATTATAATAAAGGTCAATCAAATGGACCAATATGACAAGGCCATGATGATCCACTTGGTAAAATAAATCTGCTTGGCATCTTTCTTGGCCTTAAGACAACAATTCTGATGGCTAAAGATCCAAACGGGACACAAAAAAAAAAGAAAAAAAAAAGTAACAGGTAAATGAAGTTTTTTTTTTTTATTATTTGAATATATATATATATATATATATATATAACACCCAGCACGCCCCTGCGGGCGGTTTATCCTTCAAGCTCGGGTCCTCTACCAGAGGCCTGGGAGCTTGAGGGTCCTGCGCAGTATCTTAGCTGTTCCCAGGACTGCGCTCTTCTGGACAGAGATCTCCGATGTTGTTCCCGGGATCTGCTGGAGCCACTCGCCTATCTTGGGAGTCACCGCACCTAGTGCTCCGATTACCACGGGGACCACCGTTACCTTCACCCTCCACATCCTCTCGAGCTCTTCTCTGAGCCCTTGGTATTTCTCCAGCTTCTCGTGTTCCTTCTTCCTGATATTGCTGTCATTCGGAACCGCTACATCGATCACTACGGCCATCTTCTTCTGTTTGTCTACCACCACTATGTCCGGTTGGTTAGCCACCACCATTTTGTCCGTCTGTATCTGGAAGTCCCACAGGATCTTAGCTCGGTCATTCTCCACCACCCTTGGGGGCATCTCCCATTTTGACCTCGGGTGGTTGCAGCTTTTCTAGCGGCCTCTTCATGGTTCCCATTCGCCTGCGGGATCCCCAAGTACTTGTAACTGTCCTCTATGTCTGCAATGTTGCCTTCTGGTAGTTCAATCCCCTCAGTTCTGACTACCTTCCCTCTCTTTGTTACCATCCGACTACACTTCTCCAGTCCGAACGACATTCCAATGTCATTGCTGTATAGCCTGGTAGTGTGGATCAGTGAATCGATGTCTCGTTCACTCTTGGCATACAGCTTGATGTCATCCATGTACAGGAGGTGGCTGACAACTGCTCCGTTCCGTAGTCGGTATCCGTAGCCAGTCTTGTTAATGATCTCACTGAGGGGGTTCAGGCCTATGCAGAACAGCAGTGGGGACAGAGCATCTCCTTGGTAGATCCCGCACTTGATGGTGACTTGTGCTATGGGCTTGGAGTTGGCCTCTAGTGTTGTACGCCACATCCCCATTGAGTTCCTGATGAAGGCTCTTAGGGTCCCATTGATCTTGTACAATTCTAGGCATTCCAGTATCCAGCTGTGGGGCATTGAGTCATAGGCCTTCTTGTAATCAATCCAGGCAGTGCACAGGTTGGTCAGTCTGGTCTTGCAGTCTCGGCTGACTGTTCTGTCTACCAGTAGCTGGTGTTTTGCGCCTCTGGTATATATATATATATATATATATATATATATATATATATATATATATATATATATATATATATATATATATATATACATATGAGTGTTTGTGTATTAAATTACAAATTACAAATTACAAAAACAACAGACATATGAATTTGATTGTGTAATTTAAGTGATCTAAGTAGCTTTGTTTTGGAAGATCAGTTAACGCTAGAAATGTGTTTTGGAGTTTGTACGTGTTTCGTCTCTAGGGGCCCCCATAAATATTTATATATAAACATACATAAAGAAAACCACGTTTTTTTACATTACTAATTCCTTTTGTGCATAATTTTATATTGTTGTTGATAATTAATTAATTAAAGCAACAAAAAAACCTGAAGAGCCAGTTGAGAACCGAAAGAGCCGGCTCTTTTTAGTGAGCCGAGTCGAAAGAGCCGGTTCTCTAAAAAGAGCCGGAAATCCCATCACAATTAAGCAGCAAGGCAGAACAAAATCAGGGGTGTATCAAGACACAGGGACTAAACCCCAATTCAACCAGATCCAGAACTGATCCGGAATTAAAACAGGACTACAAGAGTTCAAAATCAGGACTACTGAGGACTTAACCAAGACAGAACCAGAATCAGAACTAGATGATAGAAGCACTAAAAATCATCATAGACCTGCACTACACTTATTTTTTAATTCTACCAAAGTACACTATTTAGATTCAGAAAAGTTTATATAATTATTTAGCCTTGTTGTGCAAAGAAGCCTGCATAACTTAAAAAATATAGAATTTGAAAAATAACAAACCTAAAAAGAAACACTAGGTACGACCCATATGGAAAAGATATATATAAATCTTATAAAGTTTGTATCTGTTTTGTGTGAAACTTGTATGAAAAGCATACAAGAGTGAAAACAGATATAAGATCCCTTGAAGAATTATATAATGAAACTTGTATGTTTTGGATACTTCCTAAAACAATATATGAATGTAATGAGAAAGTGGCCACTTTCGTGAGTAAATCATATATGTTTTTACTATTTCTTTTCCATATGGGGAGATACATGAGTACCTATGATACGGTGATACTTTTGGTAAACAACCATTTGACTAACATTTATGTCTCACCTGCTATAAATATACAGTTGAAACCAGATATTTACATACTCTTCAGATAAAAAAACTTTTTTAATTGTAACATCAAATCAGACTAAATGTTAATTTTTTTTAGATTGATAAATACAAAAAACATATTTGTTAACTTTAAGAGTAAAGAGAGAAATTGTCTGTATTTCTTAATTGCAAATGGCACCAAATTTATATTCAAATTGAGCCACACTTATGGAGCTCCACAATTCTTTTCCAGGTGTTTTGGTTGACATCTCTTGATTTTCCCATTTTAAAGAAACAGGCTCTGGCTGTGTCCCAATTAAGAGACTGCACGCTTGAAGTGCGCGCACTACGCGTACTACGTATGGTGCGTACTATAAGTACGAGAAGTGCGGAAGTGAGAGGCTTGTGAAATGGGACGGTATACGCTTCGTCGCGCTGTTCAGGTTGCCTAGCAACCATGATACTAACCGCGAGACACGTTACATACAGCTTTGTTTGACAGAAATGAAGGAGAAAAATGTTTTGTTGGTCATTCATTTTTGTCATGACATCACTTTGATTAGTTGAGTATCTGAGGCTGAGACCACGGGACTGTAAAACATGATTGTTGGGCTTCATTTCTGTGCTGAACAGTCATTTAAGATTAGTTAGTAAATAACAATTAGTTAATGTTGTTCATGAGACTAAAGTCACTGTGGCAATGTAAATATAATATGGCCAATATTATAGTATTGTCAGATTATTATGAATATATATATATATATATATGTATATATACACACACACACATATACATATATCACTGACTTTCAGCTTGTTGTGTTAGTGGATATATGACTGACTTTAATTATTACACATTCGCACATAAATAAGTGACGTCATATTCAGTACTTTTGACAGTTCACTCTTCGGCCACTCCATCTTATTAGGGAAATTCCACATATCCATCCATCCATTTTCATCCGCTTTGTCCGGGGCCGGGTCGCGGGGGCGGCAGCCTAAGCAAAGAGGCCCAGACCTCCCTCTCCCCAGCCACCTCCTCCAGCTTATCCGGGGGAATACCAAGGCGTTCCCAGGCAAGCCGAGAGATATAATCTCTCCAGCGTGTCCTGGGTCTGTCCCGGGGCCTCCTCCCGGTGGGACATGCCTGGAACACCTCGCCCAGGAGGCGCCCAGGGGGCATCCTTGTCAGATGCCCGAACCACCTCAGCTGGCTCCTTTCGATGTGGAGCAGCAGCTGCTCTACTCTGAGCCCCTCCCGGATGGCTGAACTTCTCACCCTATCTCTAAGGGAGAGGCCAGCCACCCTTCGGAGGAAGCTCATTTCTGCCGCTTGTATCCGCGATCTACGTTCTTTCGGTCACTGCCCACAGCTCGTGGCCATAGGTGAGGGTAGGGACGTAGATCGACCGGTAAATTGAGAGCTTCGCTTTTACACTCAGCTCCCTCTTCACCACGACGGACCGGTGCAGCGTCCGCATTACTGCAGCTGCAGCCCCAATCCGTCTGTCGATCTCCGACTCCCTTCTCCCATCACTCGCGAACAAGACCCCGAGATACTTGAACTCCTCCACTTGGGGCAGGAACTCATCCCCGACCCGGAGTGGGCACTCCACCCTTTTCCGGCTGAGAACCATGGCCTCAGATTTGGAGGTGCTGATCCTCATTCCCGCTGCTTCACACTCGGCTGCGAACCGCTCCAGTGCGAGCTGGAGGCCCTCACCCGATGAAGCCAACAGAACCACATCATCTGCAAAAATCAGAGATGAGATTCTGAGGCCACCAAAGCGAAAGCCCTCCGCCACTTGGCTGCGCCTAGAAATTCTGTCCATAAAAATTATGAACAGAACCGGAGACAAAGGGCAGCCCTGGCGGAGCCCATCACCCACCGGGAACGAGTCCGACTTATTGCCGGCAATGCGAACCAAGCTCTTGCAACGGTTGTATAGGGATCGAATGGCCCGTAGCAATGGGCCAGACACCCCATATTCCCGCAACACCTCCCACAGGACACCCCGAGGGACACGGTCGAATGCCTTCTCCAAATCCACAAAACACATGTAGACTGGTTGGGCAAACTCCCATGCACCCTCAAGTATCCTGGAGAGGATAAAGAGCTGGTCCAGTGTTCCGCGACCAGGACGAAAACCGCATTGTTCCTCCTGTATCCGAGGTTCGACTAACGGACGAACTCTCCTTTCCAGCACCCTGGCATAGACTTTCCCAGGGAGGCTGAGGAGTGTGATCCCCCTGTAGTTGGAACACACCCTCCGGTCCCCTTTCTTGAAGATGGGGACCACCACCCCGGTCTGCCAGTCCACAGGTACTGCCCCTGATCTCCACGCAACATTGCAGAGGCGTGTCAACCAGGACAGCCCTACAACGTCCAGAGCCTTCAGGAACTCGGGGCGGACCTCATCAACACCAGGGGCTCTGCCACCAAGGAGTTGTTTAACTGCCTCAGTGACCTCGCCTCCGGAAATTGGCGGGTCATTCCCCTCATCCCCAGACTCTGCTTCCTCCTCGGAAGACGTGTCAGTGGGATTAAGGAGGTCCTCGAAGTATTCCTTCCACCGCCTGACAATTTTCTCAGTCGACGTCAGCAGCGCTCCGCCAGCACTATACACAGTGCAGGTAGAGCACCGCTTTCCCCTCCTGAGATGTCTGACGGTTTGCCAGAATCTCTTCGAGGCAGCCCGAAAGTCTTTTTCCATGGCCTCTCCGAACTCCTCCCACACCCGAGTTTTTGCTTCAGCCACTGCCCGAGCCACATTCCGCTTGGCCTGTCGATACCTGTCGGCTGCCTCCGGAGTCCCACAGGCTAACCAAGCCCAATAGGACTCCTTCTTCAGCCTGGTGGCTCCCTTCACCTCTGGTGTCCACCATTTGGTTCGGGGATTACCACCACGGCAGGCACCAACCACCTTGCGGCCGCAGCTCAATGCAGCAGCTTCGGCAATGGAGACGCTGAACATGGTCCATTCGGACTCAATGTCCCCAGTCTCCCTCGGAATGCTGTTGAAGCTCTGCCGGAGGTGTGCGTTGAAGATCTCGCGGACTGGGGCCTCTGCTAGACGTTCCCAGCACACCCTCACTACGCGTTTAGGTGCACCAGGTCTGTCCAGCGTCTTCCCCTGCCACCTGATCCAACTCACCACCAGGTGGTGATCAGTTGACAGCTCAGCCCCTCTCTTTACCCGAGTATCCAGAACATATGGTCGCAGGTCTGCTGATACGATTACAAAATCAATCATCGACCTACGGCCTAGAGCATCCTGGTGCCACGTGCACTTATGGACACTCTTATGTTCGAACAGGGTGTTCGTTATGGCCAAACTGTGATTAGCACAGAAGTCCAATAACAGAGCACCGCTCGGGTTCAGATCAGGGAGGCCGTTCCTCCCAATCACGCCCCTCCAGGTCTCGCTGTCGTTACCCACGTGAGCATTGAAGTCTCCCAGCAGGACAACAGAGTCTCCAGGTGGAGCACCCTCCAGCACCCCCCCCCCAGGGACTCTAAGAAGGCTGGGTACTCTGAACTGCCACTCGGCGCATAAGCGCAGATGACAGTCAGGACCCGTTCCCCGACCCTAAGGCGCAGGGAACAAACCCTCTCGTCCATCGGGAAAAACCCCAACGTACCGGCAGCAAGCCGAGGGGATATTAGGATACCCACCCCAGCCCGCCGCCTCTCACCAGGGGCAACTCCAGACTGAGACAGAGTCCAGCCCCTCTCCAGGAGACTGGTTCCAGAGCCCAAGCCATGCGTAGAGGTGAGCCCGACTATATCTAGCCGGTACCTCTCAACCTCACGCACTAACTCAGGCTCCTTCCCCACCAGAGAGGTGACATTCCATGTCCCTATTGCCAGTCTTGGCAGCCGGGGGTCAGTCCGCCAGGGCCTCCGCTCCTGGCCGCCACCCGGCACACAATGCACCCGACCCCTATGGCGCCTCCTGTGGGTGGTGGGCCTGCGGGAGGATGGGCCCATGTCTCCTCTTCGGGCTGTGCCCGGCCGGGCCCCATGGACTAAGGCCCGGCCACCAGACGCTCGCCCTCGGGCACCCTCCCCGGGCCTGGCTCCAGGGCGGGGCCCCGGTAACCCTATCCCGGGCAGGGTAAACTGTTCCCTCGATGTCCTTTTCATAAGGGTCTTATGAATCGCTCTTTGTCTGGTCCCTCACCCAGGGCCAATTTGCCATGGGAGACCCTACCAGGGGGCAAAAGCCCCCAGACAACATAGCCCCTGGGATCCCTGTGACACACAAACCCCTCCACCACGATAAGGTAGCGATTCAAGGAGGGGAGGGAAATTCCATTCCATTCCACATACATAAATGTAAATTTCAACACTCAACCCCATCATTTAATTTGTTTTTGATTGAAATTGAATATTACTTAAACTCTCTTAAATTAACTTCCAATAAAAAAGGTTTATCATTGATTGAAATTCGTTCAGAAATGTTTAACGAATGAGCTGTCACAACTTTCAAATACAAAGTTGTTATGGAGTCTGTCACATTCCCCCCCTTTTTTCTTTTTTTCCCTTTATTTATTTATCCTTCTTATTTCATTGTACTGTGTATTGTTACTCTTATTTGCCTTGATGTCTACTGTACAAACTGAACTGGAATGACTGACTGTTCGCTTTATGGTTTCAATAAAGTTTAGAAAAAAAAAAACCAACCTCTTCAGCCGCTCCCGTCTGCCGTATTTTGCGGCAAAATTATCCACACCCACCGCCGCGCTATGAATTGTGGGATATATGGGACCACGAAGCGTGCACCGGACCACGCTTGATATTTGGGGAAATCGATGGCGCATTTGGAGTATGCATTTGAAGCAGACTTCGAATTGGGACAGCCGTCGTCGCGTGGCGGTGACGTAACCGCACTTAAAATGCGTACTTCTTCTTTTTTTTTTTTTTTTTAAAAAAAAAAATAATAAAATGCGTACTTCAAGCGTGCAGTCTCTTAATTGGGACACAGCCTCTGTGTTTTGCCTTATATGCATCCACAGGTGTGCCACCAATTTACTCACATGGACTCTACTAACCTATCAGAAGCTTCTTCAGCTCAGAATGGAATCGTCTGGAGTTTTCTTATTAATTAACAATAAACTTAGTGTATATGTACTCCTAAATTTGATGAAAGTGATGAAAAATAGACAGCTCTGTCTCTCTTTATTCTGACATTTAACTAATTCAAAAGATATTTTAATATTTATTTAACCAAAACAAAACAAGTTTACTCTAAATTGATGTTGTACAGTAAAAAAATGTTCTTGTGTTTTCCATAAAGTGTATGTAAATATCTGGTTTTAACTGTGAATATACTGCTGTATATTGAAATTCCTCTTGTTTTGCATAGAAATATACTGAACAACATACAAAGCATAATATATAAAACACTACCAGAGTTTTTTCTTTGAAAGAAGCCCCTTATGTCCATTCTTGTATATCAGTGCATTACTGAAACCGATTTATTTAGCCGTGGAGAGTAACAACTGAATATATGAAATAAACACACATGTAAGCTAAGACTCTCTAAAGAAACAGCACTGTTGTTGTTCGGCTTTTCATTTCGCCATTTGTTGATTCACTCGAAGAGCAAGTAATGTAATATGGGTCAAGTGATCAGTTTGATATCAATCTTTCGTGATACACCGTCATATTTACATTATTTGTACAGTACGAATGATTTGCTGTGGTCACCTGGTCGAACTTGAGTTCTCCTCTGTCTGCCTGGCTGCGTTTCTCTAACAGCACACTCGCAGGCAGCAGCTGCCCCGCCCCGCTTAGTGTCTGAGCTCGGATCATACCAATATTAGGGGGGATTTATGCACAGTCGTAAATTCCCACAGTGTGCACTATGTGCTTCGAATATTGTTTGTAGTTCTTGTTTTACACAGTGTCAGCCAGGCATCTAACTATGAAAAAATTACACTCCAAAAGACCCCGGGCTTCTGAAAAAACAACCCGGGCTTAAGCCCAGTAAGCCACCCCCCCCCCCCGCTCCGCCACTGGTTTAGAGCCATTTAGGGTCACTTAGCCTATGCAAGAAGGTCACACCATTGCCAGTAGTCATGCTCATGGTACGCTTTGGTCATGTTCCAGTGTTTTATATGTGTTGCCAGTTATGATAGAAACAAGTAAAATGCTGGGACATTTTTTTTGTGAGTCCCCACTCTTTGTTCTGTTTTTTCCCATTTTTTCTTTTTTGGAAGCAAATATATTTCTCCCTCAAGTTTTTGCACTTCTTTCTACATGTTCTCATGTCCATTCCAATAGTTTTGGCGATCTTCCTCCAGGAGACAGGCAATGATAATTATTGCCTCAATCATCTTTTCAAAAGAATTACCAGAAATACACAAGTGAACAGGACAGTCACAATTACTGGAAGTTGCATTGATGCAGTGTGTAGTTACAGTAAGGAGGTGAACACTGGATTATAGCATAGGTCAGCGGTCGCCAACCTTTTTTGCGCCACGGACCGGTTTATGCCCGACAATATTTTCACGGACCGGCCTTTAAGGTGTCGCGGATAAATACAACAAAATAAAACTAGTACCGGTACCGAAAAAAAGAAGATTTATTCATAACACACGTGAAAAGACCCAGGAAAACAGAGTTAACAATCAAAACGATAACAAAATAATGCTGAAAACCGATAAAAACCCTGAAAACCAGACATTTCACACCTGAGCCTCAACTCTCGCGGCCCGGTACCAAACGACTCACGGACCGGTACCGGTCCGAGGCCCGGGGGTTGGGGACCGCTGGCATAGGTCATAGTGCAGGGTTTCAGAAAGGTTTGTGTTTGCAACATACCCATGGCACAGATTTAACACAGAGGCCTAACCTATGTGTAAGAGAGGCTTTTTGTTTTAGGCACTGCAGTGAACATCAATGCTCTTATGCACATATGATCAAAGTAGAAGGTTTGATTCATTATTCATAAACTGGTTATCAGTGCAGTAACAAATATCTTTTGTATATCAAGTTTCCAAAAGATCATATAGTCTGTTTATTATATAGACCCAACACTAGTGTTCAACTGGATTTACCCTCTAATTAGTCTTTCTGTGAACACTCACCCAAAAAATTCAATTCTTATTTGACCCAGAGAACAAACTGGGCAGAGAAACCCTTCAGGGCGACGGTTTGGAGGTTGAGCAGGGTGGACAAGCCATTTCGGAGGTCAGCAATGGAGGTGGTAAAGTTCCTCTGTTGGTTTTAGAAGTGACCAGCGATGGAAGCAGTGTTAAAGACTGACTTTGGGTCTGACTGGTGGTCAGAAACAGTAATAGAGGATAACTGGAAGTTGGATAGGAGGCCAGGAACACAGACAGAGCACCTTTGGAGGCCAGCAAAGTTGAGGCTTGGGTAGTGACGACAAAGGACACAAAGCCTCCCTAGAGGCTGACTCTCTGACCCAGGTAACACATGTTAAACGGATATCTGTCACTTGTGTCCACTAGTTGTGAATTATAGTAAGCTACAGTATTCTTGATCATAAGACAGACCTTTCTCATTGTTCTAGTCTGTGAAATCTAGCTGCTCTTAGGCTAATACTCTCTGTCCTATTTCCGTTTTCAGGCAGAAACTCTGAGCAAGAAATGTTGTATGATAAAGTTTCGTTTGAGTGACAACCTCTCTCTATATATACACAATACAATATATCTTGTGAGTTCCAATGTATCCAGTCAGTTGCTGCATAAAAGCATAGGAAATGTAAAGCATTTACTTTTACAGATGATAGAAAGAGGAGAAACAATAAAGGGTAGCGGTAGCATAATGTACCATCCTACCTGCAGCTGTTTTAACTTGAGCAGTATATTGAGACAGGAGGTTATATCAGAGATAAACAACACTTAACACCCACTCACTGGCTTAAAGGTAGAGAACACATTGACTCGGAAACACACACCTCCACAGTGCACATGCACACACAAGAAGAAGCGTTAGATGAACACAAGCGCGCTAATAGTTGTAATTCTTTTTTCTTTTTTTTATACCGACAAAGATACAATGTATTCACATGTCGATACATGTATGCAGTGTTTTACTCCATCTGTCTCCTCATTCACACAAACTGACTGCGTTACGTTTACTTCTGTGTAGGTTAAGCTGTAGAGTGAAACAAGGGCCTGATTGATTTTGATATCTTAATGGTACCACAAACAAATGATCGCACAGTATCCTCCACCATTAGTATGATTGTTATTCATCATATTAAAGAAAAACATGCTATGAAGGAGTCTTTCAATGTTTCTTCATATAAGAATGATTTATATAAAGTGCTCCAGACACTTTCCACACTGGTTATGTGTTGCAGCCTTGTTGTGTTTACATCTATATCAAAGATGACCGTTTCAGTCCAACTCTGTCTAGGGGATGGGCCATGCAGGATTTCTCTCTTCCTACACACCAAACAGTTCGAGATGTGGGCAAGTTTAATCTAAAAAAAATCTACCCATCTATTTACTTATTTGTTAACAGGTATTTGTTATTTGCTATTGATGTTATGTGTTACTGTGTAATTGTTTGTCTTTGTACAGCACTTTGGCCAACATTTTGTTGTTATTAAATGTGCTATATAAATGAAAATAAAGGTAAAAAAGAAAATAAATCTTTAGACCCTAAAATTCAGAAAAGACATTAAGCATCCTCAGTAGATTTTACAAGTCAGGACCCAGTTCTAGCTTCAGGTTGCACAGAGGTTAAAGACGTTATAAGGACAGCAGCAGGTGCTTCTGGAAACAAAGCTGCAAAAGGAGACCTGATTTAGAAATTTCCAGAGGTGTGGACTCGAGTCACATGACTTGGACTCGAGTCAGACTCGAGTCATTAATTTTATGACTTTAGACTTGACTTGAAAAAATGTTCTAAGACTTGTGACTTGACTTGGACTTTTACACCAATGACTTGGGACTTGAATTGGACTTGAACCGGTTTACTTGAAAAGACTTGATATTTTACCCCAAATATAAAATTTAACATGCATATTATATAGAGATTGAAAATGTGACGTCATTCACGGGTAGAACCGCAAAGGATTCTGGGAACTCGTGGCAAGCGGTACTAACGCACGCAGGCTTTCAATTGAAATCAGTCACACAGCGATAAAAAGAAACACAAAAATGTCAAGAAGCTGTTGTATTATTAACTGCAATAGCCGGTCGCATGACAGCCACGGGAAGCCGACGGGTAAAGAGATCGGTTGGTCGTTGAAGAGAAATTGTTCGAGCCATGTTTCCAAAGTAACAAAGACGCGACGGATGGCCTGGATTGCAGCCATTCAAAGATCAAATATAACGTCCCAGAACACTCCAGCTCACAGGTTAGTCTGCTCCAAGCATTTACACGAAGGTCAGTGTTTTTTAGTAGTTAATACGTCATTTTCATAACATAATTGGTGATATAGGTTACAAGCAAGTCTGGCACTGAACAGAAATTGTCGCGCTATGCTCCTTTGTTTATTGTGCATAAATAGTGAATTGTCCTGACACAATATTGCGTTTCGCTTCTGTTATTATGGTACATTGACAAAAACATATACTTTTATTCACAGGATAAAACAGGTTTTTTGTATCACTAATTGCCCAGTACGATTACAGCATACAATATTATTGTCACTGCTACATTTCTGTGATGCTACCAGAAATTATTTCCACTACTAATTAATTACCGTTGAGCTCAAAGGTCCTATTAATAAACGGTTAACGAATGTGTATTTATGACGACGATTTGTGAGACTGGTAAACTTATGATACGTACGATGGTCTTTCGTTCTACACGGTGCATTTCAAGGTCCTGCACCCATCCGTCGGTAAACTGTACCTGGGCTTGTTGCAGTGACCTGAAGTTACTAAACTTCATGAGTGTATGCACTCACTCCAAGAACTGTATGATTATAAATATGCATATAAATATGCTACAATGAGATAGCTGACTTTATCTAACTAGCAAATGTTTTCCAGGCTACGTTGGTGATTCAGTTTTTTTTAATGTGTATGATATTTTTGTCATGCGATTTTAAAGTCGGTCCTACAAGCGCATCCAAGAATAACATGCAGCTTATCTCAGAACTGTCGGTGAAAATTATTCTTGGAGCTAAGTTTAATTGAGCTGCATTTTATAGAGGTGCAATTTCACAATTTGTGTATATTTTCTAAGTTCACTATTTTGTCATGTGTTGAGAAAAACACAGATTAAAAAATTACATGGTCTAATATTTACATTTAGCATAACTGCAACATTATTTTTTCGTTTTTTTTTTTTTAAAGACTCGAAAGGACTTGAAATTCAAAGTTTCAGACTTGTGACTTGACTCGGACTTTTACACCAGTGACTTGAGACTCGACTCTGACTTGCCTGACATTACTTGAGACTTGACTTGAGACTTGAGGATAAAGACTTGAGACTTACTTGAGACTTGCAAAACAATGACTTGGTCCCACCTCTGGAAATTTCTTCTTGCATTCAACTTCTTTTTGGATGCAAAAATCAATCTTTAGAGTGATGATCTCTATAGTCGGGGTAAATCAGCTACAAACTATCTCTAAGTGTGAGGTCATAGTTCCCAGTAGGGAAATAAGGACAGATCAGTCAGTTTACTGTCATCTACCCTCATCTGTGGCCATGAGCTATGGGCGACGACTGAAAGAACATTTTGCAGATACAAGTGGTGGAAATGCATTCAAAGAAACTTAAGAGCAGTCCTGCACACGATGTGATAAACCCATACATTTAAATTTTTTCACTTTTCACAATAATTGAAAAAAATAAGCCAACATATAACAAACACTGCAAATGTATAGTGTGCTATACATTTGTGTGTGTGCTATACAAACATCTTAAAAATCTTAATATTAATATACATTAATATTAATCTGTACAGGGAAAAAAATCCTGAGTTTTCAATATTAATTTTAATACAAACGAAACAAAAACATATTTTAGCATCTGACGTCAGGCTCTCATGAAATTACAACACTCACTATGTAATCCATTCTTAAGGACTTAAGAAGGACATATGTCGGACTTTAACAGCAATATTGCTGTTAAAGTCCAACAGTTTTGCGCCCCCTCCTTTGTAATTTTCATGTTTTACAAAGCGATCTCATGTGCCAGATCTGACCCATCGGCAACCCCTCTGGTCCTCGGCCCATATGTTTGACACCCAAGCTGTAAAGTGTCAGTGTTATGGGAACTGATAGCACCGAGCATGGAGGATTTACAGAAATAGCCCACGCGTACTGCATTACTTGGCTGCAAGACAGCAATAAATATGTGAGGACTGAGATTCTGCACTCGGCCATACGGTCTTCCATGGTAGCCAATTTACAGAGCGTAGGACTTTAAATCCAGCCTGACAAGGGCCACATCAAACTTTTACAGCCTTGTAAGTGATCTGCTGCTGCACTGGGCAGCTGTTTTATTGGGTGGATTAAAATTGCATGGTTCGTGGTGAAATGCAGACATATTCATGTCTCTTGGTGTCTGAGGGTAAAAGCTTCTTCCTCCTGTCAAACACTGCACTCTTCCGTCCATCTTTCTCCTCCTCCGTCCGTTTTCCTACTTCACTTTAATTACTGCTTTTCCTTACTTGGCGAGTTATTGTGAATTTCCCAAATAATTCCTCTTGGGGCGGAACACCAGAGCAGCCATAATTAACCAGCACTGGATCACTGGTGAGCAGTCAGAAAGTGGGACATCCACCATAGCTGCATCTGCAAATGGCTCACTGGTTAATTATGCCACACTACTGTTCTCTCCCGTGAGGTACCATCCATAAAATTACACTTTCTCTTTCTGCTATTTTGGCTTCTGCTTGGCAATTAAAGTGCAGAAGGCAATTAAAAGGCAAATCCATCAAGATACCATAACCCGTGGATTTTAACGCTAGATAACAGGGCTCTAGGATAAGGATTTCATTTGCTCTTCATAACACTCAACTTGGATAACCAATTTTATTTTTTTACACATTTTCTTTATGAATGACAAAATCATTATTAAATAATACCCTGTGCACATAACATATGATCTTACTGGAGTGATGGATGTGCAGAGACAAGCATGAACCATTAATAAAGATGGCGATCAAAGGTCGAGTTATGTTCCGCCCACTACTCTTGCACACAGTATTAAACTCAGTGGGAATAATGAATAACTCGGTGGTTTTAAAACCATCCTTGGAGTTTCCTGAAGTCACACAAACTACATGTGAAGTATTTTCTCCTATTTTTCTTTCAGTTTTATTTGAATTGTTGTTTCTGACATAATGAAGAGTACTCAAGACAAGGATGAGGGCATAAATGGGCTCTCAAAATAAGATGGCTTTATTAAAAAAAATCCAGTAACCATATGCACAGCTGCAAAGGATACCTGCATATAAACACCCTTAGCCAGTCACATGTACATGTCTTCTTTATTCCTTTTAAACACACTTTAAAATGTTTGCTGTGCAATTAAACAAGTGCAGAATTTCAGCTGTTAATAGCCCATGTTATTATTATTATTATTAACCTGTGTGATGGCCAAACCCGTGGCCACACTCTAAAGTCGGTAACTTTTGTATTTTCATTCTTCATTTGAACATAGTAATACATTTTAGTTACCAATAACTTTATTGATTGGTTTGGATACATTGGTTCTATTTGTAAGCGCGCACATTTAGTTTACTTATGTATTCATACTACTTCATTTCTTTGATTTTTGATTAACCTTTGTCTTTTATTTCTTACCTGCCATCATCCCTGGGAGTTGCCGGACAAAAGATGGTAGCCAGGGTTTGAAACCATTAAATGCAAAGGAAGATAATTGCACCACACCACCACTTCCTGCTGAAGGGGAGAATGTGTGTTTTCTTTACTTTAAAAACAAATTATTTGTATTTAATTAAATATTTGAGTTTAGGGTTTAGTGGGGTTTTTGATTTTCTTCTTTGGTGTTTAGTTTATTAACAAACTAGATTGTACTGCATCGTTTGTGATTTATGATTGTGTTTGTTTGTTACCCCTCATGTGTCACAATGGTCTGATCAGCCATTATATATACCCTTGTATGTCATTTCATGTTTAGGTCAGTTATGTTTGTTTGCAGCAGTCATTTGGGTTGTTAAGTTTGCAGTCTTTGCCTGAGTTCAGTTTTATTTCTTTGACCTCTTTTATGAGCTCAACATTTATTACTCTTGTAAATATGATTTTTGGGGGTTAAATAAATGGAAACTATATTTTTCTAATAATTCCTGGGACTCCTCCTGTTTTTCAACTCGGTCCATCACAACCTGACACAATTATGAGTGCAATTATTGTTCTGTTATTTTTCTGTGGCTGTATTAGATGTGCAATATTAATTTCATTGTTTAGGAAATTCATCTAAATGTTTAGGCAAAGTGAAAAAAAATCATTTGATCACAAGTTTGTTTTGTTTTCCAAAAATATATTTAGAACCAAATTGTTACGTATTTACAGACTAATGTGTCATAATAAAAGACATAATAAAGTAATGTGATAGTTTAAATCCCTGTGTATCATCTCTATACTCCCAACACCTTCTCACTCCCAAAGCGTAACATTTTACACTATGTGACAAAACGTCGGTATGATGCGTGTCAGGAATGAGATCGGGCTCATGCTCCTATATGTTGTCAAAACACATGCAGGAAGAAACATCTGCTGACCTTCAAGGAGAGGTCAAAGGTCAAAAGTGACATGATATTTTAAATCTTTATACAGACTTTCTATATTTTGACAATATACACCACATTTATGAGAATTATAGTGTCACAGCTGCTGCAGCAGACGTGTCGAGATTATGAGCGAGGATCCAAACGGCACTGGCTTAGATGTGAAGAGTGAGCTTTATTTATATGTGATGAAAATACAGACAGAAAGTAAGACATAACCTAAACTGGAAAAATCTACCAAATGAATCCAAAACTCACAGAATGACACGTACAGAGAACCATACGGCGGTCACGCAGATGGACCAGTAACAAGCATGAGACCACACAGGGCTTATATACACACAGGAGCAATCAGGGGATGGGAGACAGGAGGCAAACACAGCTGGGAGAAATCAGAGCTGACGAGACAAGTGGAAGCACAACAAAGACTTAACAACCAGGAACTATACAATATGATACAGTAACAGAAGGCCGTAATTCACAGGATAAACTTGACCCAGAAACACAAAGCACTGGCTCAAATGACCCAGGACCCTGACACATAGTTTCTAAACTAAAAGGCTTTTTATCAAGTGTCGATCAATAAATTGTTACATTGACCTTGAAGACCTTGGTGGATGTAAGTCAAATTTGAATGGATTGTTAACATGACCCCACAAAATTTTACCAGAATTCATTCAAAACTTTTAAAGCCATCGTGCTTACAGAAACAATAATGACATGTGCGCACAAATGTTACCGAAAACATAAAACCCCCAAAATAAGTAGCACCGATACTGAAAGTAAAAATAACCAGAACCAATCAGAACCAAAATGATTAAGAAACATTTGGATGTAAGATAATAATAAATAGAATATTGAATGTGCTGCATGAGTTCACTTAATGAGTGGGTTATTGGTGGGTCAAAATTTTAGGAATATACCTAGACTTTGGCACAAGTGAAACCAATCTAAAGCGTTTTCTTCTAGGATTGGAGAAGCTTGCACCTCCCTCGCTGCAGGCACGTCCGCCCTGGTGGAGCTGTAACAGCACTGATTAAGGAGGATTCTTCTCTTAATCTCCATTCAAGGAAGAGGATGAAAGTCTGGAACTGAAAAACCAGTAATATGCTATTCACTTTTATTAAAGTACCCCTGTGTCCTCGCCTTTGTTGGAAAGTTAAGAACATAATTTAGAATATGTCTTTCAGAATATAATAATATCAAAGGCAGATCTTCAAGAGCTACACTAAAACTGTTGCTCTGCTAAGTGCTTTAATTAAAGTTTCAAGAAAATGAGCTGGGACACCTCAAAAGAAAACTTGTTCTCCAGCAGTCTGACTCTCTCTGCAGGAGTTTGGTCTGTTGCCACTAGTTTTGTGGCAAAGCTGATTAAGGCCTGTGTTTCAACATTTAGTTGGTTATTTTTAATAATAATACGATTGTCCACAACAGAAAGGATCTCAAGTAAAAACACATTAACCTTTACAAACTCCATGAACGTAGGGCTCTTAAGTAAGCACATCACATCCAGACAAATGATGTAACATTCGATGTTCTAATGAAATACTCCCGAAGCTGCTAGTAGGCGTCCGATTTTTAAATTCCCAACATTTCTTTTATCAATGTGGTGAAACAGTTCTTTCATAGTGCTAGCAGTTGCCTCTGGCTGCATCAGAGTTAGAGCTCAAATTATTGGCCTACTGATTCTAACTTTAACAAGGCGACAAGTAGGCAATTTTAAGTTGAACCTGAAAGAAGAAGAAAGTGTGTACATTATTGTACTTTATTGAGCCCCGTGGGGAAATTGCTCTCTGCATTTAACCCATTCACTCAGTGAAGCAGTGGGCAGCCATTGGGCGCCCGGGGAGCAGTGTGTAGGGACGGTACCTTGCTCAGGGGTACCTCAGGGTAGCTGTTAAGGGGAATCGAACCCCCGACCTTCCGATCATGGGGCAACCACTCTACCTACTGAGCTATCCCTGCCCCTTTTTTTTTTTTTTTTTTTTTTAAGAAGAAGAAAGCAGCATTCAAGCAGCATTCACTTGCTCTGAATAGTCTCAAAAATATTTGTTTGCCTCGATGAAACATTTCAGTGGAATTGTCACAGTACCACCCACTCAAGGATTTGGCCACTGGGATGTGAAGGGTATGGGCTGAGGAGCCTTAAGGTTTGCTAAATTACCCTCAATGAAATGGGAGGGCATGTGTGAGATGCAGGATTTTTGAAAAGGTGAAGCCACCCAAGCATCTCTGGGGGTGTTCGCTTCCCCCTTTTGCCTGTTTGGAAATTATTACTACTTTTATGTCTCGTCAATTAAGTATTGAACAGTCCACAGGGTGAGGAACCGTGACTCAAGACCACCGGACAAAGTGAGCTGGTTCAGATCTCCTGAGTAAAGACTGTGGACTTGACAAACTGTCATTATATTATGACAGGAGTGAGAAGGGGCTGGAGTAGAAGCCAGGTTCATGACTTCACATCAAGGGCCATTTGGCTAGTAAGCCCAAAGTTGTCCAGGTAAGCCTCAATTTCTTTCCATGCCTGATGGCCAATATCTGGTAGCTGGTCTCCAGTTGCCCCTGGAGTGATGTGAAGTTCATCTTTAGGCGCGTAGACATCAGGTCAGTGACTGTGACAGAACACTGAAGTTTTAAAAAGGGGCTTTTATTTGACTGTATTTCTTTATTATTTCATATTTTAAAAATGCCTTGTTGGGACTTTAGCATTAGCGAGCAACAGTCTGTGGTGAGTGAGGCCGCTGTGGGATGAAAACCATGTGAGATGAATGGAAATGCCAGGATGCAGTGTGCATTTCAATACTGTCCCGTCGCCTTTATCAGATCAGGCAGGAAAAGGCAATCCACACATGCAATGAAACACAGCGGCTGACATGAAGGTGCGCGCCCTCATGTCAGTCTCACAACAGTACACATGAAAGGATTATTGTTCACATGGGAAGATGACTCAGATTAGAGAGAGGCAAGCTAACAGTGCTTGCCCGCTGATCGGAGCTTATAGTGTGACACGCTTCTATACAACAGACATTCATGCGTCTAGCACATATTTCACTGCCTGCATAAAAAGAAACGATGGATGTTTCATGGTCTTTATCTCTGTTTAATCACGTGTGGTTTTCATCTTCAGCTACAAAGGGGTCTTCTCGATGCTTCAGTCATCGGCATGTCTGAGTTAGTTGTTGGTGCTTTCTGGAAATTCGATCGGACTTTTTAGGTCGACCTTCAGCTGCCAGACTTGGCCGGCCGACACTCCCAGCTAGAGGCTGCAGCTTCACTGCTGTTTTGACAGAAGCTGTGATCTGCCTTGCTGGGAGGGGGTGATGCTGTGGGTCATGCCTCTGCAGTTGGTGTCTGCAACAGTCTTCAGCAGTTGTCCATGTGCCAAAGACAGTGGGAAAACAAAAAATGACCCTCTGTAAGAAATGTCTGATACAAATTACATTTTCACTGCTTCTTATTATTCATTGATCTGCTGGATTCATGCTTAGTCCACATTTGAAATAAAGGAGGAAGTCCCCGTACTAGAAAGCAATCACAGTCAGTTGACAACTTATACTGTATCCTATAATAATCAATGTGTTTGATATAAAAAACTATGTAATGTACAGGTAAAGCTAACAACTTAAATTCCACTCCAGTAAACTTTGTGTACAGATGTGGCTTTTTTCAGCTGAAAAGCTGTGATATGACTATAAAAATAAAAGTGTAACACTGTAACAGTATAAAATTGTCCAGCAATGCATTGGTACAAATCAGAGATCCTCCTTCTGACACAGTTAAAAACAAAAGAAAACAAAAACACAGCAGGTAAGACTACAAGCCAGTCAGGACAGTGGTGGATGTTCAAAGCATGTCTCATCCATAGCTCTCATTATTAGATTAAATGCTTTGTTTAAACAGGTCATCACATGTCAGATGTACAGAACACATACAGTATAGGCTGGTGAACAGACATGTAATACTACAGCAACTTCAGCATGTAGCAGAGTCTCTGCAGAGCAGACATGATCAGGCAGTCTTTGCAGGTCTGCTTAATTATGCATTTGTCATGACATGTTTTTAACTTCTTGTATGTCAAACACGGCATACTTCTAAATGACTAACTCCAGGAGAAGATCTTACAGCTATACTGCAGTTCCTGAGTCAGAAACTCACATATACTCATCATCCAACAAAAAGCAGTGTCTCAAGGTTTTTATGTTTTTAAAAGAGTTGAAAAGAAAACCAAACCTTTAATCAACTTTATGTTTTGTGCTTGTCTGTTAAAGAGCTGACCCCTGAGGCGGGAACATAGCAGCACAGAGATCTGATTGGACCTCGAGGGTTGGCATAACTGTTTCATTGCAACTTTCACTCGACTTACCGACACGATTTTTAAGCAAACAGCTTCAGGTAAGGTTTCCTGGTTTTACATCTAAGATAAGGAGTGCATTTCAGCAGATTCTGCTGTTTAAAAATACACAAATATTGCTTGTTTCTTCACTTTTTCCATTTGTTCTACAGGCATCTAAACCCCTAATTGAACCCCTGCTTTCTCCTACCTTTACCTGGAAAGTTTCTATTGATGTTTTCAGTGTTTGACATCGCGCACGCGCGCGCACACACACTCCTCGTGGCCAATAGAAAACCCGATGAGCTGTAGAGGTCAGTCTCTCGATTCTCATGCACAAACACACTCTCTACCTTGGAGGCGGAATTGGACTGCCTATTCCCATCTTAGTTGACCCCATCACTGTAAATATCACCTACAAGGCAAACACAGCCACCATGACATTGACCATCCATTACAAGAACACTTCACTTTTCCTTTGGACACACATTTAGACCTCTTAGGGGCTGAATGGCTCAGTTTGGAAAGAGCTTTGTGCTTGTGCCACGCCACATGAAATCCCTTCCAGCTCCATGATGTAGTCGTAGGACTGCTTTTTTTCTGCACTGTGTGGCTGCTCACTCCTATATGTCCAGCTAACCATGTAGGGCACCTACCCACACTCATCCACCCTCTGTCAGCATCTGTCATCGTGGCTCCTCGTTGACATAAGAGTATGTTGATGTATTACTGGTGTGGCTTCTAAGGCTGTGTTGGAACAATCTACACAATGTTCACTGTCTTGTATGTAGATTGCTTTCAGCAAATCACCCTCATTATGATGAACTCCATAGAAACAGAGCAGAGAAGAAAAACAGAAAGGGCCTGAGGCAAGAGTATCAAGCTAATGGTGGAGCTGATTTTAGCTGATAGTAAAGTTTGCACAGCATGAAGACATTTTACACTTTGGGAAGAAGCATTTTTCTCATCCCAAGTATACCGATGCGATGACATTTAATTTGAGCATTTAGAAAGTAATTTGAATAATAAGAAGAAACTAAAGGATTGAGCAAAAATAGGTGCTGCTTTTCTGTCAAACTATGAACATAAAGTTTCTTTTTTTACAGAAACACTATAAAATAGTGTTTGAGGGGATCGGCATAACAGACCGCTTTCCCAAGAGTTTCTTTGGACAGTGAAGATTCAAATCTGTCAAAGAGTGAGTGTTTTCAAGTGTTTTGAACAGCAGGGTGCCTTTTGTTGCAGATGTATACAGCCCCACAATGCTTCTGTTTCAATGTCTCTTATGCATACACCATGTATATAGTTTCACTCACATATATGTACACATATATATTGCTTTTTTTCCCTCGTTGTTTATTGTTTTCACTGATTTCCAATTTCGCTGTGTAAGAAACTTCACGATGACAATAACAAGTCTCTCTCGTCTGCCTTGTTTGTGCTGTGTGACCCTCACTCGTGCTGGAGCTGACTCTGTGTTCACATTAGCTAAGCCCGTCCATATATAATGTGATTTGCTCGTTGAGCATGCTTTGTAGCTTAAGACTGATCATTAGTGAAAATTCCAGACTTCATTTTAAAATCCAGTACTATTCATTTGTGACACTTGTTATTGCTTTCTTACCCAGCTCACAAAAAATGTCCTTGATGGGACTTGAACCAGCAAACTTTCAGTTAACAGGCTGCAGATACACAAAAAGAGGCCCCAGCTTATCAAAACAAAAGAAGGGCAGGTAGAAGTGAGCTCTGTGGCCTTGTTTCTGTCATTGTGCTGCTGCTGATTAACAGAGGCTCACATTTGCAGCAGACAAAATAATCCTTTTTGTCATCTCTTCATCCTGTCTGTCGTTTCTTTAGACACAGAATGCAAACATTCAGGAAACAGGCTGAAGGCTGGCAGTGATAGAGGAAATGGGACCCCTCAGGTGTTTTAGTGGGGGGGACAGGGCCCATCATGAGGCTTCACAGGACAGAGGCAGCCAGTAGCGTACATAAAGTCCTAGGTGGCTCAGATTTCAGAAACCAAAACTCAGACGTAATGCTGGCTGTTACAGAAAAGTAAAACTGAATACTTACATTAACTGTCAACTTATTATCAACGTAACTGACTGGACTTTAAAAACAGAGACTGCTTCTGAATGTGCAGGCTCAGAAAGACAACGTTCAGTCACAGATTTGGACTCTACAGCCTTTTCTGACTTATATGAGTTAAAACACGGCTGAAGAACTGCTTGATCAGGAACACGTCACACAGCCAATCTGTGGGAACCAGAATTCTTCCTGAGTTTTAGGGATCACAGACTTATTTCACTCAGTGACATTTGTCCTGATGTATTTTGTTGTCTTAAGTTCACACAAACCTGTAACAGCAGTCCAACATTGTCAATGGAAAATTGTATTTAGTAGTCAGTATAATCTTTTAGTGATATAAGTTTGCATATGATAGAATACTGCATGTAGTTATTTGTATTGGGAAATATTCAACCATGTATACTTAGAGGCATATAATCAATTGTGTGTGATCTCTAACAGGCTGCAGGCTTGGTGTGCACTCCAGGAATGCACCCCCACGTCCTGGGAGCATGAGAGGTTGCACCTTGTTTTATTGTTTTATTGTTTTAACATAGCTATGTCTGTTTTAGTCTAAGTGCCCTTTCGTCTAGACGAACTGCTGGACTTCCTCACCGGGTTATCTAGGGTGAACCATCTAGGGTGGGGGAGACTACCCTCTTTGTGACCAAGGATGTACCTTTTGTGCTTTCATGTTATATGACCCTTTGATCAGCAGGACACACACACACACACACACACACACACACACACACACACACACACACACACACACACACACACACACACACACACACACACACACACACACACACTGAAGTATAAATAAAGACCGGGGCAGTTTTTTAGTGCGAGTCTCAGTCTGGAGGCTGCCCTTGCTAGCAAGAAGTTCTGTGTGTTTCTCTTCTCTGAGTCTTTACTGAAGGAAGTGTTTTATAACATTTTCCTTAACATTTATTATTTCATGTAAAGAAAATGGGGTGAGTGGCTAGTTAGGTGTGAACACACCCTTATATTATTTTATTCTAACATCATCTCGTGTTTCTCAGTTTTAAGGATCATGACTTTCAGTCTGATCATTTTTCTAAGCACAGACTTATTACTGTCTATCATTTAAAAGGAAGTGTAATTTCTCCAATCACTGATGTAATAGAGGATGTCAGGAAAGGTGGATATCTCAATTTTGCACTGAAAGTCCTCTCTGGGGATTTCTCCCTAAGATCTGGTGATTAGGAAGACTGAAGCCATTTTTTTGTCTTGATCCAATTTCCAGTCAAATGGTCAAAGCCTCCCCCGGGTGATTTTCTATCAGCCTGTCTGCTTAAGTACAGTTGTGTCTTAGCCTGACAGACCAAGAGCGATGCTCTTCATTTGGTGATAAAGCAGGGAAGTCTGCTAACAGCAAGGACAAGTTGGAGGGACAATTTAAGGCCAAACCACAAAAATAAACACGTGGCTTTTGTCTAATATGTGAATACTCTCTGATTGCTTTGATTTCTTTGTGGTTTTCATATTATAATATTTCTGCTTCACAGAGCTTCTCATTTACTTTGGTGCAGTAGTCACACCCGGAGCGTCGTTTGAATCAGTCTTCACCTCTAATCTACAGATACAGCCACTCAAAACAGCTTTCAGCTGACCCTGCTGCGCTTGCAGTGTATCTACTTTCCACCATAAACAGCCCCTTTCACTCATTACATCACCGAGAGATTTCTTCTAAAAACCTTGACTTGGGTGGTTAGCTATAGCTGATTTTCTCAGCATTATTGTAGGGTCTTTACTTCATAATATAAAGAGCATCGAGGCCACTGTTGAGATTTGGTCCTATATAAATAAAACTCTTTCGGTAGCTTTTATTGTAAACCTCTTCACCCGTTAAAATATTAAAATTTTTCTAAATGTAAAATAAGTGGTTAAAACTTTACAGTCAATTTGACCATTCAGACATTTTTCACAGCAAAAAACTATTCCAGTAAACAGTTCTTCATTCATCCATTTTAATCTAATCTAATAAACAGAATTAAAGAACATTAAATACAGAAAAATAATATTGTTGCACACAAACTTCATCATAGCTCCCAAAGCAGATATGGAGGTTATGCCCAGATTTTCTTACTTCTTCAGACCTGTTTTAACCTTCCAACCATCCAAAGTGAAGCGTATTAGACCAACATTAACGTGATCGATGTAACCTATCAGCTGTGTTTCATGGGGGCTGGGATGATGTCTTTGGAAATGTGCGACTGCACTTGGCAAACAGAAGCAACCTCGTGGTGCCTTCCAGAAAACGGGACATTAGATAACAACCAAACAAATGTCATCTAGACTACATGAATTCCTCAAATGTAAGATTTTCCTATTTGATACTCAGTTTTTGTTCTTTCTGGTATTTTAATGCTCTCACAGTTACCCAGAGATAACAAATGTTGATATTCTGATGTCGGAGTTTTCATGAACGCAGCTCTGCACTGAACGCTGTTTCTGGACTCAGAGGACCTGAATAAACTAAACATGCATGTTCTGGCATGTCAGATTATTCCACCAAGCTTTAAGTTACATATATTTGCAACACGATGTCACCAAGTCTGCAGATGTTAGATCAGTTTCAGTAACTTTACCTGTTGCTGCCTCCTTTTAAAAATGTGAATTTAACAGTGATTTAAAATCCAGACTAATCATTTATGATTCATTTTATTAAAGAACAAAACACATCGATGACATTCAGAAGGTTTTACAGACAGGCAGAGATGTGGGCTGCTGCTTGTCTGTAGAAGGTTTTTATTTCACTTCATTAAGAGGTGATGATACGCAGATGAAGCCTCGCAGCTGAACAACAAAATAAGAAAAGCAAGAATCCCTCATTGTAATTTTGCCATAAAGTTCAGGCAAATATAAAGAAAATGATTGTTTTCCAACAGCGTACTGTAAATACTTTCTGTCAGTGATTCCTGGAATACCGTTTGGTAAAATCACAGCGGATAAAGAGGATATTTGGGCCGGGCTTTGGAATCGTTAGCTGTAAAAGTGATTTATCAGAGATGTGCAGAGCACAAAGGGAGACTTACGGGAAGTACAGATGGTTCACAGGGGGCAGGATACTAAACTGAACTAACTGGTTAGCAAACTCGATGGTAATTCAATGTGAAAAGAAAACATTTACTGGAGAACCAGGGCATTCAAATTAGAATTAGGGCCTCATGCTGTACTACCAAACTGATTAAAGATGAAATGCTCACTGTTAGTTAAACTGGCCACATACATGCAATAGAACTTGATTTTAGCTCGTAATACAGTTTAAATAATAATAATAATAATAATGGATTGGATTTATATAGCGCTTTACAATGCCATTATTCATTCACTCTCACATTCATACACTGGTGGAGGCAGCTACATGCTCAGTTTTACACATATATTGGACCCACATCCATCACCTGAGTGGTGAAATAGTAGCCAGCGGTATTTTCCATTAAGACCAAGAGGTTAATCCACTGACATGAATCTATTCAAGGCCGCTTGTAGTGTCTTTGAATAGAACAGTGGAGTAAAGTTTTATACTGAGACTCATCATCTGCAGCACTGTCACATAATCCAGAGGCTGTCAGTCCGACCTCTTCTCTTCATTACGCTGTCCTCAAATCTCCTGTATTTTTCAAGGCCGACACCTTTTCTCCCAGCTCTAAGCACTTAACTGTTTTCATGTTAAATTAACAAGTTATTCAAACTGCCTATTTCAAATATGCACTGCACCTCAGTACAGACACTTAATATTGGTCCTTTTTATTTTCAAGGCGAGGTGTTCAACACACATTTTTATGGCACGTTCAAACACAAGCAAGCCTGCAAGCCAGCCTGGGGAAACGTGTGACTTCATTAGCTCAGTTTGAAGTGTATGCGCATGTTATTTACATGCACATGTTTCTTCTTATTGCAGGGATGAAACGAGTTGTTAGGACCGTTTCCTTCACTCCAGTTCAATTCAGTCACCCTGTTGACCCTTCAACTTGATTTTCGGGAAGAGGACACAACTTTGCAGCTGCAGAGAGCAACACATGTATCTTGGTGAGTAAGGTGGGTGTTGATCTACAATTATGTTGCAGAATATTCCTCAATCCTCTCTGAGTGAGCACACACTGGTACAACAGGACAGCGTACAAGATAATGTTTTTGTCACTCTCAAAATCAGAACAACAATGGCTGCTACCACTGTAACTGTAAGTAACAGCTAGTTCTGCCCTGTATTAAATATATGAATATTACGTGGAGCCATGTTCACTTGCGTTTGAATATGCTGACAAAGTATTAAAACCCAAACATTTATAAATGTCTTGTGCTTGATCTTAAATAAAGAAGCTCTGAGGCCGGTTCTAAATGACTGAATCATTAAACCTTTTATATTGAATCATTGGAACACGACATCTGTTTGAGCACAACTAAAATTCCATTTACAATGATGTAAAACAATAAAAAGCTAATCCTTTAATTTGTGAAGGTGGCCCTAAAAATCTGTTTTTCCTTGACAAATGATTGCTCAATTAGCAAAATGAATGATTCATTTTCTGGAACTAGAAATATGTTCAATTTAATCTCATTAGTTAGGCACTACTGGGAATTTAATGGGTTTTAACAATATTTGGCTGTACAGATTGATATATAAATATATAAAAATAAAGCATAACCATATAAATAAGACCAGACACTGTAACCCGGCTAGTGTGTAATGTTTATTGTGTTGGTCGTAACACCAGCGCTGAATAGCTCCATGCAACGCCTGGGAGACTTTCCCAATCCTGGCTGTGCTGAAATCTGTTGACCCCCCCCCCCCGGCAAAGAAAGGCGCCCCCACCAGAGGTACAACGCTTTCAGCTGCAGCAATCAAACCCCAGAAGGTCACAGGGCAGTTTTTCAAGGCAGATTTAGATATTCAAGATTCCCTTTATTTATCTGAAACACGGCCTTTACTCTACGCCATCGCCACAACTCCCAGTTTATAAGGGTGATCAGAGGCCATATGAGACCATACAGACAAAATGTACTTTAATAAAGTTAAACATTCAATTGATGATTTGCAAATTTCATTCATGATGAACTAAAACATATCAAATGTTTAAACGGAGGTAATACTCCACAGTAAGAAGAATGCTGGCAGAAACAAAAAAGTTGAGATAGGTTAACAAAAGGTCAGGAAATTAAGTAGGATTATAAGGAAAAATGTCTGTGAAGGTTCTCAGTCATCCAGGTCATCGTAGTCAAAGGAGCTTGCAAAGAAAAGCGTCTGGACTTCTTTAAGTTACTTGAAGACGTTTCACCCTCAAGTAACTTAAAGAAGTCCAGACGCTTTTCTTTGCAAGCTCCTTTGATTATAAGGAAACAGCTGGGATAGCATTTGCATCTATTTAGGTAAATTAGCAAAAGGCCGACAACACGACTGAGTGCAAACAAGAGTGTATTAGAGAGGCAGCAGTTCTCAGAAGGCAATATGAGCAGTGCTTCACAAATCTGCAAAAAATGCATCTACAAATTATAGAACGATTTCATAATAATGTTCCTCAAAATAATATTGTGAAGGTCTTGAATATGTCATCATCTTTAGTACATAATTTCATCAAAGGACTGAGTAAATTTGGAGAAATCTCTAAACATGTTTCAGCAAATCAATGCTAGACCACATACTGCAGCTATAATAACAGCGTGGCTTCGTAATAGAAAAGTCCGGACCTTTCACCAACTGAAAACATCTGGCACATCATGAAGCACAAACTGTGACAAAGAAGACCCAGGACTGCTAAGCAGCTAGAATCCTGCTAGAACAACTTTCCTCTCCAAAAAGTCCAGCAGCTCCTCTCCGTTCTCCTCGTCACAGTGATAATATTTCCCAACTTATGTGAGTCATTTTCAGCCCCGTTTGTTATGTTATTCCTGTGCAGCACCTTTTTAGGCTACATTTTTAAAAACTCAGCAACCTGTACACCAAATATTTAACTGGTCTAGAAGAGAAATCAGCCTTATGCTGAGTAATTGACTGATCTCATGGATAGAAAGTTCCCTTGGCTGAATTCTGCCACGTGATTTTTTTTGTCTTTCCCGATGTCTTTGACTAATCTTTTATAAAGGTCAAAGTTAACCCTCATCCTATATCTTCCCTGAATGTGTTTATTCACCCAACCACAGTTCGGTAGCCACCTGGTAGCCCAACATCTCTAACCCACCAAACATAGCTGTGATTTACTTTACCGTGGCTTTTTGTCTAAAGCAGGGGTGGGCAACTCCAGGCCTCGAGGGCCGGCGTCCCTGTAGGTTTTAGGTTTTTGAACCAACACAGCTGATTTAAATGGCTAAATTAGCTCCTCAACATGTCCTGAAGTTCTCCAGAGGCCTGGTAACGAACTAATCATGTGATTCAGGTGTGCTGACCCAGGGTGAGATCTAAAACCTGCAGGACACCGGCCCTTGAGGCCTGGAGTTGCCAACCCCTGGTCTAAAGTTATAGAAGAGTTGTACATTTTTTTTAAAAATAAATACTTCAGTCAGCACAGGATACATCTTCTTTAGTCGGTATCTAGCTAGCTAACATTCTGCTAACTTCTAATACTGCTAAACCTCGTAAATCATCATTTTTATAGATGCCTGTATGTTAAACTTTACACTAAATATACTGTTTCTGTGCATTTATTCTAACACTGGACAAATGGGCCATCTTATGGGAGCTGAAAGAATCTGAAGCAACTCTCAGTAACTCTGAATTAAACACAACATGAAAAGTAGTGAATGCTCACAACACTGAACCACATTTTAGGAGGAATTTTAAAGCTTTTAAAGCAATACAGGGAGTGCAGAATTATTAGGCAAGTTGTATATTTGAGGAATAATTTCATTATTGAACAACAACCATGTTCTCAATGAACCCAAAAAAACTCATTAATATCAAAGCTGAATGTTTTTGGAAGTAGTTTTTAGTTTTAGCTATTTTAGGGGGATATCTGTGTGTGCAGGTGACTATTACTGTGCATAATTATTAGGCAACTTAACAAAAAACAAATATATACCCATTTCAATTATTTATTTTTACCAGTGAAACCAATATAACATCTCCACATTCACAAATATACATTTCTGACATTCAAAAACAAAACAAAAATAAATCAGCGACCAATATAGCCACCTTTCTTTGCAAGGACACTCAAAAGCCTGCCATCCATGGATTCTGCCAGTGTTTTGATCTGTTCACCATCAACATTGCGTGCAGCAGCAACCACAGCCTCCCAGACACTGTTCAGAGAGGTGTACTGTTTTCCCTCCTTGTAAATCTCACATTTGATGATGGACGACAGGTTCTCAATGGGGTTCAGACCAGGTGAACAAGGTGGCCATGTCATTAGTTTTTCTTCTTTTATGCCCTTTCTTGCCAGCCACGCTGTGGAGTACTTGGACGCGTGTGATGGAGCATTGTCCTGCATGAAAATCATGTTTTTCTTGAAGGATGCAGACTTCTTCCTGTACCACTGCTTGAAGAAGGTGTCTTCCAGAAACTGGCAGTAGGACTGGGAGTTGAGCTTGACTCCATCCTCAACCCGAAAAGGCCCCACAAGCTCATCTTTGATGATACCAGCCCAAACCAGTACTCCACCTCCACCTTGCTGGCGTCTGAGTCGGACTGGAGCTCTCTGCCCTTTACCAATCCTTTGCCCTTTCTTACCTTGGCCATGTGTCTGAGTATTGCACACCTTGTGCTTTTGGGCACTCCAGTGATGTTGCAGCTCTGAAATATGGCCAAACTGGTGGCAAGTGGCATCTTGGCAGCTGCACGCTCGACTTTTCTCAGTTCATGGGCAGTTATTTGGCGCCTTGGTTTTTCCACATGCTTCTTGCGACGCTGTTGACTATTTCTAATGAAACGCTTGATTGTTCGATGATCACGCTTCAGAAGCTTTGCAATTTTGAGACTGCTGCACTATTTTTGACTTTTCTGAACCTGTCAAGTCCTTCTTTTGACCCATTTTGCCAAAGGAAAGGACGTTGCCTAATAATTATGCACACCTGATATAGGGTGTTGATGTCATTAGACCACACCCCTTCTCATTACAGAGATGCACATCACCTAATATGCTTAATTGGTAGTAGGCTTTCAAGCCTATACAGCTTGGAGTAAGACAACATGCATGGAGAGGATGATGTGGACAAAATACTCATTTGCCTAATAATTCTGCACTCCCTGTAAAGCTACAATTTCAGCCAAAATTAAGTATAATTATAAATCATAAATATTAAACTGACCAGTGCATTAGTCGTAACTATAAACAATTATATGATAGCCACATTAGCTATATCTCATCATTATTGGCAGCCATGGTAAATATGAAACGCACTGGTACTTATATACTTCCTTTCCACTCAATGTGAGCGCTGAAAGCACTTTCCTCCACAGGTCTCGTTAACCAAATCACAGACATTTATACAACGCTTTTATCTATAGCTAAGCACTTTTATCAATCATAAACAGACATATATTTATACACACAATGATGAATACATCGGGGACATCTTGCAACACATTTTGGGAAAATAAGCACAGGAGTTCCAGCCATGACTATCATATGTAACGTTACTGTTCCAGAGGTAGTATACTGGTGGAGAAGATGGTCCAGAAAACAGCTCGTGAAACCTAAAACTGTGAAAAAGTCATGAAATAAACTGTTAAGTCTAATTATTGAATGTTGCCATTGTGTTTCTTAAATTTGTACAGTCTAAGTTCAAGCAGTAGGATCAAAGCCATTCCTTTGATCCTGACCACCTCTCCAACCACTCTGTGCTGGGGGAGGTTTTATTGTAGATACATCCTATCTGAAAGATCTGTTTCTTTTGATGTGAGCTTCCTGGGTTTAAGACCCTTTGGTCAGCAGGAGGTCTGACACACACACACACACACACACACACACACACACACACACACACACACACACACACACACACACACACACACACACACACACACACATTCTTACAGAAGTTCACACATATACATAAAATGCTTTGTCTTAGAACCAAAAGGTAGCAGCGGGAGGTCAGATCTGGGGGTCATTTTCCTGGTGGACACAGACGAGGCCTCCCTTGCGCAAATAATCGATCGATCGACTGTCTTGTTTTCTTCATGATGAATAAGTCTCTAGAATTAGTGGGGCTTGTGGAAACACAGACCCAACATAAACATGTTTGATCCACAATATTCATGTTTTCACTTACAGTCGAGCAATGTTCCCTCTAATATTTCATGTGTCTGAGCAAACGCACAAACTCCCTGAGAGGCCCCTTGGACCACTGTGAGCAACAGCAGACAAGTGCACTGTGGTCACGCCAGCATCGAATCCATCCAAGTTACATGGTTTATTAAAATAATCAAATTACAGCATTTATGTTCGACTACTTTTAATTAACTGCTTTAGCCCACTTACAATGAAAATTATAAAAATCTTGTTCATGTCCTGTGTAGTATGTTAACACTGCTGGAAGTAAAAATAACTTGAACTCCAGTTTTGAAAACACAACCTTTTTTTATAAAGCTCTGACTTGTATTATGAGTCTGTGGTCTGGGAGAGAGTCTGTAACTCTCTGTCTGCAAAATACAGTAAATAATGACCAATGCTGGGCAATTAATTATAAAGTTACTGAGTTATGCAAACAACAAAGTTTTTTGCAGCTGTTTACCTAAAAATGCAGCCAAGGCATTTTTTTAAAATAAACATTTCAAACTATTTACAGAACAATCAGCTGTTCTGCATCAAATCTGATGCCACACAAATTATTTGTGCCACTCCAAAAATAATTTCTGTCCACTATGAGATAAAGGAGAACAACAGCCTGATACCTGCAGGCCTGACAGCAGGAGATATATCACTCCTGTAACACCTGTAACATTCAGCAGTCGCCTCTTTGTTCTGACACACACAACAAAACTATTGACTACACTACACACTAACTACACAAGATTTGCGCTAAACGCAAATCTCTCACATCTCAAACACCGCCGTCACTCCTAAAACTTCCCCCTTCCTAAACAACTAAATGCCATGTTGCCATATCATTTTTTGATTGGTCCACATGGTGCATTTTTCCACCAATAGGAAAGGCTGGGGGGTGTTTTTGGTTTTGCTCATAGGCGGAGAGTGTTTTCCTTATAAAAAGCCATTTTTACCGTTTCTTCCTGCAGTAAATATAAACAACGATAGTATTCAGTATATTCAGTATATATTCAGGATAGTATTTTATCATAACTCTGGTTTTACGTGACCGATCAACACAATTTAAAAACTGGTATAAAGTCCACACTTTTCCCGTCAATTGTTCCGTCTGTCCTGCTCACATTGCCAATGGTTGTACACGTTGTCATTAACGTGGCTTCACTCCACATCAGCCGCTTTGCTCGCTAAAACACCGGTGTCGGCACATAAGGACGCTGTCATAGCCTGTCAACGATGTTGATTAGCTGCGTATATACGAATGTGAATCGCATCATTGGCTGGACTATGGGATAAGGTGGCATCGTTCTAATCCCATACGGGAGCAGCAAGTCACTCACTGACTAACACTGCAAAACAGAATTGTTGAAGTTTTCATTTGAATTTCAATTCAGGTTAGATTTTTTTTTTGTGCGCAACGCAGATTTTCTGTGCGCAGGGACCGTGCCAGCAATGCACAATTGCACACGCGCGCAGCTTAGAGGGAATATTGCAGTCGAGTACTACAGTCGTGTGATATTTGTAAAGTGTTTTTCCATTGCATCACACACTGAGAAGAGTTCTGATCATTATCACTGAAAGTGAGTCTATCTTCATACATTTAGCACAGAGGTATGAAAAAGCAGGTTGTGTGTGACTCTGTTTCACAAACGAGCGTGCGGTGTGTGAAGGATTGTGAACATAAACACCTCTCGGCGTGAGAGTCATGTGCACGCTTACTTTCTTAAGTTGCTTCAGACGACCACAGCAAAGTGATGGATGACAGCTGCCTCGAGCTCACACTGACTTTTTACTGTGCTACTTCACACTGTCACCCTCATGCCTCACCATGTGACATCAGAGCACTTTATATTCATTCACGTCAGTCCCTTGCAGCCTTACGTATCTTGGAAATGCATGCATGTCTGTGTGTATGTGGATTCGATTGCAGGTTCCAGTTATTATTTCCCGCTTCTTACCTTGGTTTATGTGTTTGTGTGTGTGTCATCAACAAGACTCGATGCAACCCACTTGTCAAATGTGTTAACCCTGGAGCAAATGTGGATCTCAAAGAGAGCCTGTCAGAGTATGACTGCTTACTCCTGCTGCTGGCTCTTGTATGCGGGGTTCCCAATGCTGCATGGCAGCTGCACTGCTACAGAGTCATGCTTAAAATGTTACTGCAGGATATTCAGCTCTATTGAAGAAAGAAAACAGCATCAGCGTGGCTGCAGATGCAACTTTAAGATGATTAATTTCTGAAGCCACAACTGCTGTTTGGGGTCATGCTGATTTTTCACTGGTATCATCTTGAATTTTCATGAGCTGGCAAAGTCAGTTAATGCCTGTTCAGAATACCAACATTTAGTTTGATTTATAGTTCAGCATTGAATTCCCATAGAGCTGATTTTATTCCTATTTTTGCATCTGCACTTGTGTACTGGTGTGTTGCCTTATATTCTAACGTAAATACTACTCGTAAGGAATTATTACTCTTACCTTCTATTACCAGTTCAAGAAAAAATAAAGCTTATTAGTGGCTGAAGGATTTTTGCAATAGGCAGAGTGTTACAGGCATCGCCCTAAAGCATGTAGCCTGATGGGCAGTGTAGTCCGTGCTGCAGGGAGAATGGACTGCCATACCCGTGATGTGTCTGTGAGCGAGGAGGGAGAGAAAGGAAAAGTATGAGCTGTCACCTAGCAGAAACGGGAACTGGAAGCATGTAAATATAATAATAACCACTGCAGCCAAAAAGAGAGCCTGACGAGCCCAGCTGTAAGTAATCTATTAAGACCCGACTGTACACAGTGTTCATGTTTTCCTCTGAAACAATAAGTTCCGTTGGAGCAGCCTTTCAACGCCTCTCTCTGTCTCTTGCTAGCAAAGTTGACTCAGAAGTAAAGCTAGTTTTCAGCTACGAGCCCGACATGAACCCAATGTATTAGCCAGAGGTCCCTTTACTACGGTTCAGAGCCGCGGACCTGTTTTATATACGCGCGGAATAGTTTTCTATACGAGATCGCTGCAAAAAGTGCAGCCTTACCTAATGTCCACTGTTACTCATTTTATATTAAGATTTAAACATCTAGTTGGTGTTGGTATGCAGAGTAACCTTCAGTAATAGTAATAAATCACACAGCAATAGTACATTCATGTAGTTGTAAAAAGCTTGATAATATATTAAGTAATCAAAAGTAATTAGAATACATTACTCTCATTGAGTAACGTAATGGAATAAGTTACAAAATACATTTTGGGGCATGTAATCTGTAATCTGTAGTGGAATACATTTTAAAAGTAACCTTCTCAACACTGTCCAAACTAACATGAAGGAATACAGCCATGCAGATCCACTGGGTGCCTTCAGAAGATGCCTGTGGCTTGCAATGACCAGGAATCAGGCTCCTCTGGCTGTTGTAAACGGCTGTCGGCTTCATTAATCTGATAACACAGTAAACACTTTATGGATTTATGGGCTCACTTGTTAGCTTGAATTGTTACTGAATACAACATGATCTTTTTTCTTCAAATTATTGTTTCTAATAGTGTCCAGAAACACTAATGCAGGACGTAGCCTGTAAACGTTCAGTGGTTACTTGGTCAAACCTGCTCAGTACTCATCATTTCTGTTTTACTACGAAATATTTAGATGGCAATGAAGAAACTCCTCTGATAGAAGCTTTGTAACTGGAATTCATGAACAAATTCCTGTGCCTGTCTGTAATGTACTGTCTATGGTTGCATCAATCTTTCAGTGATTTTATGGTCACTATATGTGACATATGTCCCACAAAAATGTCCCATTTGTTTAACTGGCTGCATACTGGGTGGTTGCTGGCACAGCTGGTTATGTCATATCTACAGCACTTCATCCAAACTTGTCCACACAAGCAATCCATAACGTAATAAAGTTGTTTGTGTAATTTGTTACATTATTTAAGGTAGTTTGTTAATTAGTCCAGCCCCATCCACTTGATCATTGTGAATATTAAAAGAAATCAGTAAGGTGAAACAACGCAGAACAGACGGCAAGCAACCTAATAAGGACAAGTGACGTCACTATTTCTCAAAGCTGCATAAAGCTCACGGGGACACGCTGTCCTACACGCGCTCTATTTCTCCTTTCCCATACTTCCTTGTATTATTGCACCTCCACTCTCTCACTCCTTAGCTACAGAATAGCAATGCAGCACATTAAACAGTCTCGAGAGGGAATACAGCTAACAAGACTACCAACAGAGGCTTATAGCATGGGACTGGGACCAAAGAGAAAGACGGAGATTAAAGTTGTCTTGCAACTTACCCTCTCTGGCCCTGTGTTGATTTAAATGCGGCAGTGAGAGCTAAGAGAATTGCAGATATTGAGATAAAATGAGAACGGGAATGGGAAATAAATAGATAATCAGGGAGAGATGGGAAGGGCAGAGATGCAGACTGATACAGACGTAGGCACCATGGAGGCCCGTGTTTTATTATGTGCTGGCCTTACGGCTGCCCAACATCTGAGAGAAGTTCAGTGAAAAGTTAAAATTTTGGCACCTCAAAGTCACAAGACGACCTTAGCAGTGCATCATCAGTTATTTCAAAGTTGATATTTTGAATGATGAATTTGCCACCTGGCAATAAATTGCATTCCCATGTAAATGTAGGCGAAGAAAAATGGGATAGCTCTGGGTTTGCTGCTGCATCGATTTTAATCCTTAAAAAACCCCTGAACATAACTAATGCAGCTTTGTCACATCATGGGCGCTGTCCACCAGGCTTAAACATATCAGTGCTTTAAGAGCTGTTTAAATAAACTTTCAGAGAAACAATCTGAATTTGATTTTGTGTTTCGGCTTTTAAACTCTAATTAGTCAAGAATCATCCTTCCTGTCCTGAACACACCAGCGTCTCATTTAATGATTTGATATCAGAACAAACTTTAAGAGACATTTTTCTCCTTCACTTTAACTTCAGACTTTTAAATACTTTGGGATAATCCAGCCTGTTGAGTTTTCTGGCCTCCACAGTGTGGACAGATAAAGATCCAGAGGCAGCTGACATGCTGCAGGTGTGTGAGCGCTGTCACACAGACGCTGTGACACAATTCAACTGTTCGACTGTTTCTCCTCTTTTTGTTACAGACAGCTCTGAGGTTAAGTGTTGGCAATCATCTGTTCAATCAAGTGCTCTATTGTTATACCATCTCTATTTAAAGGTGTGTAATACCAAGCATTATTCAAAATTCATATTTAACTGTCCACAATCTTCTTCTGTGAGAGTTAAATGATTTCGATGTGTCAGTGGTCCTGCTGTTTGCTGTAAGATAAAACAACTGAAATGACTGCTTCTTGGTTTCCTGCTTTTGTTTGCATCCAACTTTTCCTGTGTGGCTTCACATTTAGTGTGAAATTAATGTATTGTTCAGTTCAAACACAACTAAATAAATAAATACAATTAGCACAAAGCAAAATACAGAAGCTAAAAACCCAGATCTTATCTACCTTATATACTAAGGGGCAATGTTCCCTCTAATTTTTCACGTGTCTGAGCGAACGCACAAACTCCCTGAGAGGCCCCTTGGACCACTGTGAGCAACATCAGACAAGTGCACTGTGGTCACACCAGCATCTAATCCATCCAAGTTACATGGTTTATTAAAATAATCAAATTACAGCATTTATGTTCGACTACTTTTAATTAACTGCTTTAGCCCACTTACAATGAAAATTTAAATTAAATCTAGTCATTGACCTGTGTAGTACGTTAACACTATTGGAAGTAAAAATAACTAGAACTCCAATTTTGAAAACACAACTTACTTTTTTCTTTTTTTTTTATAAAGCTCTGACTTGTATTATGAATCTGTGGTCTGGGAGTCTGTAACTCTCTCTCTGCAAAATACAGTATATAATGACCAATGTTGGGCAATTAATTATATAGTTACTTCTTCAAAAAAGTAACTGAGTTTGGCAAAAAACAAAGTTTTTTGCAGCTATTTTTTTTAAATGCAGCCAAGGTGTTTTTTAAATAAACATTTCAAACTATTTACAGAACAATCAGCTGTTCTGCATCAAATTTGATGTCACACAAATTATTTGTGCCACTCCGCCGTCACTCCTAAAACTTCCCCCTGTTTCTTAACAACTAGATGCCACGTTGCCATATCATTTTTTGATTGGTCGACATGGTACTTTTTTGAACGAATAGGAAAGGGAGAGGGGGGTGGAGTTTGTTTTTGCTCATAGGCGGAGAGCGCTTTCAAGCCTTTTTTCATATAAAACACAGTTTTTTCCGTTTCTCAGTAAATATAAACAACGATAGTTTTTTTTGTGCGCAACGCAGATTTTCTGTGCACAGAGACCGTGCCAGCAGTGCGCAATTGCGCATGTGCGCAGCTTAGAGGGAACATTGCTAAGGGGGTAAAAAGGTTGGCTTTCTGACAGGCCAGGAAGTAGAGCAGGCAGATAATGCACTACTCTTATGTGTGCTAATTGTTGACTCAGAGCTGCTAGAAGCGTATCATCTTTATTGTGACTGACTTGTTTAATGCAATGTTGTTTCGTGTAGCTGTTACAAAAACTGAAATTGCTGTGACTAATCCACTTAAACCCCAAACCTTTAACCATCCATTCGCTTCCACTTATCCTTTTTTTTTTTCAGGGTCACGGAGCTGGAGCCTATCCCAGCTGTCATAGGGCAAGAGGCGGGGAAGACGGAGTACCGGTTGAGAACCCACGCAAATACAGGGAGAACATGCAAACTCCACACAGAAAGACCCCGGCCTGATGGTGGAATTAAACTCAGGACCTTCTTGCTGTGCGGCAACAGTGCTAACCACCTTGCCACCGTACTGCTTTAACCAGTGTAAGTTAATGCAGCAGTTTATGACCTCTGTGTCTGAACGTGAGATCTTATTAAAGTATGAATGCACATCTAAGAGGAGCACAGCTGAAAGGAAACATAATGTTGGAATATCTACGACTGACGAAAACTAGATGCCTCATTACATTCTGTACATTTCTCTGAATGTTCTGCAGTTTCAAATATAATGTAACAGAAGTGTTTCCAAGGATAAGGATGATATTTTTGATTAGTTGGAAGCCTCTCAGGGGTCTTTGCACTAACTGTTGGCTAATTCATTATATTTGGATCTGTCAGCACAGACTGTAGAAACACATTCAAGGTAAGTAAGAACTCTGCAGTGGAGAGGCAGCACGTCCATCGTGACTGAAATGTACCGCAAGCAGCCCGAGGGTTATAGAGCCAGGTTTCAGAACAGTGTCAGTGTAATGAAACTGTAGGAACAGCTGGGGAGACTGTTGCTATCCATCGTGTGCCACACTGAGTGAGCCACATGACCCAACTGATAATTCTCATGGGCGAGTTTAGAGAAGTAGAAGTGCAGTGTGTTGTTCTCTGAAAAAAGCCCAAACATCCTCAACAAAATCAGCTTGTTAGTTATGATACATCCAGATATATATACACATACAGAAATCTGCCAAAAACAGTGAGTCAAGTGTATAGAATTAATGCTTCAGTAATAAATTAGCAATGTGGCAAACCAATGTGGCAAAGATCACAACAACTGAGCCGTGGCTGAATGTGAAGCTGAAATGGAAATTACTCCCACCCACATTTAGATGAGGGCAAAGAAAAAGATAAATATAGGGTAGAAAATGTTGTTTCACAGGATTCTTTCAGAGAGCTCTGCTGGTCTCATCCTCCCTGTTTCTGCCTTGAAAAATTGAATTCCACACTTTTCACAGAGTACATAAGATGCAGGGAAAAACAAGCATCTAGGTCTTTAAACTAAAACGGTTATGATGAAGTACAAGCGCATAAAAAGTTCATGCCTGGGTATAAACTGTAGTTTAAATAAAAATAGACAGTTAAGTTTTACTCCTGATGCACCTGTAGGATTCAGTGCTTCTCTGAGACAAGTGCAGCAGAGTTTTGGTTTAACTTGGTTCAACACACACTTCTATGTTTATATGGTAACGCCTGATTGCCAAGACTTGGAACAACAACTTTAACCAGCCTGTACAGTAAGATTAGTCGCAGAAAGGTGTTCATCTGGATGTCGTGCTTTTAGTGGGAAAAATACAAAACTGCATCTTCTGCTAGTTTTTCCAGTGCAACATCCAAGTGATGAATTATTCTGGATAAACAGAAGTAACTTTTTAGGATTTCTTCGCCTGGACAACAGAAAATGCATCAAGCCATATGTGATCTGAACAAAGTAACACTGCAGGTAATAGATGTTAGTAAAGCCTAGGAACCACTTTAATTATCTTTAGCTGTTACGAGTAAGAAAGAGGGAAAACCTGTTATTTTATTAATTGCTTACCTTGTTGTGTGTGTCTGCTGTGCTGCCTGCAGACTGTAGCATTGCTAAATGAGATTTGTGGGTTAGTGGGGTGAACTGGGCCTGACTGCAGTATATATGTGCATGCATTTCTGAATTTTTTACAGGCTTAGTCACAGTTTGAAACTGACAATCTGTATCTCCCAAGATGTTTAGCTATCACATGCTACCAAACGCACCTCGGTACATCCTGGCACTGAGTCTGTGGAATTCTACTGGCAGCGTGGAAGAGCACTTTTCTAAAGTAATCCCTCACTTGCTGTTATGATGATGGTGGTAGACATGAATTGGTTAAAAATCCCCCATCGGTGTTCAACCGGGTGACGTTTGGTAAGCATGTGAGTCACACCACACTCTTACATCAGAATGTTTCATCATAACAAAAAGGTGATCCCTCGCCTTTCAGTCGATTTGCAGTGAACCTCTCCTTACGGGACATGTGAACTCAGATAATGCTACGGTAATACTAGGGCTGCACAATAATGGCCAAAATGATAATCACAGTCATTTTAATCACCATCACCTGTCACGATTATTGATTGTACTGACATGTAAGCAGAAAACTGCTTTCACATCTGTACAAATCAAAATGACATCAGTCTTCTTTTTAACCTAAATTCAGTGAATATCTTCAAATAGAAATAAAGTACACACATTCAAAACCTAACACAAAATTAAACCAACAGTCTGTTTTCACCTTTACACTGTGTTAATTAATCTTTATAAATGAATCATTGCAGACAAATGATTCATATTCACTCCAACTTCAGGCCACACCGTGAGGGGAGCAGCTGTGATTAGCACATGCAGGTATGTGCTCGGGCGCTGACTGAGGAAGCACTTCATTTGCAGTTACTTAGTGCTTTAGTTGGCAGAGCACACGTTTTAAATATCACACAGTTATGCTCATTTAACTGTGGGAAGCTAAAATTGTGGTCAAGGTAAAAAATTAATTAATTGTGCAGCCCTAGAAAACAGTATTCACAGCATAACCGAGCCACAGATCATGTGTCTGTCCAGGGCCAAGGGTTCAGGTTTTTATCGATTGATCATCCAACTCGGTTTCTGCTAAATTTGAGATCTGCTCTGACATCCAAAGCTTTGCTTTATGTTTGATTTATTTTATCCACTCATTACTGGCCATTTGCCCACCAGACTAATGTAGTGTGATGGCTGAACTTTGGGCCATTTCTTAATGGTGTAAAGACAAAAACAAGCACAAAGTGTCCAAGAGGTCCTGGACACATTGATTATGTGGTAGCACACCTACTAATGTGGTTCATGTTGGTAACAAAGCACACGGTGGAAAGGGTTCATGGTGAGCAGAATAAGAATCATTGAAGTGAAACACATGTTGGTGTGTTTCTTCTCACTGCCTTCTTGAGCTGGGTACAACATCACCAGAGAAAACACATTTCAAGGCATGAAAAGACCAACCTGCCAAGGAGTCTTTTCCTCTCTTTACACCAGAAACTGAATACAACACAAGACTCATGTTTCATAGAGGCAGTTTCAAACTTAATCAGATTTTGTTGAGACCAATCAGGTTCAGGCTGGGGAGCAAACCGTGGACAGTAATTGGATGGTTATGTGGGGACTCCACCCATTTTAAACTACTGGATCTCGTCTACAGCACTTGTTTCATGTCTGAGAAAATTAACATGCAAACTCCACACAGAAAGACCCCGGCCTGATGGTGGAATTGAACTCAGGACCTTCTTGCTGTGCGGCAGCAGTGCTAACCACCATGCCACCGGGCTGCCACTTTTATGTTTTCTTTCTTTCTTTTGAACTAGATCCCAGAATGTTCTGGATGTAATGTGCACAGAGCAGATATCTCACATCTTTGCAGCAGTTCATTCAACACCTGCAGTTGCAACCAGATCAAAGAGACAACACCTAGAACATACCGAGGCTTTTCTCCACAGAGCAGAACAGTTTTTGAACAGTTAAAATAGGCTTGAGGTTTGGCACATTAAAGGATTGTTTCTCCCCCTTTTTACATCAATAATAAATGAAGCTCTAATCTCAGATAACAACTATTAGCAATGACACCTATAATGACAATCATTAAGCTAAAGGCAGTATTGGTCATGTTTGCTGGCCCTCACAGTGATAAGACATGTAGTACAACAACCCGTAGGCCACACTATATACCTGAATATCAGTGTAATGATAACAAGGCCTGAATTAGACATGTTGGAGCAACTAAAGTTAGATACACACTTGGTAGCTGACTGGCCCCATGTTAACTATTACTCTGTAAAGTTTGAGTTATAAACCTGTTAGTCAGCATGCTGTAATGTAGCTTTCTGGTAATGCAAGATCAAATATCTGGAGTGGGTATAAATAGACTGCAACATATGGTAATAAATGACCTGTGTAACTTCTCAGCACCAGAATGTTGAGTTAATTAGCCAACCATATTCAATCAAGACAGTGGTCAGAGGAAAGATAGCGCAGGGCCAGATTTGACACTAAAAACTAAACAATGCTTCCATTAATTGTTCAAAAGTTTCCATTGCCTCCTATGCATTGACTTACCTCATAACAGGATGCTGGATGAATTAGGTGGCCTTATCCAATGAAAACTGTATTTACTTATGTAAGACCCCTTACAACAGGGGTGTCCAACTCCAGGCCTCGAGGGCCGGTGTCCTGCAGGTTTTAGATGTGTCCTGTGTTCCAACACAGCTGATTTAAATGGCTAAATCACCTCCTCAGCATGTCTTGAAGGTAATGAGCTAATCATGTGATTCAGGTGTGTGTTGACCCAGTGTGAGATCTAAAACCTGCAGGACACCGGCCCTCGAGGCCTGGAGTTGGACACCCCTGTCTTACAGCTTGTCCCAAAAAAGTCTTACAGCTTTTGATCACATGATTTCTGATCATTTAGCCGGTGCAATAACGATGTGACAAAACAGATCATTTGGGCACTGATGTTGGTCAATAACATGTAGTTTGTTGAAATGCCAATATCAGTCATCATCAATTATCATCCAGTACTCACTGGGGAGGAGGCCCCGGGACAGACCCAGGACACGCTGGAGAGATTATATCTCTCGGCTGGCCTGAGAATGCCTTGGTGTTCCCCTGGACAAGCTGGAGGAGGTGGCTGGGAGAGGTCTGGGCTTCTCTGCTTGGGCTGCTGCCCCCGCGACCCGGCCCGGATAAGCGGAAGAAAATGGACGGATGGATGGACTAACTGACCTATGCAACACGTTCTCACTCCCAAAGCGTAACATTTTACGCTAGGTGACAAATCGCCAACATATTACGTTTTCGGCTACCCACCACGTTCCTAAATGACGACGTCGGAAAAAAGAGGAAATATGAGAACCGTCTGGACTCCATCTACACATGTTCGCTCTTTTTCTTCAAATCGCTTAGAAACACGCTATTTAACATCATTAAAGTCCTGGTTAAGATCCGGAATAAGGTTATGGTTAGGGCTAGGGATAAGGTTAGGTTTAGGGCTGGAATACAGGGCTGGAACGTCTATTACCGCGGGAGCGTCATTGCACTGGATTCCAGCCATAACCCGCCGCGTACCATAAGAACGCCGAAGGCCTCCTTTCGCGTTCCTCAGGAACGTGACAAAACGTCGACATGTTACGCCTCGGGAGTGAGAACGGGCTGACCTATGTGTCATGCATCACTGGCACTCTTGAATTTGCCAGAATGTGGTAGGTGATTTCAAGTAGAATTTGTTTGATCTCATGATTCAGACACAGCTCTGCACACAGTTAAGACGAGTGATAAGTTGTATAATTATTACTAAGAATTTGTATTTCTACATTACAGTTGAATGTGGCGTCACAAAACTCCTGCCTGACACTTTACACATACATGTAGAGTGCAGGTCTGTGACAGCTCACTCCAACGTGTGCGTGAGCTGTGAGAAAGTTATTATCTCTCAAAATACAAACTGATTTCAGCCAATGAGCCAACAAAGAGTGAGATGAAGTGTTCCATTTCAGTCTACCTTGAACACAGAACTTGTGCTTACACATTTTCTTTCTCACAAACAGTCTTTGTGACACATGACCATTGATGGACAAACACTTTTCAAGGTCAGAATGTAAAGAGAGGCAATGAGGCGTTTCACCACGCCATCTTTCAGCCTCATGTACACTCACAGCTCTTTTTTAGTCATTCTATCGATCTGTTATCTTTGTTCTCGAGATGCACTTTTCAATTTGTCCTTCCTCTTATATTGGGTCTTCTACTTATGCTGTTTATAAGTGTGAGTTTATCAGTGAAAAGTCAAGCAGACGTTTTCACAGCTCACATTTAGTGAGTCATGGCTCTCTGACAGCTAGCCAGCATGCAATACTATTGTGAAACAGAAGCAGCTAAATACAATTAATCTATCATTCACTATATTATTTCCATGTGGCCTTTCTGGAAGTCTAATGTGAAAATGTCCCCCTAATCTCTGGACATGCACCAGGTCACCAGATCAACAGCTAAACAGTTTCAGTAGACGTTACTTTAACTTTCATAAGATTTCATTTTCTGTTTGGCAAACAGGTAAAAGATTCTGTGACAGAACTGAAGGGACAGAACTTTAGGTCATCTGTGGCACAAAGTCTTGTTCTCCTTGTGACTCAATGTCTTTTTTTAATTCTAACTTGGGCTGAGATCTTATTCATCTGCAGTTCACCAAACCCTCATCAATAACGTCTTAATAGAAGGTGTAGAAAAGCCAAGCCTAAGGAAGGGAAACAGGGAAAAAGGCTGAGGGATGTTAGACAAGAACTGGACTGAAAATCAGCAGCAACAGGTCTCATGAAATGATGAATTTAAATGTTAAAATGGCAGCGCGGTGGCACAGTGGTTGGCACGCAGAGAAAGAAGGTCCTGAGTTCAATTCCACCATCAGGCCGGGGTCTTTCTGTGTGGAGTTGGCATGTTCTCCCCGTGTTTGCGTGGGTTCTCTCCATGGGTACGCCGGCTTCCTCCCACAGTCCAAAGACATGTAGTTTGTTGGGTTAGATTCAAATTCAAATTTTTTTTTTCAAATTCAAATTTTATTTGTCATGTACACAGTCATACACAGTACGATATGTAGTGAAATGCTTGGACAACTGCTCGTGACCTAAAGAAAACAAAAAAGGAAAAGGCTATGAATAAGATAGGAAATAAATATGAAAAATTAAAAAGGGTAAATTTAACTAGGAAGGAATAAAATATAAATTAAGGTTAAAAATGAAATAACTGTACAACACAAATTAGAATGAAGGGTAAATTTAACTGGGAAGAATAAGATAAAATATATAAATTAAAGTTGAAAATAAAATAACTGTACAACAAAATACACAATACACAATATAGAACTATATAAGAATGTATTAAGAAATCTAAATCTAAATAAATATATACACAATAACAGCAGCTGTACAAGTATTAACCGGAAATGAAGAATATAGTGACCAGTGTTGTGCAAAAACAAAGTCCAGAAAGTCCAGTGTGTGTGTAAGAACCATATGTGTGGGTCAGTACTGTGTGGTGGTGTGATTGAGAGACCGTATCGCCTGCGGGAAGAAGCTCCTCCTCAGTCTCTCTGTGTTGGTCTTCAGGGAGCGGAATCGCTTTCCTGACCTCAACAGAGAGAACAGTCTGTTGTTGGGATGGCTGAGGTCCTTCACGATCTTCCTGGCCTTGGTCCAGCACCGCCTGCTGTAGATTGAGTGCAGGTCAGGGAGCTCGGAGCGGATGGTGCGCTCAGCTGACCGCACAACCCTCTGTAGAGCTCGTCTGTCCTGCATGGTGCTGTTCCCGAACCAGGTTAAGATGTTTCCCGCCAGGATGCTCTCTATGGTGCAGGAGTAAAAGTTCCTGAGCACCTTGGAGGGCAGTTGGAAGTCTCTCAAGCGTCTGAGGTGGTAGAGACGCTGTCGGGCCTTTTTCACCACGGTGTTGATGTGACAGGACCATGACAGGTCCTGCGTGATGTGAACTCCGAGGTATTTGAAGCTGTCCACTCTCTCCACTGGGCACTCGTTGATGACGGGGGTCTGGTAGTTCCTCTCCTGCTTAGTGCTGAAGTCCACTATCAGCTCCTTTGTCTTACTGACGTTTAGAAGGAGGTTGTTCCTCTGGCACCAGTTCTCCAGATTCCTAATCTCCTTCAGGTAGGCCGTCTCGTTGTTATCAGAGATCAGGCCCACCACGACGGTGTCGTCAGCAAACTTGATGATGGTGGTGGAGCTGGTAGTGGCCACACAGTCATATGTGTACAAAGAGTACAGCAGGGGGCTCAGAACACACCCCTGGGGGGCTCCAGTGCTGAGAGTGGTGGAGGCTGAGACATGTCCGCCCATCCTTACTGCCTGTGGTCTGCCAGTTAGGAAGTTGGAGATCCACTGACACATAGATGAGCTGAGTCCCAGATGCTCCAGCTTGGTGGTGAGTGTGGAGGGAATTATGGTGTTAAATGCAGAGCTGTAGTCTATGAAGAGCATTTTAACATAATTCCCCCTTCTAGTGTCCAAGTGAGTGAGTGATGTGTGGAGGAGATGAGAGATGGCATCGTCTGTGGAACGATTTGGACGGTAAGCGAACTGTAGTGGGTCCAGTGTGTCTGGTAGTGAAGAAATGATGAAGTCTCTGACCAGGCGTTCAAAGCACTTCATCACTACTGAGGTGAGGACTACAGGGCGATAGTCATTGAGAGAAGCAGGGTGGGGTTTCTTCGGGACAGGAACAATGATGGACTCTTTGAAGCATGTGGGGATGACCGACTGAGATAAAGAGATGTTGAATATCTCAGTGAACACAGGAGCTAGCTGGTATGCGCAGTCTCTTAGGATACGACCTGGGATGCCGTCTGGTCCTGCTGCTTTCCTGGTGTTCACTCTCTTGAAGGCTCTCCTTACTTCATGCTCGGAGATGACGAGCACGTTTCCGGTGCTGGCAGTATCTTCCTGTCTGCAGCCGTTAGCGCCGCTAATACTAGCATTGTTGGAGACCTTAGCTGCAGCCTCGAAGCGAGCATAGAAAGTGTTCAGCTCGTCTGCCAGAGTCACGGCCGCGTTCGTCATACCGGTTGTTGGTGCTTTATAGTCCGTTATTGTCCTTAGTCCCCGCCACAGGCTCCTAGAGTCACTCTGTTGGAGTTGTGACTCTAGTTTCCTCCCGTAGCGCTGCTTCGCCTCTTTCACCGCCCTCCGCACGTTATATGACACGGCTTTGTACTGGTCCATGTCCCCCGTCATGAGTCCCGTGTTGTAGGCAGCGGTGCGGGATCTCAGAGCGTCGCGGATGGTTTTATCCACCCACGGCTTCTGGTTGGGAAACGTTGTGATAGTCTTTGTCTCCACGGTATCATCCGCTAGTTTCCCGATGAATCCCACAACCGCTTCCGTAAACACGTTGACGTCATCGTCGGAGCTGTTTCTGAACATGCCCCAGTCTGCGTCATCGAGTGCGTCCTGTAACGCGGCCACCGATTGATCTGTCCAGCGCGCGACCTTCCTCTGAACCGGAACTTCCTGTTTCAGCCTTTGTTTGTATTTTGGCATGAGGAAGATGGCGGCGTGATCAGATTTGCCAAACGGGGGGCGGGATTGTGCCTTGTAGCAGTCCTTGACCGTAGTGTAGCAGTGGTCCAGTGTCCTTTCACCCCTGGTGGGGCAGGTGATGTGTTGATAAAAGTTCGGCGCTGCGCGTTTGAGGTTGGCGCTATTAAAGTCCCCCGTCACAATAAGCGCAGTGTCCCGGTGTTGTGTCTGATGCTGTGTGAGTGCCTCATGCAGCTCGCATAAGGCGGTGACCGTGTCCGCTTGTGGTGGAATATAAACGGCACTTACAATGACCGATGTAAATTCCCGAGGTAGATAAAAAGGACGACACATGATGGACAGTAGTTCCAGATTTGGTGTGCAGATTAACTGATTAATCTAAATTGCCCATAGGTGCGAATGGTTGTCTGCCCACTGTGTGTTGGCCCTGCGACAGACGGGCGACCTGTCCAGGATGTACCCCGCCTCTCGCCCTATGACAGCTGGGATCGGCTCCAGTGCCCCTGCGACCCTGAAAAGGACAAGCGGAAGTGAATAGATGGATGGATGGAAATGTGAAAATGCTGATCAAATCAAAACATTCCTTGGGGCTCATGATAAATTAAAGACATTTTCACCTTGATCTATCTTTCCTATCAACTCCATCCATCCATCCATCCATCTTCATCCGCTTTGTCCGGGGCCGGGTCGCGGGGGCAGCAGCCTACGCAAAGAGGCCCAGACCTCCCTCTCCCCAGCCACCTCCTCCAGCTTATCCGGGGGAATACCAAGGCGTTCCCAGGCCAGCGGAGAGATATAATCTCTCCAGCGAGTCCTGGGTCTGTCCCGGGGCCTCCTCCCGGTGGGACATGCCTGAAACACCTCGCCCAGGAGGCGCCCAGGGGGCATCCTTGTCAGATGCCCGAACCACCTCAGCTGGCTCCTTTCGATGTGGAGCAGCAGCTGCTCTACTCTGAGCCCCTCCCGGATGGCTGAACTTCTCACCCTATCTCTAAGGGAGAGGCCAGCCACCCTTCGGAGGAAGCTCATTTCTGCCGCTTGTATCCGCGATCTCGTTCTTTCGGTCACTACCCACAGCTCGTGGCCCTAGGTGAGGGTAGGGACGTAGATCGACCGGTAAATTGAGAGCTTCACTTTTACACTCAGCTCCCTCTTCACCACGACTGACCGGTGCAGCGTCCGCATTACTGCAGCTGCAGCCCCAATCCGTCTGTCGATCTCCGACTCCCTTCTCCCATCACTCACGAACAAGACCCCGAGATACTTGAACTCCTCCACTTGGGGCAGGAACTCATCCCCGACCCGGAGTGGGCACTCCACCCTTTTCCGGCTGAGAACCATGGCCTCAGATTTGGAGGTGCTGATCCTCATTCCCGCTGCTTCACACTCGGCTGCGAACCGTTCCAGTGCGAGCTGGAGGCCCTCACCCGATGAAGCCAACAGAACCACATCATCTGCAAAAATCAGAGATGAGATTCTGAGGCCACCAAAGCGAAAGCCCTCCGCCACTTGGCTGCGCCTAGAAATCCTGTCCATAAAAATTATGAACAGAACCGGAGACAAAGGGCAGCCCTGGCGGAGCCCATCACCCACCGGAACGAGTCCGACTTATTGCCGGCAATGCGAACCAAGCTCTTGCAACGGTTGTATAGGGATCGAATGGCCCGTAGCAATGGGCCAGACACCCCATATTCCCGCAACACCTCCCACAGGACACCCCGAGGGACACGGTCGAATGCCTTCTCCAAGTCCACAAAACACATGTAGACTGGTTGGGCAAACTCCCATGAACCCTCAAGTATCCTGGAGAGGATAAAGAGCTGGTCCAGTGTTCCGCGACCAGGACGAAAACCGCATTGTTCCTCCTGTATCCGAGGTTCGACTAACGGACGAACTCTCCTTTCCAGCACCCTGGCATAGACTTTCCCAGGGAGGCTGAGGAGTGTGATCCCCCTGTAGTTGGAACACACCCTCTGGTCCCCTTTCTTAAAGATGGGGACCAGAGGCTGCCAGTCCACAGGTACTGCCCCTGATCTCCACGCAACATTGCAGAGGCGTGTCAACCAGGACAGCCCTACAACGTCCAGAGCCTTCAGGAACTCGGGGCGGACCTCATCAACACCAGGGGCTCTGCCACCAAGGAGTTGTTTAACTGCCTCAGTGACCTCGCCCCCGGAAATTGGCGGGTCATTCCCCTCATCCCCAGACTCTGCTTCCTCCTCGGAAGACGTGTCAGTGGGATTAAGGAGGTCCTCGAAGTATTCCTTCCACCGCCTGACAATTTTCCCAGTCGACGTCAGCAGCGCTCCGCCAGCACTATACACAGTGCAGGTAGAGCACCGCTTTCCCCTCCTGAGACGTCTGACGGTTTGCCAGAATCTCTTCGAGGCAGTCCGAAAGTCTTTTTCCATGGCCTCTCCGAACTCCTCCCACACCCGAGTTTTTGCTTCAGCCACTGCCCGAGCCGCATTCCGCTTGGCCTGTCGATACCTGTCGGCTGCCTCCGGAGTCCCACAGGCTAACCAAGCCTAATAGGACTCCTTCTTCAGCCTGGTGGCTCCCTTAACCTCTGGTGTCCACCATTTGGTTCGGGGATTACCACCACGGCAGGCACCAACCACCTTGCGGCCGCAGCTCAATGCAGCAGCTTCGGCAATGGAGACGCTGAACATGGTCCATTCGGACTCAATGTCCCCAGTCTCCCTCGGAATGCTGTTGAAGCTCTGCCGGAGGTGTGCGTTGAAGATCTCGCGGACTGGGGCCTCTGCTAGACGTTCCCAGCACACCCTCACTACGCGTTTAGGTGCACCAGGTCTGTCCAGCGTCTTCCCCCGCCACCTGATCCAACTCACCACCAGGTGGTGATCAGTTGACAGCTCAGCCCCTCTCTTTACCCGAGTGTCCAGAACATATGGTCGCAGATCTGCTGATACGATTACAAAATCGATCATCGACCTACGGCCTAGAGCGTCCTGGTGCCACGTGCACTTATGGACACTCTTATGTTCGAACAGGGTGTTCGTTATGGCCAAACTGTGATTAGCACAGAAGTCCAATAGCAGAGCACCGCTCGGGTTCAGATCAGGGAGGCCGTTCCTCCCAATCACGCCCCTCCAGGTCTCGCTGTCGTTACCCACGTGAGCATTGAAGTCTCCCAGCAGGACAACAGAGTCTCCAGGTGGAGCACCCTCCAGCACCCCCCCCCCCCCCCCCCCAGGGACTCTAAGAAGGCTGGGTACTCTGAACTGCCACTCTGCGCATAAGCGCAGATGACAGTCAGGACCCGTTCCCCAACCCTAAGGCGCAGGGAACAAACCCTCTCGTCCACCGGGAAAAACCCCAACGTACCGGCAGCAAGCCGAGGGGATATTAGGATACCCACCCCAGCCCGCCGCCTCTCACCAGGGGCAACTCCAGACTGAGACAGAGTCCAGCCCCTCTCCAGGAGACTGGTTCCAGAGCCCAAGCCATGTGTAGAGGTGAGCCCGACTATATCTAGCCGGTACCTCTCAACCTCACGCACTAACTCAGGCTCCTTCCCCACCAGAGAGGTGACATTCCATGTCCCTATTGCCAGTCTTGGCAGCCGGGGGTCAGTCCTCCAGGGCCTCCGCTCCTGGCCGCCTATCCTATCAACTCGACATGAAAAGAAAAACTGTGTGAAAGTGTGTGAAGGTGAAAAGACATTAACAGGGACAGAGCGCTAAACATTATTTAAGATTTGACATCTAGATAAATATGATCCCTTATATTTTAATTTGCTTTAATGAAGCACATTTTATGTTATTACATTTTTTATTTTTAAAAATAACGTATGTCAGGTAATACTAGTATTTTACTGGGTGACTGAAGACTATTTCAGAACCAAATAAAATGCCATAGCAACAGTGAGCTGTGTTGTACAAGACTTTGAAACTTTCACTGAACTTGAACCTGATTTTAGCCTCGGTGGTTTGGTACCCATGAGACGTTCTTGGAACCCCAATCAACACAAAATTGCTCCATCAGCAAACACGAGTTGGTGAATGATTGAAATTGGGTTTGATTCAAGTCTTCACTTTGTCTGCAAAGACGACTTTTCACCTTTCACTTCTCAACAAAAATATGTTTTTGAAGGGTTTGAATGATCATCATGGCTTATCCCACAAAACACCTGTGGATCCCTGACACCTGGGGGGGGGGGGGGGTTGTTATGTTTTCATATTATTGGTTTTCCTAATTAATTAGCTTCATAAATAAAAAGCATAAAAATAGGGTGCCCATGTTTTTCCATGCATCTTTTTTCTTCCTATCCTACGTTTTACATAAGAGAACAGCCAACTGATGGCAGTTTACCATTTCTTTGCCAACAGACAGTAATGACAAGCTATTAAATGCCCCAACAATAACTTGAGTGGGGGACTGTGTACAATAGGTTTGCTTTGCTGAGTATGTAGGCACAGCTATAATATTTAAAACTAAACTTCTTCTACTTTAAAGGCACTGTTGGTTTGACGTCTGCCATGTTCATGAGCGTCTATCTGGAGTAAACATTCATATCTATATTATATAAAAAGACATTAGGCAGAACAGAAAACAAGGCCACTTGGGAGTTCTAACCATACACGATTAAAAACCAAGACAGGAAGAGACTCCCACTGAGTGAATCATATCATTAGTTCAGGCAGTCAAGGCCACATGAATCTGGCACAACTGATGTCCATCTACACAGTCATTACACAAAGGAGGATGTTATTTCAGCTGTTTTAGTCAAGCTGCAACACGTTTTCTGCTAGCTGTGGAAAAAGCTTCCACATGTTGGCTTGGCGGGTCAACATATTGCCAAATGGGAATTAAATGGAAATGCATATGGAATAACTGCCTTATTTTGACCAAGTGTAGTTGGTATCCTGTGTTGGCCAGAGGGGCCAATGGCGCGATATGGCAGCCTCGCCTCTGTCAGTCTGCCCCAGGGCAGCTGTGGCTACAACCGTAGCTTGCCTCCACCAGTGTGTGTGAATGCGAGAGTGAATGAATAGTGGCATTGTAAAACGCTTTGGGTGCCTTGAAAAGCGCTATATAAATCCAATCCATTATTATTATTATTATAAGAACTAGAGAGATGGGTTCTCAGCCATTTATCCTCCAGTTAGTTTGTTTTTTCAACAGCCAACCAAAAATAAAAACCTCATGAAAAAAACACTCAAACTCGACACTTTCCAGCAACTCCACACAAGATACAGTTACAAACAAGGCCAAAGTTGATCAGCGAGATCTCAGTAGAGACAAGGATTTGGTGCCTCATGGATTTTTTTTTTTCAACATTCACAAGACTTCTTATGTAACTATATAAAAACTAAATAAACCAGAATTTTAATATCACATAAATTACATCTCAGTCTCTGAAAGTTCATTATCTGAGTATTGAGTCTGACCTGGTTTATGTGCATCATTTTGCTGGTAGTTTTTATTTGGCCCATTAAGTTTTAAAATCAGTCGGTTATTGTGCCGAGCTTTTATATATTCTCTTTTGCCCAACAAGCACTGGGGCTCTTGACAGCACACACACATTATGTGTGTTTCTGATGGCAGAGGCCATACTTTCCAGCTGTGCTTGGATGTAGTGGGCTTTGTGTGAAGTGGATTGGGGGCTGATGTGTCTACACCTGCAGGTGGGACCCTTCTAACTGCCAGCTGTAACAGCAGGGCCTCCCTAAAAGCTCTGTCTGTTTGGCTTTGGCCATGTAAGTGTGCAGAGTCTGAAGCTTTTACAGCACTGAAATAAAATGAGAAAAGAGAAAATGTTAATGACAGCTTAACAGAAATGTTTTACCATAAATAATCAGAGTAAAGCAAATGTGTCTATAAATACCTATGGCTTAACGGGATTAGAGAGCACCACGTGTTCATTCACTTCACAACCACCTTCTTCCTGATGCAACAAGAAGAACCTCTGGAAGTGTTTCTTGGGGCGATCGTGGCTCAAGAGTTGGGAGTTCGCCTTGTAATCGGAAGGTTGCCAGTTCGAGCCCCGGCTTGGTCAGTCTCGGTCGTTGTGTCCTTGGGCAAGACACTTTACCCGTTGCCTGCTGGTGGTGGTCAGAGGGCCCGGTGGCGCCAGTGTCCGGCAGCCTCGCCTCTGTCGGTGCGCCCCAGGGTGGCTGTGGCTGCAATGTAGCTTGCCATCACCAGTGTGTGAATGGGTGGATGACTGGATATGTAAAGCGCTTTGGGTCCTTAGGGACTAGTAAAGCGCTATATAAATACAGGCCATTTCTCTGCTTGATGCTGAGTGCTGCCTTTAAGAAACCAAAGCTGTTAGAGCGAAAGCTTCCAAACAGCTTTCTAGTTAGTCCCCACAAGCATTCGCTAGGACAAACAATTTATATCCTTACCCTTTATTAGCTTCTTAATGAGGTTTGCGAGAATCCATATCTAACTTTGGATGGTAATAGTTGTGCAATAAAATTAGACTTGTATTGGATTTGTACTGGCGATGATGAATATAGCATGCTTTCATTTCCTTCTCTGATGACATTATCAGCTCTCAGTAGATCCAGAGACTTCCTTCCTGACGTGATTTTGGTGGACAGTGCCAGGAAGTACAGTTCACATCTCTTCCAGTGCTCCAATAGTTTGCAATTACACTTTACCAAGGCCACACAAAACGCACTCTTCGCAACACAGCAAAACACATTTCATTGCAGAATGTAGCTAAAGACATGTGCTTCTTCAACATAGTGTACTCATGGCAGGTTATCTTGATACCTCTGCTGTTAATGATGGAGTAAACCAACCATATATGTAGATATTTACTCACCAATCAAATCTAAAAATACCTGATGTTGCTGTCATCATTATTCTATATCACAAATTCAATGAGAAACAGCAAATTTAATCCTCAGTGATGGCTATGCTGAAGTAAACAATCCAGCCTTACCCGCACTGAAAACTGAACCACACCTGTTTGGTATTTAAAGGCACTGTTGGTTTGACGTCTGCCATGTTCATGAGCGTCTATCTGGAGTAAACATTCATATCTATATTATATAAAAAGACATTAGGCAGAACAGAAAACAAGGCCACTTGGGAGTTCTAACCATACACGATTAAAAACCAAGACAGGAAGAGACTCCCACTGAGTGAATCATATCATTAGTTCAGGCAGTCAAGGCCACATGAATCTGGCACAACTGATGTCCATCTACACAGTCATCACACAAAGGAGGATGTTATTTCAGCTGTTTTAGTCAAGCTGCAACACGTTTTCTGCTAGCTGTGGAAAAAGCTTCCACATGTTGGCTTGGCGGGTCAACATATTGCCAAATGGGAATTAAATGGAAATGCATATGGAATAACTGCCTTATTTTGACCAAGTGTAGTTGGTATCCTGTGTTGGCCAGAGGGGCCAATGGCGCGATATGGCAGCCTCGCCTCTGTCAGTCTGCCCCAGGGCAGCTGTGGCTACAACCGTAGCTTGCCTCCACCAGTGTGTGTGAATGCGAGAGTGAATGAATAGTGGCATTGTAAAACGCTTTGGGTGCCTTGAAAAGCGCTATATAAATCCAATCCATTATTATTATTATTATAAGAACTAGAGAGATGGGTTCTCAGCCATTTATCCTCCAGTTAGTTTGTTTTTTCAACAGCCAACCAAAAATAAAAACCTCATGAAAAAAACACTCAAACTCGACACTTTCCAGCAACTCCACACAAGATACAGTTACAAACAAGGCCAAAGTTGATCAGCGAGATCTCAGTAGAGACAAGGATTTGGTGCCTCATGGATTTTTTTTTTTCAACATTCACAAGACTTCTTATGTAACTATATAAAAACTAAATAAACCAGAATTTTAATATCACATAAATTACATCTCAGTCTCTGAAAGTTCATTATCTGAGTATTGAGTCTGACCTGGTTTATGTGCATCATTTTGCTGGTAGTTTTTATTTGGCCCATTAAGTTTTAAAATCAGTCGGTTATTGTGCCGAGCTTTTATATATTCTCTTTTGCCCAACAAGCACTGGGGCTCTTGACAGCACACACACATTATGTGTGTTTCTGATGGCAGAGGCCATACTTTCCAGCTGTGCTTGGATGTAGTGGGCTTTGTGTGAAGTGGATTGGGGGCTGATGTGTCTACACCTGCAGGTGGGACCCTTCTAACTTGGTATGAACTGAACGGGCAAAAACCCAGGTTTGACTGTTTGTTCAAAACAACCCACACAGAATATGATTGTTTAATGTTTACATCTGCAACTAGACGAACCCAGAGAAGACTAATAGACTACCAGTCAAACGTTTTAGGATGTCTCTTGCACTCTGAAATGAAGGCACAGTACAAATAACCAGCTGGAGTTCAAAAATAAATCATGGAATCAGTTTATAGACCAAATGTGTTCTAAACTTTGACTCAGAGTCGCCTCCTTTGGCAGATATAACACATACATAACAGCTGAACACAGTTGTGGCTTCTTTCTCCAACAGAAATCAAATCTTCTCCCATATCTGTAGCAGAAGTTCCCATAAATGTGGACTTTGTAGGTTGCTTTGTTTTCACTCTTCAGTCCAGTTCATCCCAAACCAGCTTGATGGGGTTTAAGTCTGGAGACTGTGCTGGACACTCCATGTTTTCAAGCTCACCATCTTGTTCTTTTTCCTGAGGTAGTTGTGGCACAGCTTGGACAGTTTGGGGTCATTATCCTGCTGTAGGATGAAGCCCTGACCAACTAGCCTCATACCAGAGGGTCCTGCATGGAGCTGCAGAGTGCTGTGGTAGCTGTTCTGGTTCAGGGAGCCTCTCACTCTGTACAAGTCACCGACCCTGGATCCAGCAAACAGCCCCAGACCATCACACTTCCTCCTCCATGTTGATGCCACACACTGTGGAACCATCCTTTCACCTACTCCACAGCGTACAAAGATCCTGAGTGATGAAACGAAGAGACCAAATGTTGATCCATCAGTCAATGATACCTTCTTCCAGTCTTCAGCAGTGCAATGGTGGTGTTTCATGGCCCAGACAAGCCTCTTTGTCTTATTCTGACGTCTGGCTTTCTTGCTGCAACTCGTCCTGTCAAACCTGCAGCTCAAAGCCTTCTCTTTACACCTGAAACTGAGACTTTCTCACTACGACCACTATTAAGCTGCTTGAAGCTGTTGTCCTGTGAGTCGCCTATATCACAGCTGTTAACTCTCAGGAACGTGTCCTCTGATTCAGTCGTGTCTTTGGGTCTGCAGACCTCTTCCTGTCACAGTTTGTTTCTGAGCCTTTGGATGCTGAAGGAAACTGGACTCACTGACACTTTGACTTTCTTTGCAGTTTCTCTGTCGGACAGACCGACATTTATGTGTTATGATGGTCTGTGTCTCTTCCACTGTTATTCTCACCATGTTTGTATCAACACACTACAGTGCAGTACTGTTCAGCTGATGCCCATGAGGGTATGGTACCACAGTGTGCTCCAACACTGCTTCATGCAGACAGAGGGGGACGGAATCCAGACAAGTTGGAACACCTGTAGGAATTAGTAGCACCAACTTTCAAGGCTGATCAACCTCCAATACTGCAGAACAGCTTTGAATTGTTAACTCATGTTGTGTTCCCTGAAAAAGGCCTTTCTGTATAATTCTGATGTGTACTTTACTTTTCATCTTGGGTAACCTTACCTTTTTTTAACCTTTGGCAGTTTACCACTTACCTTTGTACCATTTCAACCCATTCACTGGACTTGAAACACATGAATTGTGATAAATAACTGGAAAAACTGGGGTGTTTTTGACCAGTATTGAAACTAAATGAATAAGTACAGGTTTTGCCACAAAAGGATGTCCTTTACAGACAATTAACATTTACTATGTATACATTATACATTACTTAATTTAAATAATTATGTTCAGAACAGCACATTTAAAGGGTCACAGTCTTTTGACCAAAATTGCCAAATAGGTGTTCAAATGTTTATCTCTCCTTTGAACAGTAGCTGAACTGCCATCCACATGGTTATCATCAAATTCAAGGTCTAAACTGCCCCCAAAGAATAATGAAGTTTTGGAAAGCTTTTTCTATGGATCTGTTACCATTAACCATTATTTAGAAATATAAAAAGACCCTGAAAGACTTAGAAGTGAAGTATTAAAATAAATAAACAGGTAGTAATTTATGATTTCAAGCTGTTTAACCACTGTCTTTTTGCTTTTTGCTTATGTACCTATTTTTACTTAGTTACATAGTTTGAGGTGTGTGCTCGTCTTGTTTGTGACAAGGATCAACTGGTGCTGCTGAAGCTGCACCTGGAAACAAAAAGCATCTGCATAAAAATCGAAGGCGAATACATTAAGACAGGAAAGGGACCGGTGAAAAGGATATAGCGCTGCGTCTCCCTCCTGTTGTCATTGGCAGTGTGAGATTGCTGGGCCATAAGATGGATGGGTTAGAAGTTCTTGTAAATAATGGAGCGTACTTTAAACAAGTGTCGTTTTATTGACTTCAGAAAGAAGTGGCTACAGCAGAAATATTCTTTTGTTAGACCGGACGGCTTTTAAATAGTTCAGTGAACAGAAATAAACATGAGAGCTGCACGAAGAAAAAACTCTAGTGCTTCCTACTTTGATATGGCACATATGGTAGTGACAGGATGTTTGACTCTCCTTTACTGGTGGCCTTGAAGGCTTTCTCTGACATCTAACTATATTATGTTATTATGTTATTATGTTTACTTCTGCAGCAGGTCAACAATCTGAGCTGTAGGGAAAACATTAGACACTTATTTTACGGAATGAACCAAATATTTTAAAATGGTAAATGGCCTATATTTATATAGCGCTTTACTAGTCTCTAAGGACCCCAAAGCGCTTTACATATCCAGTCATCCACCCATTCACACACACATTCACACACTGGTGATGGCAAGCTACATTGTAGCCACAGCCACCCTGGGGCGCACTGACAATGCTCCCAGTGGGTGGACAGCCTCAGAATTAAAAGGGATAACACAACCTGTAAAGATCTGCTTTACATCCAAGATCTGCACCTCGTCTCGGTAGGCTGTCTAATCCCTCTCAGTCATAAGGCCCATGAAAGTAGTACGGTTGGCATATTATAGAAGTTGGTGTAGTGACAGTGCTGTCATGAGTAGAAAACAAGTTCAGCACACAGCCGTGTGTACGGTAGCATCAGGGTGGAGGAGCTTGTGCTACCAGTTTTTACACTCTAGACGGTGTGAAGGGAAATCTTTTATCCAGGCAAAGACTCGTAACCGAGTCCAAGGAAGCCATTTCATTTACAGGGGTGTCCAGGATGATTGCACTGAAAGCAGAGCTGTAGTCCACGGAGAGCATTGTGACTCCAGTCTGTGGGAGCTCTAAGTGGCTTAGAGTGGTATGGAAGGCTATAGAAAGGCCATCATCAGTGGATCTGTTTGCTCTGTATGGAAACTGATGGGGATCCAAGTCAGGATGGAGGCAGACTTTGATGTGTTGTGTCCAAGCTTCTTGAAACACTTTGGCATTAGTACAATGAGCCTGTAGTCACTCAAATGGCTGTTGTGTAAGTTTTTGTGGCATGGGGATTAGACCAGGTACTTCACCTCACAACTTTTTACAGAGGCACCACTGAAAAAATCCTGACACAAAGTTTTACATCTTGGTTTGTCAGCTGCAAGTCCTGTGAGAACCTTCCACTCAATAGGATTGTTAAGACTGCCAGGAGTATTGCCAGGAGTTGCTGCCCCTCTCTCATCTCTGGAGGAGAACTACACACAGCGCTGCATACGCAGAGCTGTCTCCATCATCAGAGACCCCCACCACCCCTCTCACGGTCTGTTCTCTCTCCTGCCGTCTGGCAAGAGGTACAGGAGCATCAGCTGCAGAACCAGGATCAGAAACCAGGATGCTGGAAGGGTTCTTTGCACCATGAGAGTGATAAACGGACTGTGCCCCCTCCCCACCCACACAGCTATTCACACGGCTACACTAAGATCAACAAGCAGGTTGTGTTGCCCCATTTACACACACACTAAATATACTCCCCAGATACACACACTACCTAATTTAACCATCCCCTTCTTTGAAAGGATTGCTGCCATCTACCTGAATGAGCATGACTTGAGCTTGTTTTAGAACTTAGATTTTATGTTATTTATCCATACCTATTGTTGCAATTTATTACTGCCTTTATAAACTTATTCTTTTTAAACTGTTGTTTATTGCACTGTAGAGGCTGGTGAGAAACAGTATTTAGTTTCAGGCTGGGTAACACCATAAAGTTCTTGAGGTACGCCGGCGGGTTGATGGGGCTTTGTCTCATGATCTGAAGGCAGAGTTGTGGACTGTCAGATGTAAATTTCACCTGTCATTCATGGTTAACATGGATGTGCTCGTCAACTATGACGCTGTCATGACCTGACGTATGAAAGTGCAGCGTGATTGCTCTCCTGAGGGGGGAGTATAGGCTTGGATGAGCACAAGTAAAACCATCCAGTAAGCTTCAGGACGGAACAGACTGGCTCCAGTGTTTCACTTCCTCTGGTGGAAAGTTTGACGAGGACGGTTTTTAAGTCATCAGCAGTTATCAGAGCTGGGTTTGCTCTAGTTTTTGGACAGTGTCATGTTGGTGAGCAGGAACAACATTGACTATGATAATGTAGCATCTGTGATGATTTTAGCTCCATCTTTCACAGCATTTAAATCACACCAAGAGTGTTTCAGAAGTTGGCCTGCAGCAGCTCTTATATTCTGAAACATCGACAAGCTTCCCTGTGCTCTGTATCTGACCTCTTTCACTCCTTATCTGCTCTGTGCAGCTGTAGTTGATGCAACTTGCAGAAAAAAGTAAATAAATAAAATTGGTTTAATTTTAGTAACAGGATATGTATTGGACTTGCAAGCAGCTGTGTCAGATATGAAACACAATGAGATGAAACACAACATAGCTGCACCTGTTACCTGTGGAGCTGCGTCCACCCCAGGGAGTTCAATGACATCTTTTGTGCCGTTTAAATTCTTCTCTCTGCCATCAAGACAATGTCATGCAGATATTTACCATATATAATCAAGTCCTTCTCTGTCTGATGCATTAGCTATATACTCTTGCAGGTGACAAAGTTTTCAAGTGAAGTCATTTTTTCCATTCAAGAATAAAACCAGAATATTCAGTCACTCCATATTCAAGTTGGCCCAAGCAGCTCAATCACCTGCTTATGAGCTCCTGGAGCAAATCAATGTGCCAGGCTAGGGGAGAGTGGTTAAGGTGTTTTAATGTATGTAGGAGTGTTTGAAGTTTATATGTTATTGAGTTATTTATAGGACTTGTTACAAATCTGAATATGTCTATGATGTGTTTTATTGTGGTTGATGTTTTCATTTGGTTTGCTGACCCCCAGACTTGGGCTATTCCAGATGCTCACCTGAATCAGGCTGAGTATAAAAGGAAGCCTTTTGCTTTCACAGGGGTTGGATTCTTTGCTGTGTGTTGGTCTGGCAACATGTGTTCTCGTTAATAAAGTTTTCCATTTGATGGATACATTTTACCCCAGTCTTGTGCCATTTTTGTGGAAGTGACCCATGAGTGCTGGCCAAACTGATATACTCTGATGAGTACTGTGGGCAAAAAGACAGGCTGGTTGAAGGAAGACTTCATTGTACTCCCTGCACTCTTGTCCATCACAGACACTGACAAAGCTTTAGGGAATAAAACCAAGACAAATGTAAATGCATTCTAAGAAGGGCAGAGGCTGAACACTAACTCAAACTGTTTTGTGACTCCATAGAGAATTAATATCCACACAATAAAAAAGCTAATCATCTAATAAAGCAACAGACCAGCGTTTGATTTATTGGTTCAATAAAATGCTCAAACTGTGCAGTAAACAAAGTAAACACATTGTGTATAAATGGCTGTGAGCTCGTTGTACTGGTGATGTACTGTTTCTCTGTGTTGGATACATAAACCGTGATCAGTTTTTTTAAAATACAGACTGCAGCTTCTCTTCCAGCCATTACAGAGTGACCTTTTTAAAAAACAAATATGGTTGGATAATAACAGGTCAATGATGAGTTATCTCTTCAGTCACAACACTGCTCTTTTCATAACACAAATGAGTCAGCTACAATGGTGAAATGACTTAAAGATAAATGATTCATATTCTGATGATGTATGTTTGGGGGTGTTTGCAGACACAGTAGATGTGAAGTTATATCTATTAAGATTATGTGTTTTAATGAGCCCGGGTCCCTGGTTGACAAAGTCTATCTTTCATTTTGATGCCAGGGCTGGTTTCACTGAAGCTGGACTGCAAACAGACGGCAGCTCGATACAAGATTAAAGTGAATTCCCAAGTTATTATGGCAAAACTAGTTTCCAGCACTAATGGCTGCGTTCTGCCTCCAAAGTGCCCTTGAGTTCTTTGATCAATGGAAATCACAAACGCAGCTGATTAATGGTCTGAAATGACCATTTTCCCCAATAATATTCTCCCACAGCTTTTATCAAAGGAAAAAATAAGGATATGTTTATTTGCATGTAGTTAAATTATATGATGATAGGCTACGATGGATGCTTTGGGTCTCATGAGTTGTGGGCTGGGACCACCATAGACTAGTTGGGACTGGGTGAGTGTGGAAGCTGGGACAGAGTGCATTGTGCTGCTAAGTGGAACCCTCAGGGGATGCCTGATGGTTTGAGTGCAAAGTAATCAGCAAACGCTCGTAAGTTTGTTTAGCGATCTTCATTCATGACAGGACGATTGCAAAGCACAGGCAGAAATATTTGGTAATCAGTACTAATTCAATACATCAGTTGAATTTCACTCATGACAGCAGGAACCCAAACTTGTTGCAGTGTCTGTAACATACAGTAGGTGTGTCACACATGTCACCCCAAAAGCCACCAACAGCACAAACACACTGAAAAGCTCCAGTTCAGTGAGTCGAATTAGCCGAGGTGAGGGTGAGGTGCTGTGAACACAAGCAGTGATGCCACTGACTATGACAGGGGTGGGCAACTCCAGGCCTTGAGGGCTGGTGTCCTGCAGGTTTGAGATGATGATCCAACACAGCTGATTTAAATGGCTAAATCACCTCCTCAACATGTGTTGAAGTTCTCCAGAGGCCTGGTAATGAACTAATCATGTGATTCAGCTGTGCTGACCCAGGGTGAGATCTAAACCTGCAGGACACAGGTCCTCGAGGCCTGGAGTTCGACATCCCTGGACTATGAGATCTAAAGGAAAAATCACCCTCAGCATAGCATTAGGCTAACAGTCTTGATAACTGAAACCCCAAAACACGCCTGCCCTTACTGCAGCTGTGGCTCTCACTGACTCAATTTCAGGCCATTGCTGAAGCTGAAGCAAGCATGGTGGTCTTAGTTAATTAAGAGACTCTTGAGTTCAAGCTGTGGCTGTTGCAGCTTGGTTTGCATCCAGTAGTGTAACACTTACAGCAGACAGATTTTACTGCTATGCTGTATTTAAAATGAATTCCAAAGGTTTTCAATGATATCAAATATGGCATGGGAGCTAAGAGCAATATGTAGATAACAAATGACTGAAGGCATCTTAATCTGGCTGTGCCATGGCAAAACACTGCCTCAGGTCTGTGCATATCTCTCAGTGTGCACATGCCAAGGCACAAATGAAGCATTAGAATTCACAGACTGAAAATACACCCATGACAGTGACACTGATTGGGTTGTTTACTTCACTTTGAAGCCTTCTAATGGTAAAATCAAGTCCATCTCGATATGAAACTGTTCCAGTACAGGCTTGCTAAAATTCCGTTCACTTCACACACAAATGTGGGAAGCTTGTCACCACTTCCTGATACTCCACTCATTCTTAATAGTTTACATAACTGTCTGCAACTGGTGCAGTGCTCCTCCAGGGTTCACAAAATCCACCTTGCACCTCCTAGACACTCGAAACTTCCAGGAGGTTCTTTAAGTGGGCACTTTGTCAAACCTGCAGAAGTATTAAAAGGATTGTTGTGTGCTGTGAAATATGCAGCTCTGCAGATTCTCTCACACATACATTTTTGTCTGTACAAGTTTGTTAAAAAATACACATTTGTGTTCAACAGGTCATGGGCAAACAGGTGGATGTTTACAGGTTAACAAAGTCCTCGTCGTTGTTTTTGCAGCTTCAGTTTGAGATTTACTTTGAACATAAGTCATGTAAAAGTCATTACTGCTGCAGCTCTCAACTTCTTTTCAGTTGCATTAAATCTAAGAGCAGATCAGGTTGATGTCTGATGGATGAGGGACCCACTAGTATAACACAAAGTATATTCCCAGCTAGACACACACAGCTGGTGGCTATTTGCTTGTGTGCTCACATACACCAATAAACAAGTCCTCGAGGGGAGAGCATCTAAATTGCTTCGTAGAACAGATGGCATAGAAGCCTGAGATTGTTTTGCTACTTTTCAACATATCTGTCCTCTCGCCTCCATCTTTTACTTCTTTACTCTCTCAATCAACTTTAGGCTTTCATCTTTTCATTGCTTTCTCTTTCGCACACCGTTAGTTCCCTCCGTTCCCCAAGCAGCAAATGATCTGACATAATTATTGAAGGCATTTCCTTAAGAGAGAAGAGAACTGAGTGGAGCTTGGGGATATTTGTTTTCAAAAGGCATCACTTTCATACGACAGGGAAAATGAAGAGGAGGGAGAGAAGGATGAAGACAGAGATTGTGCAAGTGATAGAGGAAAGGTGCAAGTATATTAAAGTCAGGGAGACAAGGAGAACATGAAGATGGACATGATAATTAGCTAAAAGCAATGTCAGAGTCTCTGTAGAAGGAAGTGTGCACGCTGAGATGTTTGTTTTCTAAAGTTTACCTCTGAGCTTTAGGGAAGCAGGAGGGGAGGAGCAGTGAGGGGAAAAGTGAGGATGAGTTAACGAAGAGGACAGCCTGATGCATACTTCAAAGTCACTGCAGAAATGGTGTGGGGTCAAATTTATGAAGCGTTTCAGAGCCCTGCAGTGGAAGTTGATATAAGAGTAAATCTTAATAGCGCAGACTGACTTCAGACTTGCTTCTGAATGTTACTGTCGGTCAAAATTAACAGGACATATTGTGGTTTTCTGGGTGTTTGTGGCTTGAACCCAGTTCCAAAAACGTTGGGAAACTTGTACCATATGGATAAAAACAGAACACACTGATGTTCAAATCTCATAAACACACATTTTAGTCACAATGCAAAACAGAAAACATGTCAAAGGTTTAAAATTTGTTTGAAGCAACATCTGTCAAAAAAGATGCTGAAAAAGTAAGTGGGGCTAATAAGATAAGGAACAGGCTAATTGGGAACAGGCCAGTAACGTGACTGGGTGTAAAAAGCACATCTTTGAGAGGCAGAGGCAGAGTTTCTACGAGGGAACGATGAATCTGGAGACATATGTATCTGCAAGGGACCGTCCCAAAGTATTGGACCCCTTTGATAAGCAGACACTCAGGGAGCTCGACATAAAAACAAGGACGATTGTGTCATGGAAATCAGTGCATGGGCTCAGGAGCACAGCTCACACAGCTCACCATGCCATCTACAAATGCAGGTTAATGCAGGTTGATCCAGAAACACTGCTTGAGTTCATTTAAAATATCCAGAGAAGATAATAAAGTGTAAAACTGTTCTGTGGTATCACAAATCAAAATCTGAAATTCTTTTTGGAAAACATGGATCCTGGATCCTCTGGACTCCGGCCCACCCGGTTTGCTGACGTGTTAAGAGTTTCACTTGAACTTTATTACCTGAAAAACAACCCCACTCCACATCCCTTCATCCACCTAATTTAACACTTGGCACAGTGCAGTCACACAAGTACTGTTCTCCGAGCAACTTGCAAACCCAGACTTGACTACAAGGTTTAGCTGTCCCGTTTTAGTATTTCATGAAATTGATTATCGCTCCGTCATGGCACCTGTTAGTGGGTGGGATATATTAGGGAGCCAGTGAACGTTTTATCCTGATAGTTGTTAGAAAGAAGGGAAAATGGGCAAGTGTAAGGATTTGAGTGACTTTGACAGGGCAAGACTGTGATGGCTACATGATAGTGAACCTACATATTTACTCCCCAGTGAGGCTCAACAGAGAAAGACTTAAGACGGCCTAAAGACTTTGAGCTCTGTGTACTGATATTAAGAGGCTCTAAAGGGATTTCCAAGCATTCTGACATCATTTCCCAGAGAACCAAATGGTCAACAGGAGGTGGTTTTGTTTTCTAAAACTACCCTCGCAATATTCTCCAATAAGAAGTGACGCACTTTTGAAAACCAAGAGTTAACCCTGGAGTTGCCTTGCTAAGTGTCAGGTACAGGCCTTAGTACAGCAGATCGTAGGAGACAGGAAACAAGGAGAGAGTAATAAACCACTGAAGGACTATCTGATAAACTGAATAAGCACAAGATTGTTCTTTATCTGTTTCATTCTGAAGGCAACAAGAAGCTTCAGTGTATTTCAAAAACCTCGCTTATCCCCAAATTCAGTAACAGCTGCAAAACTGTAGGACATGAAGGAACAATCATGCTTTCTATGGATATTTTCTCAGGCAGATTCACAACAGCTCCAGGGGTTTGTCAATAAAAATCTGTCTTCCTGGCAGAAACTCCAAATAGGTTACAAAATCTCTGAATGTCGTGCAAATGACAGGATATCCTGGAGCAGAAAATATAAAGAATAAAATGCCTTCACCAGCTTAACATTTAGCCACAATTCTTACCAGTGTGAGCACATGTATATTCTAGCATATGTGTTCAAAGGTGTTCGTTTAAAACTGGCAAACCTGCACTGTCCTAAAACAACTCCTGAAAAATATTTTTCATGCTTGATTTCTTTCTTTCACTAAATCTGTTTATTTCCTCCACTCAACAGATGGAAAAGTACCTAAATTGCAGTTTACTTTGTGACATTTTAAATGTTTTCAATTTACATGAGCTGGGTTGGAAACTCGGCAACAATAGAGATCTGGGGAAAGACAGCGTGGGAGTGATGCTCAAACACACACATACACACAGGTTGGTGATGAGGCATTTTTACATGCTCATGTTCCCCGAAATAAGGATTTATAAGAGGGCAATATCCTCCTCTTTGCCCTGCCTTGTATTTCATCTCTCCTCAGCAAGCTGGATTTATAGCTCCAGCAAAAACTTGCAATAAAATAAATATTACACTCTATCTAATGAAAGTGGTGTGGGGGGCTGGGTGGGGTGGAGAGCTGTAGACTCCAGCTAGCGGCTGATTTACAGCTCCAATACAGCTGTAATGCGGTAAAATCTAGCGTCTGTCTGTGGAAGGCATCTCATTGATGGTTTAACTGATTCCACTGCAGACTGTGAAGAGAGACGGAGATAAAACTTCCAAAATAATTGTTTCTGAATAGCTCATTATCAACGCTGCTTCATACAATAGAAATCAGCGTATGGAGTAGAAACACTGAGGTGACACGTCTAATGGTATCTAACTCCTCTAGCACCTTTGCCTTCTCCACTCCTCATATGGTAAAGAAATACTAGTCATTCTGACTGTAATCAGCAAACGTTCTCAGATGTCTTTGGATGGATCGTGAGTGTTCAGATGAATTCAGCTCTACAGTCTCAAACCTTTTCTGCTCCACGGACAGTGTAATGTCAGACAATATTTACACGGGCCGGCCTTTAAGGTGTGGCAGATAAATACAACCAAATAAAATGATCCGACCGAGACACAAACTGTGGTATTTTGTAAATATAATAATAAACGTGATTTCACTGTGTAATTGTGTAACTTTATTAACAGCGTCCTCCTGAAATGCACCAACAACATTGAGAGTAACATCCTCCTCTCTGCCTCTTAATGCTCTCTGGTCGCTATGGTAACACATAAATATTTCTTTCACAATAAGACACACAACTACAACACGGGAAAAGACCCAGGGAAACCGAGTTAACGATCAAAACCCTGAAAACCATGAATTTCAGACCCGAGCCTCAACTCTTGCGGCCCGGTACCAAACTGGTCCATGACCCGGGGGTTCACGATACAAAGCCAAGTGCGCATTAATTATTACAGTCTTACACAGTTGGGTAAGACTGCCTTTATTCTGAACAAGTACTTGGAAATTGCACTTTCATATTGAGATGGTACAATTAAAGCTGTCAGACTGAGCCTCTTGGGCTTCTCTGATTAGAACCTGTCATTGGAAATGTTGAGCAGAACGCCTTCTAAACTAATAAAAGTAATTCTCTGACTTGTACAATAATCTTCCCATGACATAATAACCTTCCAGTACACATCCCTGCATCCTGATCAGTGACTTGACTTGAGAGTGCAGGCTGTCAGCAGCAGGAGGGCATGTCTTCCAGACAATGGGATGAAATTGGGCATTCTTGTCAGGAGAGGCTTCACTCTTTTGTCTGATGATCCCGTCACAAACAACGTGATGTGAAGCTGAATTAAATAACTTCAACATATTGACAAGGCCACCTTCTGTCTGCACTTGGGTTATAAAGCATGTACAGACAATACTGATCTGAGGGATTTTTAGATTAATTAATCATCAGTGACTTGATGTTTAGCATCCTCTGGATGCCAACTACAGCAAAACAAGCTCTAAGAACTGTGGCGTTGCTGAAGTCCGTTACTGCTGTCACATCTCTCTGAATGAAACTAAAGTTTATGCCCTGTGTGCAGTCAGGACCTGTCATCCATCACTGTGTTATACACAGTGATGGATGACAGTTCTTTCAACATTAAAACTTAAAAAGATACATGTTGTGCTTTTATATAATGTCAGTGGTATGTTGCACCATCAACATATTTAAAAAAGTCAAATTAAAGTGAGATTGTAGCTCTACCTTCACAAAACTTCGTCTTCTTTTGGCTGCTCCCTTTAGGGGTCAAACATCTGTCTTCATCACACTCTAGCTCGAGCATCCTCTTCTGTCACACCGACCCTTAATGTTCTCCTTCACTACATCCACGACTCTTCTCTGTCTGCCACTTGTCCTTCTGCTTAGCAGCTGCATATACAGCATCATATAGTTTCAGACGTATCTATCTGAAATGAAGACTAGACTAAGGCTGTAATTGGAGATCTTTTTGTTGTGATTAGATGGTAAGCAACAGTTAATGTCTTCTTTATGGTTTTTACTGCAGTGTGTTTTTGTATAAAATCTCATAGCGGCGATGTTCATACAAATATTAAATTAAATGTTTTTTTTTAATTGTGTTGTTTCTTTATGATACGGCAGCAAACTGGACTTTTAAAGAACTAACACATATAATTATTCATTTACCTTTAATTGCAACCATTTAAACCCAGTAATACAAAATAGACCAAGAAGGTTTTGACAATTAAAACTTAAAGCCTAATGAAAAAAGACAAGGTTAACTCTGCTAACTGTAACATCAAGTTAAAAATGCTCCATTACTGACAAAGAATAAGCTCTTTAAGAAGCCTCACAGTCTACTGAATAATCACTCAGGCTGAAACACACTTAATCAGGACTGTCTCAGTCTCTGCTCTCACACAAATCAGGCCTCGTTCCAGAAAGCAGCCTTTAACAAACTGTGACCCTGCCCATTTCAAACTACAGCAATGCTGATAATGTTCAACTGATGAAAATAAACAATAAAAAGCAACAATATCCTGACAGTTTTTCTATTTAGCTGAGTGAAATGCAGAGTAGCGTGTCTTTACAGTGAAAAAGTATTTGTCCCTATCACTACACTACATAAAGGCTCATTTAAACCATGGAGGCCGTGCTCTCAAAAACTGTAACAGATCGAACTTCGTCTGTGCAGCTGGATTTAAGAAATAAGTGCTTAGAGTTAAATGGTGCCATCTTCTGTCAGTACAGAACGATACGTCACCGGGTTATGGTCGATAGATTTACATTAGACTTTGTTAGCTAACTAGTAACAGAACCAATAATTCAGTGGAAAGTAAGTACACTAAAATAAAACTCAGTCCAAGGGGATCACTTTGGTACTGCCCCTGGCTGTAACACTGAGTTTCATGTCACCATGGACATGCTGTCCACTTTTACTCTCAGTCTTAAGCAGTAAGAGGTCCTTGTTGTTTGGCTAGCAGCACAATCAGCTGATGCTATCAGCGACAGCAGTGGTTCTGTGCAGTAACATAATCTTTTTCAAAGCACATCTAAACAGTCTTACTACATGCAGTAACACCACAAACATACGTGTTTGACCAAAGCACGATCGGGAGGAAAAAAAGGCGGATAAGTATGATGGCAGAAAAAAAGCCTGCAGGCTCCAGAGAGAGGCCACACTCACAGGTCCAATTACTTCATTTTAGAAGTGAGAAAAAGCAAAACGCCTAAATATAAGTGAAGTCTAATGAGCTTGTCGGTTGGGTGACTCTCCTCTACAGAGTCCATTTTTTAAAGTGCTTTGCAATCCCAAACATTATGGCTAACAGATCGATTTTCCCATTACATTGCTGCTAGCCAAACAATGAGGAGCCACTTACTGTAAAAGTATACAGGCAGTGAAAGTAGACAGTATATTCTTGGTATCTTAACATCTTTTTCATTGTTGCAGCACAACTGTGATCCTAATGTGAACTAATGTAGGTCTATTAACCCAACCAACATACCAACCCGACGACGTGACATTTGTGCTGACAGAAGATAAGATAGAACTTTATTAATCCCTCGGGTGGGTTCCTCTGGGAAATTTGGTTTCCAAAAGCACAGCACTGACAGAAGTTACAGTTACAGAATGTTATATATATATATATATACATACACACACACACACACACACACACACACACACACACACACACACATATATATAAATACAGAGACAAATAAAAATAAAAATAAAATATACGAAGGGGATAAATAGAATAAATAGGAATAAAAAATAAAAATACAAGTGAATTGCACATTTCAAGTATTGAGGTCTATTTGCACCATTGACTATTTACAAAAGTATTGCACAAAGGTATTGCACAGTGAGGTGAAGAGGCACTACAGCTTAGTTGTTCCCCCCTCCTTTGTCCTCCTGTTTCCCCTCCCTCTCCCCTCCAGAGAGGAGTTAAACAGTCTGATGGCGTGTGGGACAAAGGAGTTTTTAAGTCTGTTAGTTCTTGACTTGGGGAGAAGCAACCTGTCACTGAACAGACTCTTCTGGTTGTTAATGGCCGTGTGCAGAGGATGCCCAGCATTGTTCATAATGTCCCTCAGTTTCTTTAGTGTCCTTTTCTCTGCCACTGTCACCAGAGTGTCCAGCTTCATGCCGACCACAGAGCTAGCCTTCCTGATCAGTTTCTCCAGCCTGCATGAGTCCTTCTTTGCTGTGCTGCTCGCCCAGCACACCACAGCATAGAAAAGTACTCCAGCAACCACTGACTGGTAAAACATCCTCAGGTAAAACATGATTATGATAAACATGATTAAAAACTTTAAGCACGTGTTTCTGAAATCCAGCTTCACAGACAGAGTTACATCCATGTCGGTTTTCGAGACCAGGGCTCAATGGTGTTAATTTCTGTTTATACATGCAGTGTTTCATGTCCCCTTTAAGCCTTCCAGTTTATGGTTTAAGGCATCCAGAACAGTATGGAGGACAGCTAGAAGTGCCACTGGTAAACTGCAGGTTTGGCTGTCAGTCCTGCTGCCAAACAGGACAAATCTGAGAACTCAAAATGAAACAGCAGCAGCGAACGACAGAGCGTTGCACCAAACCACAGCACATGTTAACTTGTCATTCAGGTGACTACATCTGAAAACCAACTGTGCAGCCACTGTAGCAGAACAGTCTGGCCCACTGCACACTCTTGTTACAGCTCCCTCCAATGTTCCCACCCAACCGCTCCTATTAGTCTCACAGACTTTTTAATAATGTCACAAAAACATTAATAACAACATGAATTCTAGGTGCTTTTAAAAGGCTACAGTTTGACAGACTTTTAAAATTGCAGATTCTTTAAATATGAGAAAAATTTTTTTGATGTGCAGGAGAATTTGCAATAATGTCAGTGACCAGAAAATGACACGAAGACATAGAAGCCAAGCGGCTCTTTTTTTTGCCATCAAATGGTGCAGTCAGGTCCAAGTACACTGGTGTCCACAATGACCTCCTCACCCTAAACCAGTTGATCTTGGTGACTAAACCAGCATCCAAACCACAGTCTCCTGGATTGTAAAGCAGTGACTTATGAAATCAGCTAATGAAAATATGTTTAAGTGTAAAATATGTGGTTATATGTTCAGCTCTGCTGCTAAGGACTTTGTTATTGCTGATTTTAAAGTGCTACACAAATAGAAATATTTAGTGTCAACGGCCTGTCATAGTGGTGCTCAGACAGCTGTTAGGATCTCTACAATCAGAGATAATGACAAACCCTGAGCTTACGGAGGCTTTAACATCATTGCTGAATTAGACCCCAGAGAAGGAACCGAGTACACTTAACACACCCCCATATGCCCTCGTCTACCATGACACCTATTCTTTTCCTGTTGCAGCGCTAATATATGACACCTGGCTCATTTATATGCAAAACAGTCATCATATTCCTCCCTGCTACCTTCCAGCCATGTCTCACTCCTACCTTTTTAACTCTGCTCCCATCATTCATTTAACCCCTGTCCTTCTATTTAGTATCTCCAACACCCACTCCCCCTCTTTCTGTCCCTCTTTTTTCTGTCTCTTGATTCATTTTCACCCATCAGCTTTGATCATTTATCTCCATTTGAAATGGCAGGAAGTTTAGCCCCACCCCACCACCCCGCCACCAAAGAAGGAGAAAAATGTAATCGACTCCGTGTGCATCCCTTTCTTCTTCTAGTCAGTCCCTCAGCATTTTTCACCTGTCTTCCCATCAGTGCTATCACTCAGTCTGTTTCCTCCATTTATGCTTCTCTTACTCCTCCACTGTGTCCCGTGTGCTGCCGCAGTACACCCAAGAGGCAAAGCTTAGCAAATAAATCAACTTGCTAATACAGAATCCAGAAATTAATGGGTTGAAGTATGAACTGTTTGTGGGGGATGCAGAGAATGTGGGACTGGAAAGATGTCATTCTCCAATAAAGCCATTTCTGATTCAGCACCAACGTGAACTCAGTTGTTATATTTAACAAACAAAACAAGTTTAAATAAAAAAAGCGAAAAACAAAACTCTATTTATGTGTTGAATAGATGCATGGGGGGGGGGGGGGGGGGGGGGGTTAGCATGTTTCACTAATTTCCAACAACCTTACAAATCCACCATGTCAGAAGCTGCAGCGTCATATCAGGACATCATTGCAGAGCTCTTTGGCTTTCTGCATGCATGGCTTCATAATTTAGACAACACAGTTTGCAGATGAGAAGTCATGAATAAGTGATGTGATGCTGTGGAGTACAGATGTTGGTTTATAGACATATAATGAGCATGCTTGAGCCAAGTGTTCTTGGCAAACCAAAGAGTTTTACACATCTAACCATTTTCAACAAAAGGCAAAAAGTATTGTATTAATGGATGAATTAAACATATGATGCTGATAGGTAGTGCCTAATAAGTATCCCACCCAGCTGCAGGACTCATTCATGGTTGATGGTACTGTTCCAAAAGGATGATTACCGATCAGGATCATTTAGAGAAAAACAAAGTCATTCTGAAATGCTTACGGCTAAGAAGCCCATATTAGTCAGAATAGATGTTCTCAGGAAACTAAACCACTTCCTCAGTTTAAGAATCCTGGCAGGATATTTGATATGATGGCAAATTAGATCCTAATTCACTGAGAAATTTAATGTTCCCAATCATAAGCCCATGTTTTATTCACAATAGAATACATAAAAACATGTTGAATGTTTAAACTGAGACATCATTACCTCGTTTTGAATGTGACGGCAGCGAATGTCTCAAAAAGTTGGGATGGAGTCAACAAAGGTCTAAAAGGGTAAGTGGTACTAATTAATAAACTGATGCAGCATTAATAACATAATTTCAGGTTAACGAGTCAGTACAACGGCTGGGTTGAAAAGCATCTCAGTTTTTTGCAGGTTGGTGCAGCTCTCACTTTCTTTACTCCTGTCAAGCTCAGAATAGTGTTCCACAGTATGAGATTGTGAAGACTTTATAATCTATAATACATGGAAACATGGAAAAAATCTGAAGAAATCTCTTCGTGCAAAATGGTCCTCAGCAAAGTGGAAAACTGTTCTGTGTTGAGACAGATTTGGGAAACACGGATGCTTGATTCTCCAGACAAAAGAGCAGAGGGGCCATCCAGTTTGTTTCCAGTGCTCAGGTCATTAATGATACAAGGTGCATTAGTGCATATGGAACTGGCAGCTTCCACATTTGGAAAAGCATCATCAATGCTTAGAAGTACAGAGGTTTTAGAGCAGCATATGCTCCCATCCAAGGAAAGTCTAGAATATTTCAGACACTGCTAAACTCAATCCAGACCTTTCATCAAGTGAAAACACTGAAAAATATGACAAACATGACCTTTGGTCAGAATCCTGTTTCAGACAAGAAGTGAATAACGTTATTCCCCAAAACTCCAGCTATTGTTCTCATTTCCACGACCTTCAGAAGAAGTAAACTTTCAGAGATGTGTTTTCTTTGAGATGTTTTAATTTCTTCTGATTTCTCCATTTAACCATTTGATATATTTCTACGTCCTACTCTGAGTAAAATATGGTTTTATAGGATTTGAAATGGTAAATTATGACACTGGCTTTTAGTCATTTTTAAGGTTTTGATTCATATTAATACAGTCTTTAGATCACAACTGATAATCAACACAATTTCAGCGGTATTCCATATGACTGTCAATTTTACTTGGCTTAACATTGAATTCTGACATTGCTGGACTGACAGTCATTAGTAGAAGAACACTGACACCACTACAACCAACAGTTGTATTTTAACTGATATCAAACACATCAAAATATTGATATTGCAGGTTTAAAACTGTGATAGTTTTACAGTGTTTATATGGAAGAATGTAGTTTCATATTTGAGCTGCAAAGCTGCTGTTGTTATTAGCTTAGTCACAAAAGCAATCCCCATCTATGTGTGTTACATATGTTTGTAAGGTCTCTAAATGCAGCATAAAAAAGAAAAAAACTTTTAAAAATTCATACAATTTTGAATTAATACAACAAACTTGAAAAGGTATAAAGTGCCATGAAGATACTTTGACACTATACAGGGAGTGCAGAATTATTAGGCAAATGAGTATTTTGTCCACATCAACCTCTTCATGCATGTTGTCTTACTCCAAGCTGTATAGGCTCGAAAGCCTACTACCAATTAAGCATATTAGGTGATGTGTATCTCTGTAATGAGAAGGGGTGTGGTCTAATGACATCAACACCCTATATCAGGTGTGCATAATTATTAGGCAACTTCCTTTCCTTTGGCAAAATGGGTCAAAAGAAGGACTTGACAGGCTCAGAAAAGTCAAAAATAGTGAGATATCTTGCAGAGGGATGCAGCAGTCTCAAAATTGCAAAGCTTCTGAAGCGTGATCATCGAACAATCAAGCGGTTCATTCAAAATAGTCAACAGGGTTGCAAGAAGCGTGTGGAAAAACCAAGGCGCAAAATAACTGCCCATGAACTGAGAAAAGTCAAGTGTGCAGCTGCCAAGATGCCACTTGCCACCAGTTTGGCCATATTTCAGAGCTGCAACATCACTGGAGTGCCCAAAAGCACAAGGTGGAGGTGGAGTACTGGTTTGGGCTGGTATCATCAAAGATGAGCTTGTGGGGCCTTTTCGGGTCGAGGATGGAGTCAAGCTCAACTCCCAGTCCTACTGCCAGTTTCTGGAAGACACCTTCTTCAAGCAGTGGTACAGGAAGAAGTCTGCATCCTTCAAGAAAAACATGATTTTCATGCAGGACAATGCTCCATCACAGGCGTCCAAGTACTCCACAGCATGGCTGGCAAGAAAGGGTATAAAAGAGGAAAAACTAATGACATGGCCTCCTTGTTCACCTGATCTGAACCCCATTGAGAACCTGTGGTCCATCATCAAATGTGAGATTTACAAGGAGGGAAAACAGTACACCTCTCTGAACAGTGTCTGGGAGGCTGTGGTTGCTGCTGCACGCAATGTTGATGGTGAACAGATCAAAACACTGACAGAATCCATGGATGGCAGTCTTTTGAGTGTCCTTGCAAAGAAAGGTGGCTATATTGGTCACTGATTTGTTTTTGTTTTGTTTTTGAATGTCATAAATGTATATTTGTGAATGTGGAGATGTTATATTGGTGTCACTGGTAAAAATAAATAATTGAAATGGGTATATATTTGTTTTTTGTTAAGTTGCCTAATAATTATGCACAGTAATAGTCACCTGCACACACAGATATCCCCCTAAAATAGCTAAAACTAAAAACAAACTAAAAACTACTTCCAAAAACATTCAGCTTTGATATTAATGAGTTTTTTGGGTTCATTGAGAACATGGTTGTTGTTCAATAATAAAATTATCCCCCAAAAATACAACTTGCCTAATAATTCTGCACTCCCTATATGAAGATGGAAAAACTGGTGACTGAGCCACTGTCACACCTCTGTACTGACTCTAGCTTTTCTAGTAAAATGAGCTGGTGTTGCAGTTAATGTAGAAAACGAAAACAAACGTGAAACAAGTATAACAAAAGCTTTATAATTAATACCTCCCGTTATTTTTACAATTCACTGTTTTATTTGTTGATATCATCAAATCGGGAGGGAGAAGTGATGTTTACACTAGTAAAAAACAAAAAAAAAACTCTTGAACAGCCTGAATAAAAACTGTTTAACATTGTAAAAATGTAATGAGTTGGAGGCTGTAGTTTTTTTGATTTGTTGTATTATAAATGTGTCTGAACTAAACAGACTTGAGGAAAGATGTGATATTTTCAGGAGCCTTTACAATCCTTAAAACGAAGCCATTCTGGACACTCAGCCTGCTCATTATCAGCAATATTCCGATTGACTGTAACTTCTTTTGATTTAGTATTGTCATTTTTTAAAATGTGTCAAACTGATTGACAAAGCTTTTCATCAGCAGACTTGTGGATGTATGACAGTTACACAGCTGCGTACAATTACAACCTATTAAGACACATTCCTGTGCAGCTCAAGGAATCTATCAGTGGTTTTGACGTGCAGTTTGAATCACATTAGATCAAATTTACTGAGGGTTTGGCTGTCAGAGGGGCACTCTGACAGCCAAACCCATCTGTTCTCTGATTGGATAGTTAAATTTGTGATTGACATGACATTGGCCAATCAGATGAAAGGAAGAAGGTCAAAATTCGTACTTGTAACTTGAAACTTGAAACTTGAGTGCAGAGTTTCCCACGTATTTTTTTGCTAAGTCCACACACAAATCTTTTTTACACATACAAATCCTGATTTACAAGTACAAAATATTTATGACCACAATTTGAGCCCATACACGTGCCCAGGGTTGTCGACCCCTGTTCTATACTAACCTACTGTACACAGTGTTGGGGAGTAATGAAATACATGTGTACACTGTGTTCGTGTTTTGCTCTGAAACAATAAGTTCAGTTGGAGCAGCCTTTAAACGCCTCTCTCTGTAACGTAACAGAATACGTTACAAAATACATTTTGGGGCATGTAATCTGTAATCTGTAGTGGAATACATTTTAAAAGTAACCTTCCCAACACTGACTGTACACTGGTTAAAAAAAATAAAGGAACATTTTGAAAACACAGGAGTTCTTAATGGGGAAAAAATAACAATAATGCCAGATATACTGACATGGACTGGGAAATGTATGAGGAACAAAACGATACCACATCGTTTGATGGAAATGACAATCACCCTACAGAGGGCTGACTTCAATGACATGCCAAAAATCAAAGTAAAAAAAAGATGCAAGTACATTTTGCCAAAATTTCATCACAGCAACTCAGAATGGTACTCAGTAGGTTACATGGTTCCCACATGCTTGTATGAATGCCTGACAACACTGGGGAATCAGATAGATGGTGACCTGATGGATTTGCTGCCAGATCAGGACCACAGCATCACCGAGTTCCTGTACGGTCTGAGGTGCAACATGGTACCATCGACAGCTCTACTCTGAGCCCCTCCAGATGGCCAGACCCCTCAGCCTATGTCTAAGGGAGAGGCCAGCCATCCTTCGAAGAAAGCTCGTTTCTGCCGCTTGTATCCGCCATCTCGTTCTTCTGGAACAGCAGCGGATGCTGTACCAGCTCATCATGGTGAAGACAGAGCTGAGCATAAAAGCGACACTCTTGATTTACTGGTCGGAGCGGGTGTGCTGTCACAGGGAGCCTGGAGATTGGGCCAGATAAGGAAAGAGCAGGAGAAAGAAAACTAGAACTAGGCTGCTGGCCTCACAAAGTCACAGTCAAGCAAGGGATATTTGTCGGGTGCATGTGCGCATGGATGGTGGTGGTGGAGGGGCTAAACTGTTAATGTCCTCTCTGTGTGATTCACAAAGAAAACTGCAGCAAAGCAACTCTTGTGGATACAGAAACAGAAGTTATGTAAAGTAATAAATGTATTAGTAATGAAAAGTGAGTGATGAGTCACTGTAGCTGCTATTCTACAACGTTTTAGCATAAGGCTGCACAGCTTGTAGAGGCCATAAGGGCTTTCTTGTCATGGTCCCTGTGTCTGCCCGGTCGACCCATTCAGGCCACACGTGCTTTTGTTTTGCTCTCCCTCTCTTGCTCGCTCTGTCTGGGCGGAGCTCACTGTGGACTCCCGCCTTCAGCCCACACACCTGTGACTAATCACTCACCTGTGGCTCATCATCCTGTTGTCCAGTCACTACTTAAGGCAGTGGCGCAGAGCTTCTCATCGCTGGGCTATTGAGTAAAAGTGTAAATCCCAGCTCCGTGATCTTCTGAGTTTCTTCGTGGTTTCCTGGTTGTGAATTTTTCCTTTCCTCGTTTATAGATTCCCCAGACTCGTCCTGTAACACCTGTGTGGTGGGGCGTGGTCTGCGGGGCCGTGCGGACGCACCTGCACGGCATCCGCAATCACGCCCGCCGTGTTAAAACACGGGGACTCAGGGGTTGGTGGTGGTGTGTGGTGTGACGTGAATCAAATAAAGTTGGCTCTGAACGTCGCTCTGTGGTCCCGCCGTGCCTTATTCATGCCACATTGGTGCCGAAACCCAGGAGGCGGCATGGCGGGTACCTACCAGAGCCAGGAAAGGAAAGAGCTGGCCGAGAGGGTGGCCGAAATAGCGGCCACCCAGCGGAAGCAGGCGGCGGAGGTGCGTCGCCAACAGGAAGAGCTGCGGAAGGAGAGCGAACGCCACCTGGGGAAGATGGCAGAGCTGGCAGCGCTGCTCTGGGCCTGGGCGCCACCCCCACAAGTGTGTCCCGAGGACAGTGAGGCGGTGGAGGAGCCGTGTGGGTCACCTCGGCAGCCGGAGATGGTGGACGAGCCACGCGGGGGTCCGAGCCTGCCGGAGGAGGAGGAGGAGCAGCCGGGTGAAGGGCTGCTCCTGCCGGGAGCGGTGGAGGAGCCGCTCCAATCGGAGGCCGAGGACGAGGCGGGCGAGGGTCTACACCTGCCGGAGGCAGAGGAGTCGCTCCACCCAGAGGTGGGCGAGGGGCTGTGCCTGCTGGGGGCGGAGGCGCAGTGCGGGGAGCCGCTCCAAACGGGAGTGGCGGAGGCGGTGGCGGAGCAGCTGTGCGGGGAGACGGAGGTCCCTGCTCCAGGGCAGCCTGTGCAGCCGGAGTTGGAGGCAGAGGAGCGGGACAGCCCCGCTAGGCCGGGGATCGGCGGGCTGGCTAGTCCAGCCTCGCTGCCACCAGTCAATTCTGCGCGCCTGACGTCTGCCCAGCCGCCTGTGTGCAGGAGCTCACGGCCATGCCTGTGGGGCCGTGTCCGCTTGCTACGCGGCCGACCTCCGGACCAGCTTCGCCGTTGCCGCTGGATGCGCGGGCGGCCACCAGAACGGACGCTTCCCCGTCGCTTGGTCAGGGGCTGGGGCGCCGATGTTTAGGGGCCGAGTCTCGCCCCAGTTCGCGGGGGGGGGGGGAGTAGGTTCGGCCAGATTGCTCCCCGGCCTCAATCGGGCGATGGGGGTATGTGGTGGGGCGTGGTCTGCGGGGCCGTGCGGACGCACCTGCACGGCATCCGCAATCACGCCCGCCGTGTTAAAACACGGGGACTCAGGGGTTGGTGGTGGTGTGTGGTGTGACGTGAATCAAATAAAGTTGGCTCTGAATGTCGCTCCGTGGTCCCGCCGTGCCTTATTCATGCCACAACCTGTATCTTGGATTTCTGAGCATGAGTGTCTGGCAGTTTGGCTTGGCGTGTGTGGGCAGCAGTGTTGGTCAAGTTACTTGAAAAAATTAATCAGTAACTAATTACTGATTACTCCCCCCAAAAAGTAATCCCGTTACTTTACTGATTACTTATTTTCAAAAGTAATTAATTACTTAGTTACTTAGTTACTTAGTTACTTTTTAAAAACACGATTTACAACCTGAAAAGGTGATAAAGTGATAGATCTTTCAGCCCAATTCTACTTTTTCTACATAATCCATCATACAAAATGTAATCAAATGGAAAAGTCTCTTTTTTTAACTTGTTTTATCAGTTTTAATCTTTTAACTTTATGCATCAAGCAAAACATTTAATTATATGCAACATTCTCTGACTTGAATAAATTAGTTTAACATTTAAACCTATTTTCTACACATTCCAGCACATAAAATAAAATATTTTTTGTGTTTTCACTCACTCTTTCAAACAGATGCAAGTAAAACACAGCAGAAAATAAATAAAGTCAAAGACTCAGCGGTCCTTTTGCTCTATTTTCACCTGTAAAGCAGGAGCAGGGTAGGCGGAGGGTTACCCTGGTGTAGGTGTGCTGCGGTCAGTTGAAGAATCCGCGCGAGTGTCTCTGTGAGTTTCCCATCACGTCGCAGCTACTCGGTGCTTGCTCGGAAGTTTAGGGGTTTTTTTCGCTGTAAAAAGAAGTTTTCTTCCCACGCACGATGGACGCTAATGTTTTTGTCACTTTTTATGGAATCAAACTCAAAGTAAGGTCAGTACTTCCACACTTTAAACGCTGCACGCTCATACTCTCTCCCGCACTCGATATATTATCCATTGTTGATCTGCACACAGCTGCTGTCACCAACGTCGCACTTGCTTACGTCACTGTCATGAGACATTCTCGCAAAAAAAATCACGGTTTTAGTAACGCAGTAACGCAGCGTTCCTACGGGAAAGTAACGGTAATCTAATTACCGATTTTGCAAAAGTAATCCCTTACTTTACTCGTTACTTGAAAAAAGTAATCAGATTACAGTAACGTTACTGCCCATCTCTGGTGGGCAGTGAGGAATGGACTTTCCCTGCTGAACCTTCCCGTGGATCCCTGGAACCCCTGAACCCCCCCCCCCCCCCCCCCCCCCCCGGTGTCTGTAAATAAAGAACCGTTTAATTATAATTCACAGTCTGTGCTTGAGTCCGAGCTGCCTGCGTTGGCATTTCTAGTTCCTCATCCTTCTGAAATCATCTTACCACAGACTTTATGAAAAGACCAATAATTATGGAGTCACCAGGGATCAATGGCACTACCATTTCTGACCAGTCCTGGTTTGGATCGCTTGGACACGGGTTCAGCCTGGAACATCCCCTTGGAAGCATGTAACCACGTTTGGCATTCTCTATTGAACTGGTGCACAAAGAATGTCAAGTTGATCAGCCTGTCTAAGAACAGATGGGGCATAAATTTGAAAGCCTCAGGAACTGAACCATAGCACTTGCCAAGAACTCTGTAAATAGGTGACGCACACTGATGTGATTGCTTTTAAGTTATTTCTTCCCCAAGGGACCAGTGTTTTAAATGTTTTAGAATAAATCTGGGGAAGTCAGGTGAAATTAGTTCCAGTCTATTTATAGTGATCGTGATCTGCTCATCCATTTAGGAGAGATATAAACAAGAGAGAAAATAGACGGGAATATTCTCTGGCTGATTAAAAGGGTCTGTTTGACACAGCCAGGAACTCTGTCAGCCTTACGCTAGCACTGGTGGCTTGGTGCCAACATGTGTTAATATTAAAACAAACTCAGGTCAGACGTTCTTTACCAGGGGTAGAAAAACTACGCATACACTAGCATTAGGTGGTTGTTATAAGTTATCAGTGCCATACATGTTGTTTATCAGCAGCCTTTTCTGCTTAACTAGATGTGGTTATTATTCCCTTTGACTGTGGTATCCTGGCTTTAGACACTGTGTTTATCATTTAAAGAAATGTTTACATTAGGGAGGTATTATAAAAAGAATGTGGGCTCTTTAACTGAATGGAGTCATTCACCATGTTGTTGTGTACTTTGACATCTATGCACACACATGTACAAAAAAAGGACACCTCCATATCTACACTGGAGCTGGGGATTGAATCACTCATCAAACTGTTTTGAGCATCAGAACAAAATGTTTGAGCCAATGACTGAGAATGAAGCAGGCCTATCAGGTGGCTTTAATGGACAGAAAACTTAAAAAAAAAAGACATTTTCAAACATACGACAGTCACGATCCATCCTGGAGTCTTATAACCTTCAGCTAACTACCCAAAGCTTTAATCAAAACATTGATCAGCTGAAGATTTCCCCCATTTCTGTTTTCATTGATACATTTCAATCATTTGACTGCGTTTACATTCAACTCTCAATTTTGACATAAATTTTCTAATTAAAATGAAATATATGAAAAATGGTGAAATCTACTTGGGTAGATCATTTGATCACTCAGCTGTTTTCTTAATCTGGCTCTTAGTTGTCATTTAGCTTTAATTGAACTGAGAATCCTGTAGGCGTGCTATGTGTCAGTTCTCTAACCTTCAAACTGATTTTAAAAAGACGTAGAAAAGAAGGTGACGTGAAGGTTAAACACAAAACAAATGGAAAATGTCACGACTAAATGTTAAAACAAATTAATACTGTGTAAAAGAATGGAAATCCACTTGGTTGGATGGACGGCAGTCATAATGCATGCTGCAAAGCCTTTAGTCTATTTGCCTTTCAAATGTAAGAAAAAATATACACTGAGCTCTGTCTGAGAGCAGAAGCAACACAAGCCAAAGAAATCCGTCCTTCGGTTCAGATACAGTCCAGTTACACAACATCAACATCATTAAACTGCTTCAGTTTGGCTGCCATCTATGGAGCTGAGAATTTTAAAGCTTCGTTTCACATTTTATAATGTGATTTTAAATATTTGAAAAGCCTCAAACTTTCTGTTTGTCTGACACATTCAGAGAACAGCTTTCGGCCAATCATTTGGCATGACTCTAAAAACAAGAAGCATAGCTGCAAAGTGTAGGCTCCTGAAATGTTGATCACTGAGGATTAATTTCTCATTCACAGTTGCAGATTGGACATCCTTTCATAAGAAATTATCTTTGAAGGAGTGAAAACAGCAGCTTGCAGAAAGTGCACGAACATGACAAGAGATCAGTTTCATTTTAACTCCATCATCTAGTTAATCACGGATTAGTGACAGCTAATATGATTACCTCAAAATGAGAAGCCAGTACCTGAATTCTTCTTTGCTACTCTTTAGGTGGTTGAGGCACAGCTTAGGGATGTGTTGCCATCCATTACGTCAGAATTTGAAATCACTTTCACCAGCGCACCTCCAACACAGGCTAATTTTCTCTCACATACATAAGCACAACACGTTGTAAGGTGTGACAGATTTATTAAGATATAAACCAGATTAGTTCAGGGTTAAGGTTGAAAGTGACAAATACAGTCATTTAGCACTCGTGCAAAAAAGGCCCCAGTGTTGCTGCTACACTTACTTAACATCATGCCAGTTTTATTGTCTCCTTTTGGAGATTCATGTGCCTCTAGCATGCAGCAGACATCAGTATAATTATAGAAGTGCACTGAAGTGTTGCCATCATATTTATTTGTATTTGTGTGCTAGGTATGAATGGCTGGTTATGAAACAAAGTGGTGGGGAATTGCTTCCCCAAGTTGCCCCATAAGGCACCACTTCTCTTTAGACCTGTGCAGGTTTTCCAGGGCACTCATGTGTGCAATGGCCTAAAAGCTGAGTCAGCATACAGGAGAAGAAAATACCAATGATGATGAAAAGGCCAGAGTGCCATTGACCGATGTGCACTGATGCATGTGTGTGGACACTATTAGGAGGAAATGGTAAAATCCCAAGAGTTATGTATCAGACCAAAAGATATTGTAATCACATAAAAAGGATGCACTTACTGGTTCAAATAGATGTGGCTCAACTGACTTTAAACTGTATTATATCTCTTTATCAAGGAAGTAAACCTACAGGGATTTAAATAAACTTCCCATGTATTTTATTTCAGTAAACTCTAAGACTTCACAGTACTCATCAATCATCTCTGTCAGAATCAGGTTGTTCCTGTTGTTAAGACTCTACATGTGTTCCTGCACTGAGGCAGCAGGTGCTGTAAATGTGCGACTTAACAGTGGCATCATTGTCAGTGTAAGAGATACCAGGATACGGCCACAGGTGACCGAGCAGATAATCCATGCATTAGATGAGCTCATTTAATTGGTCCACAGGGTCAGATACTGCAGTGTATCCTGGCTCTGCTGATCCTGCATAGGTCTTTAACATATATGTTCCAAAGGCCACACACACACACACTGAGGCTTAAGTGTACTGCAAACTGATACTCACATGGTCGCTTTCATTTTCCCTCAGCCACCCTCCTCCTATGTGTGTGCTGGTGTGTGTGCTGGTGTGTGTGCGTGCCGGTGTGTGTGTGCCTGTGCTTGTGTGTCGCTCTCATTTTTCTATGATCTTTGCAGCATGATTATTGATGTCATTGACCCAGCTTGGCAGAGATCACATAGCACATGTGCCACATAAAGACACCCCCTCCACCCACAGTCCTGTGTAACAAGAGCTGAGCCACCTTTGCTTCAGATGAGCAATCACAAAAAGCCATTGTGCGCTGCAGAATTATGCTTTTGTCACGCTTGAATTGGTACATTGACAGTTTGGGAAATTGGCTTAGATCTTATTTTGACTGTTGTGGCACAAACCCTATTGAAGTTATTATTACCTCCACTGTGCTGATATCACAAAGAAAGAGTCAGGCCGGTGTGTGAAAGTCAGGCCCAGCAGTTGACACTTTTGTGCCTCCAGTAGCTTGATCTAGGACAAAATACACACTCGCTTTAAATTAGCTCTCTGTGAAGCATCTATGTTTGTTGCCTTCAGAGGCGATCTATTCTACTAACTAAAGCAGCTTTGCATCACTCAAAATAAAAAATCCTAATTTTTCTTATAGGTTTGGCACCTCCCCTTAGTTCCTCTGTCTGAAGCAAGGTCTTCTTCCTTTAAGCCAACTTTCTTCAAACGTAGAGGAGATCTTTCACAATCAAAAGACCCAAACAGCAGGAGGCTTGAGCTCTTTATGCTCAGAGCCAGAGCTGCATGCATGAAATGACCCTCTCTGCTCTGAACAGAGGGCACACAGTAGTGATGTGCGAAACCACTGATTTCCTTTCTGATCCAATACCAAGTAAAATTCAGGGCGGTATCGACGATACTGATCCAATAACGATACTCTGTACAAAAACTTAATGTTCCATTGTATTTCATAATACAATATATAATTGCATTATGTAATTGTAATAATAATATAATAATATAGCTTCACAATGATTAAAGGACATCAGACTACTTCTTGTTATTGTTTAATAATGCAGAATAATCATGTAGAAATAAAAACCTGAAGTTGTGAAGTTTGAACATGTTGCCTGCCTGCAGCACTAAAGGACTCTGCAAGAGACGTCTGTCTCCCCCCAGCCGCACCTGTCCCTCTTCAGCTCACCTCAACATAAGCTTGTCATATTCTGTGATATGATTTACTCTGAGGTGCTTGACAAGGTTAGTGGTGTTGTGGCCATTTTTGCTGAATGTTTATAAAATGCAATTTGTATTCATTTTTGTTTTTTCTTTAAAGGTGTAAGAATATACTGACCTAGTTTTGTTATGTAAATTTGTATTTGATTTTATTGGAGAAGCTTTTGGAAAGTGATTGGTTTATTAGCTTATGGACCCTCCCATTAATCAAGAGATTAAGAGCACCCTGGATGGGTGTGGTAAAGAGGTTTTTTGTTTGCCAAATGTCAGATGGGAAGACGGGAGGGTTAGAAAATGATTTTTTGACCACTTTTGAAGTTGTTAAATCTAATTAAGTTAACTTTCGTTTAATTTTTTTTTTTTTTTGTGTCCTGTTTGGATCTTTAGCCATCAGAATTGTTGTCTTAAGGCCAAGAAAGATGCCACGCGGATTTATTTTACCAAGTGGATCATCATGGCCTTGCCATATTGGTCCATTTGATTGACCTTTATTATAATTATGAATTTATTTTATTTTCAGTTGCTACAAATGGGACAGACATGACTGGGGGATAGGACAGGGAGAAAGAATGAAAGAAAGAGAGGGAGAGAAAGAAAACCAAAGGGGAGAATAGACGGTAAGAAGGGGGGGAAGAAAGAAAAAAAGAAAAAAACAAACACACACCTGGGTCACCTGTATGGAGAAAAAAACCCAAAAAGAAAGCAAACAACAAAGTGCAACATAATAAAAAAAACAGCACCATCACAATAAACTAGCTAGCAGTAGATACTAAATAATAAACGATATTGTGCAGCAAGCAAGATAGACAGCGCACAATGTGCTTTGAGGCAGCAGCCAAGAAAGGTGTAGTCCGCGTCTGTGAATACCCGTGTGTACACCTGTGTGCATACCTGTGTGGATCAGCATGCTTGTATTCCAAAGGTTTCTCCATGTAACGATCTGCTAGGGAGTGTGGGGAGCCACAGCCCCGTCCCCAGGGCATGAAGCAGGTATGGAGGGGATCAAAACTCCAGACATCCAGAGGCCCCCAGAACACAAGAGACCAAGGAAGACCCACAGAGGGGCAGCCGCGCCACTGTCCCAGAAAGAGCTGAGGAGAGTCCCAGATGAGGGCTCACTCAGCAGCCACCGAGCAGAAGCCAGGGGGAGTTGCAGTGACGCGCCCGTGAGCTCCGCCGGCAGTCAGCTGTGCCTGAGTGACCGAGCCCCAGGCCGAGAGGCCGGGGGCACCCCACCTCCGAAGTGGCCTGAGCGAGCCCCAGGCTCCAGGCCCTGATAAGCGGCCGCCAAGGAGTGAGCCGGTGTGTACCCGGACGCCCATCCCCAGACACAAAGAACCACCAACGCACCGATACCTGAGGGAGTCCGCCACTGGCAGGGGAAGTGGTGGTAGGGGAAGATAGGCCTCCAAACCTTGGAGGGCCTGAGATGTCTCCAGAGAGGTGGCGTCTGATACCCAACCTGACATATAGACACAGACATACAGGCACACACAGACACAAACATCCATTCCCACCCTCATGCTCTCATATGCACTTACTCCACACTCAACCAACGTGGAGACAGACATAAAGAGACGCTGTACACACGATCACACTCCCCAAGCGTACTCTACAAACTGGGTCTAGGTACCCTTGCCCCTGGAGGGGGGAACTGCACCCAGACCCAGGTGGTGTTACCCTTTTCCCTGCGGTGGGGGGAGGCAGACCGCCCCGAATCCGCAGCAGCAGGGAGGCCCCACACTCCAGACCGCAGTCAGACGGCCAACTCCTCCTAGCCCCCCCGCTCCAGCAGGCCGCAGAGAACGGGGGTGAGAGAATAAGAAGTTATTTGGCTGATTTCTGTTTATAATTTTCCACGAAATAAACAGCATATGATTTTTAAACAATGGAGTCTGAAGTGCGTTCTAAAACAAACCTCCCGTTACCACCCACGGCCTTTTCTTGGACTTTTTTGGTGTTTGGAACGTAAAAGGCCGCGACAAGTGGTGTTGCCACAACACCTCACTGTCTTGCCACATGTATCACAAACCACGTCTCGGCTGTTTGTGGCACACATAACACAGTTTACGGTCAGCCATTGTTGTGAGTGTGCACGCCAAGGGGCTGCGACACAGTTATGCAGCCGTATTTCTATGAACGTATATAACTATGAAAGGCGAAAGAGGAAGTAGTTCCTTCTAGTTTAGACGATCAGAATGATATCGTTTCTTTCCACTGTGTTTCTGTTAATGATAAACTACAAATTTACTCCAACTTACTAAAATACTGATATTTTAAAATGAGAATCAATTGTAGAACATAAATTACTGGTATCGTACGAGTCAATATTTCAGTATCAATCCGCACATCACTAGTACACAGTTATACATGTAAGGAAGTACGAGTGGACAGAAAAGGCCTTAACACTTCTTTTGCTTTACACAGACTACAAATCGTCTGTGACATATTTCCTTCAGGTCATGTTGTGTCATGTCTACCATTATAGTAAAGCAGATTTCTCATATTTTACTAGATAAAGAAACAATTTTGATTATTAGCTAAAGAAACATAATATTTGATCTCAAAGTTGTGATATCTTGCACTTTGAGAAGACAGTCCATGGGCTCTGCTAACCAACAACTGTGCCTTCAACAAAGCCTTCAAATGGTTTTATTAGATGTCTCTTGTGTGGATAACACACAACCATTAGACTGGTGCCAGTATAGTTGGCTCAGCCTCAGATAGAGATCTGTTTTCCCAGAATGTAAAAACTTTAGTGCTGCGATGGTCACATCTTAGAAGTTGCAGAGTCATTGTGTCTGTGTGAAACATTTAGTGCTTTACTGTTGGTAGCTGTTGATTCCAGTTAATGAGAGACCATTTAGTTAATCACAGTGTTGAAGCTTTAGCAGAACTAGACCTTAGGCTTAGTGATGCGCTTTCATTTGATAACAAAGACCACCGATATCGTCCCAGATCTAAACTGGCCTGAATCGCTTGTTAAATTGTGTATTTTTTTTAGTCCGGAAATTTTCAAAAATGAGAGAAGAGCTACGACAATTCTTACTACCAGATGGCAGAGAAACTGTTGTTTAATATTGCAATGTATCATAAAGCTAATAATCATGTGGTATCGTGTTTTTTACTGATAATAACTAAGCTATCGGCGTGTTCTGCGGAATGCTAAAAACTATTTCAAACCCGTTTCTGATTATTGTTTCTTGGTAACTTTGTCTTTATTTTGATTTTGCATCTTTTGGATAACACAATGACTGTGATGCAGCTCCTTGCAAGACAGGACTGTTTGCAAATGCATCGCTGTCTGTATAAGAATTTATGTTTCAGATGTGTGAAGTTCTTAATTTAAATTTGTCTATTTCTGCAACACATTTGCAAGTTTCACTAGTTTATCACCGTTACTTCCCATATGATCATATTGTGTGTAATTGACATTCAATTTTGCTTGTTGCTTTGTAGTCATCAACTAACTGCAAGTGGACACAGAGCTGTCTTTGAAGCAACTATTTCACAGGCAACAAGATGGTAAATTCACTGCACATGCTCAGTCATTGTCATTGTGTTGCAGCCTCCAACCACTATTTTCACCAGTCTCACTGTAATATAAGTCAGACTGGCAAAAACAACCCAAGCAATGATATAAATTTAAAGAAGTGTTAAGTGTAATGGTGTTATTACCCAAGCAAATCTGTGAGAAGTAAAGATTATCCAATATTAGAGAGAACAATCCATTAATCCACTCTGATAGAAAAGAGCAGCGTGAGCAGAACAACGAACAACAAGCAGGCCAAAACTAACTTTTTGTCTCCTCTATCTCTCACAGTTTATGTCATTCAGTAGTGACAAACATACAGGGGAGTGAAGCAGAAATGCTCAGTGGATGATGGGAAGTGCCCCAGTGCCGAGCCTACAGCAGCATAACTAAAGGATGGTTCAGGGTCACCTGATCCAGCCCTGACTATAAGCTGTATCAAAAAGGAAAGTTAATGTTGAAAGCAGAGCAGGGGTCTGTCTCCTTGACTCTGAGCTGGCTCTGCAGGACAAGGCTTGATAGCTGAGGGCCCTTCCTCCCATTCTAGAAAACACAAGTCAGCCTGCAATCTGAGAGCAAACTGCTTTATTGGGATACTGTGAAAGTATGAATGCTTTAAGAACCGATGGGGCCTGATCGTTCAGTCCTTTATTTCACAGGGACTCAACTAAGACAGGCCAACATGAAAGAAATATCAGTCTCTAAATGAGAGCTTTTCAGAGAGCTTTAGGAGAAGCCAGCAATAAGAGGACACACTCCTGCTGCAGTGCACACAGACAAGCAAATTAATACTTTGCTTCATACATCAACATACTTGCCTCAGTCAGACACCTTTGGTGACAAGGCATTAATACAGCCTGCCAGTCGCAGGCACTTTCCACGTCTGGGGAAGATGAAGAACATGTTGTAGCATCAGGGGAGAAACGCTCACAGCCCCCAGGTTCTTTCCACCACTTGCTGAATATTTGATATTCCAGTGATATGCAGTCTTTTCCTGAATAGTTCAGTTGGTAAAAGCTCAGCTATTAGTTCCTATGTAATTACCAATTTAAACATGAATCTGCAGCCTTTCAGTTTTATTTACATTTGACACAGTACCCGAACCTTTTTGGCGATGAGCCTGGAGAGCTTTTGTTTTTTTAATACAAAGCTTTCCATTTAATACGAATAGTTATTTTCTACTGTTACCACTCTTAAAAACATTATGTTTTTGCATTTCTTATTATTTAATTATTATTTCCTTTGGGATTAATAAAGTATTCTGATTCTGAATATTTAATCTTCTGAAATATTTTTAAAAATTCATCTTGAATTTTCATTGTGGCCCTGTGTTTCCATGTGCTTGTGCATATTTGCATGCTAGCTGTGTGCACCTGTATCATTTCAAATGCCAGAGGTCACCAGAGCCCCTCTGCCCCATTATCTAAATTAATAAGTTATGCAGATAAGCAGAACAACCAAACTGACTTTGTAATTTGCAGTGAAAAGTGTCAAACGGAGACAATTTGCAGGAAGGTGTGGCTGTTTAAAAATGCATAAGAATTAAAAATGTAACACACTAATAAGCAAAGGGAAGAGGAACTGTCACTGAAGAAAGTAGGACAAGGGCACTGGTAATGAGGACGCGTAATCACAGTTCTCAGTCTACTGACTCAGACCAGCACAGCTATTGTAATAATATTATTTCACTAGAAACTCTAATTACGTCTGACAGAATGGTAAAAATCTTAACTCCAAGAGAGGGGGTCGTCATCCAGAAGTAGGTAGAGCAAACAAACCAGAAGAGTAGAAGACAAACACAATCTGAGTACTCCTTTCAAAGCACAAGACAACAAACCAACTGGGAGGTCAACAACTCGTGGTGCTAAGGCCAGGTATGTCCAGGTAACTTATAGTTAACCCTGGGTTTGAAGTACTACAAATGTGGTGTTGTGAAGGTGCAAGGAACAACTCTTTACATTATGCATGCTTCCCTTAGACAACATAACTGGAATGCATAGCATTTCACAGCTATGCAGATGACATCCAGCTTTGTGTATCCACGAAGCCAGATGATACACACCAATGAGTTAGACTGCAGGAATGTCTTAAGGACCTCAATGGTCTTTAATTTCTTGCTTCTGAATTCACATATTGTGCTTGGCCCCCAAAATCTTGGAAGCAGATGGAAGTCTAACCAGATGTTAGTTCTGGGTTGCATACCTGCCACTACCTTGCTATCTCTATAAGTAGAAAAATCCTGTTTCAGACTGATGCTGAAAAACTAGTTCATGCATTTATTATTTCTAGGCTGGATTATTGTAATGCCTTCTTATGGAGTTTTTCAGTTGATCGCTCGAGAGGACATAGTTCTGTATTAGCTTGGCTTTGTTGGCTACCTGTTAAATCTAGAATTTAACTTTTGCATACGAGGTCTTGAATAATCAGGTCCCAACAAACATTAAAGACCTCAGTGGAGCACAGCAGTCTGCTGGCATACCTGTAGTTTACAGCGCAGAATGGGAGGCCTTCAGTTTTCACCCCAGTTCTGTGGAACCAGCTCACAGGTTGGATTTGAGAGACAGACACCATGTCTACTTTTAAGATTTGGCTTTCCTCTTTAAAAAAATATTTGGTTAGGGCCAGATCATGTGACCCCGAACCATCCCGTCCCATCCCTGGAATAGGCCTAGGCTGCTGCGGATTTACCATATATGTACTGCATGCCTTCATTGCTCTCACTATTATTGTAAGGTGTTTACCTTACAATACAAAGTACCTTTTTGAGAATGCTGTTATGATTTTGTGCTATATACTGTAAATAAAACTGAATGAACTCCCTTGTGTCTTTTGTCCATTTTTTAATTAGCTCTCGGTCAGGCAGATGACCGCCACTCGCCTGGCTTCAGGTTTCTTCCTGTTAAAAAGTGAGTTTTTCATTCAAGCTGTCAGCAAGTGCTTGCTCCTGGGGAGAGGAGGGCATTTCCTGTTTAGCTCAAACAACATCTTGTTTTGGCTGACCTCTTCGGGTAATTTGGCATCCACAGTTTTCTTAAGAAGGTTTTAATGTAAAATAAAAAATAAATAATGTCCCATTTTTGCTGTTCAGTACTCTTGGCTCTGTTTTGGTTTAAATGACCGAACAGCTCTCCACTTTGCCTCAGTCCATTTTCAATGAGCTTGGCCCAGAGATGATGGTGGTGATTCTGAATCATGTTCACATATGATTTCTTCTATGCACCATAGAGCTTTGTCCTGCATGGATGGCACAGTGACAGAATCACGCCTGTTTATATTATAGTTATTACATCCAAAGCTATATTTGAGGGTCCACTTGTTCATCCAACAAGCACCCGTGGAATACCTGCATATCACAGCAGGCAGGTATTCCACAATTTAGGATTCTTAAACAGCATATGCACCCTAAAACAATAAGCAAATATAAATCAGTGGAGATGGAAGTCTGTTTCAGACACTGCTTCACATTTACCCATTTGCATTTGGTTGCAATTTGCTGCCTCACTATGCTGACAGTAATGTACGGCAGCAGTAATTTCAGGGGTATTGTTTCAACACCATAAACAATCACAGAATATGGTTTAAACTATTACATTACCTCCAAAATAATTTACATATTTCACAGTGCAGTGAAAGCAATTGCATTTTTACATAAGTCTCCAGAGACAGATTAAAAAAACATCAGCATGCTCCTTCTCTTTCTGTCTCTCTTTATTGCACACACACACACACACACACACACACACACACACACACACACACACACACACACACACACACACACACACACACACACACACACACTAATCAGTAATCCCCTCCTTCTCCCAGCACGGTCACTCTGCTTACCGCTGTCTGTCTCCGGGATGCAGAGATTACAGCAGCTCCAATTGTCCTCTCTGCTTAATGTCCTTGCACTTGGACACTTCCTGGTTGTACCTTGAATGAACCATATGTAGACAAAATGAGATTCTGCTGTAGCTCGACCGTGGATTATTGAAAAATCAGTTTAGGAGCCCAGAAAATATATCTGCCTTTGGAAAAGGACTGTGGTGAATGTCGGAAATGTTGTGTATAAAACTTTATTAAACAGCTGATTAAACGTCTCAGGGATGGAGCAAAAACACAACACTAACGAGACAAACTGATGCCACCCAGGAGCAAAAACCTTATGAGAGAATTAAACCACATTCATACTAATTAGCCACATATATGAAAACATTGATAATGAACAAGCTAGTTCATTCAACAGCCATGTTTTCTGTACACAGCAAAATCTCCAGTTTAAAATTAACACTAGAGAGTGTTTATATGGGTCCACACCTCTGAGTGTTAAATACAACACTGTTGAGTGTTAAATTAACACTTTTGACAGTGTTATATGTTTAAAAGTAACCTAGTCAGTTTTGAAGATTAACAAAGACTACACAGAAAATTCAAAAGTGTTAAATGTTTTGGTGTTAATAGTCTTCTTGCAAAAGTAGAGTTAATTTTACTCTAAGCAGAGTCACATTCTTTTAATGTAACTCTGAGGTGTAAAATGATAGTAGTTAAAATCGAGTGTTAAAAATGAGTGTTTCTCTGTCAAATCTGGAGTTGTTACAATGGAAACATTAACTCTTGACCTCTTAACTCTGAACTCCTACAGGGGCTATGACACCAATAGAGTGAATTCACAGACTCCGCCCCCAGCACGGCTCCAATCGAAGCTGAAGTGAAGCCGTTTCAGAACATTTTGCTCTACATATTTGAGTTGTTTGCCATGCTTGGTAAGTCACTTTTTCAAAGATTGCTTCAATTATTATTATGAGCTTTTACTTCTGTGGCTCTTTGGAGTTGAGACAAAGCTGTGTGAAAGGCATTAGCCATGTTGCTCGGTGATAGCATAATATTCTGTTTTAGCTAGCTGAAAGGTATTGTTTGCGGGCAAATACCACAGCCATGAAAAAAAGCTTGCATGTGAATTTTCAGTCAAACGTTTGGTCAAATACACCTAAAACAATGTCTAGAATGTGAAATGTTGGTATAATGGTGCTACTTGAAGCCTGAAAACGATCGCCCATAAAAAAAAAAAAAAAAACGAGCAAACAGCAGTAGCAGATGTCCTGACTGGATTCTACGTTAGCATAGATCCCTCCAGAGTTTTGTGCACACGGTTTAGGTAAAAATGAAAAAGGTTGAGGTTTTACATTTAGTTCAGTATTACCTGTTGTCTATGTCTTTGTCTTTTGGGAAAATACTTTACACAAGTAATGGCTCAAAGAGGATTCCATTTTTTTTTTTTTTACTGTGCTGCAATTGTTTACTGGATTATTTGTGCCATTAATTAGTGTCAACTAATTTTTATTCAATCTCCGCACAGGATATGCTTGTGAAGATGGAATATGGGGGAGAGCAGAAGTGCGTTGAAGTTCCACAAAGGAATGAATTAAGGACATGCATATTGTATTGAAGAAATAAGTGATGAGAATGCTGTTATTTGCATTTACCATGTCAGACCTTTTGATAAACAAAATTCTAATGAAAGTGAGAACATGTATACTGTTACATCTTTCAGAAAATGTTTTGAAATTGTGGTGCACAGTTCAGAATAAATGTTTTTCAAAAACCATTGCATCTTTTTAGTAAATGTTTATTTCCAAAAGAAATTTCTAGAAGTTCAGAACAGTAAAATTCCCGCTTTTTAGAATGAATTAGAAGATAACTCTTACGTAGTTGAACTAAAATACTCTTTGAGAGTTAATATATAAACTCTTAACACCAAGTGTTAAATTATCAACTCCAGACAGATTTGGTGTTTAACACTAAATCAGAGTTAACGTACCAACTCTCCAAAAAGAGTTAAATTAACACTCTCTGGTGTGGACCCATATAGACACTTTAATAGTGTTGAAATCAAATCCGACAGTGTTAATTTGGACATGCTGGATTTGCTGTGTAACACTGAGCAGTGTTGATTTTCTAACACTGGAAAATAACTCAAAATGTTAGAAATATTCCAGTGTTAGAAAATCAGCACCGCTCAGTGTTAGTCTTTGTTAATCTTCAAAACTGACTAGGTTACATTTTAGACATAACACTGTCAAAAGTGTTAATTTAACACTCAACAGTGTTGTATCTAACACTCAGAGGAGTGGACCCATATAGACACTCTCTAGTGTTAATTTAACACTGGAGATTTTGCTGTGATACGGACACCGACAAAGATACAAAGTGTTCTACTTGACTGAGATCTGCAGAGGCCACTGCAGTACGGTGAACTGAACACTAGAGTCATAAAGGGATTGGTGTCAACAATAATAATTAAGTGGGCTGTGGTGTATAAAAAGGCTCATTTGGTACTCAAAGGGGGCTCAAAGTGTGCCAAAGAAATAGCCTACACACTATTACACCACTGCCAGGCAGGTTAGACCCACGCGTGCATGTTTACATCACATTCCGATCCTGCCATCTAAATGTTCTTAGTTATCCTGTAGTCTTGAATCTAAGTGGCGGGCGGTGTGCACCGAGGAGTTTGGGGCGCACTTTCAGCCACTGAGATCTGAATCCACCTCTGATTCTGCAGAAGAGGACTCCTCAATAACTCACCTGCCCAGCCTCTCTCCACTGCTACTCCTCTTGGCATCTCATAAATCTGCCTGCTCTCTTCTAGCCCCTCCAAAGCCTCTGTCCTGGAGTCCTCCAAGTACCAGCACAATTCAAAGATCCATTCATACTTATCTTGGATCTCAGTTCATTCTCCTCTCCCATCGTGTTCCTGCTGTGTTTCTGCAGTCAGACCTAGATTACAAGTTTAACATTTGCTGTAAATTATCTGTTTTTCAATAAATGCAGAATATATATGTAACATTGTTGTGTGCTAAGTACTACACTACTTTTGCAGAACAATGACACTGGGTTTTTATTGTTGTAACCCATCTGGCTCATGCTCAGAGTTTTGCGGTTAGATATACTCTTCTGTTTGTAATGTGTGGTTATTTGCGTTACTGTTGCCTTCCTATTGGCTCAATAGGATCAATCCAATTCTGGCCATCCTCCTCTGGCTTGAAGAAGACATTTTGGCCAGAGATCTGCTGCTCATTCACTGTGAACCCTCGAGGTGTTTATGTGGAGAAAATCCTAGTAGATCAACACTTCCTAAAATACTCTCAGGCACCAATACTATCTGGCACCAGTAGCTGTGCCACGTTCAAAGTCATTTAAAATTATTATTATTTTTATTCTGATGATTATTTTGAACTTCAGCAGGTTGTCTTGACCATCTTTAAATGCACTGTGCTCACTGAGCTGCTGCCAGTTTGGTTGACACACTCTTTCCAGTATCGAGCAGCTGATGTAATATAGTGGTAGCAGCTACCTGTGCAATTAGCCATTCATTGCAAAGGCCAGCATGTTAAAACCAAAGAGATATCTCATTTAGTTTTATGTGGCTGAAGGATTTTTGGGGTGTTTTAACCTTCTGGGGTTTTAGGATGTTTGATACCATGTAACATGTATACAAAACGCACACATTGACTTTTTGCAGAAAACTGCACTGTGAAAAAAATGCAAAGTTTTAATAAACAATCCTGAGCTGTTCCTAATGTTTCTAAGCAACAACAGTAAGATAATGAGCTTATGACTCCATCCAAATCTCAGGAGAAGGGAGCAGCAGGGAGAGTGCATGGTTTGATCCAGGAGTTGAAGCTGTATCACGACTGCTTTTGTACATCTGTCAGAAGGTCAGTGGGCAGTTTGAGTTTGAGTTGGGACACATCTGAGGAGGCAGAAACCCTTTCAGAGAGCTGATTGACCCAGAGCGGTGTCTAGCTGTGTGTCTGAGGTAAAATAGTATTATTTTACCATTTCCATCTCATCGTGTTAAAGTACTGTGTGTGAAATTAGTTTTGAGCACAGTTGTTGCCAAACGCAGTGGCCTGATTGGTCAGATATGTTTATCCACATATGAAAAATCAAGTTTGGTTCGATAAAATAAATGCAGCAAAGTTCCAGTAAAGTTATGCGGTCAGGGTGAACAGCTGCATTAAGAATAGGTGAGTCTGGAGTTTGGAGTCTTCTCTCACCCCCATTCTCTGCGACCTGCTGGAGCGGGGGGGCTAGGAGGAGGAGTTGGCCGTCCGACTGCGGTCTGGAGTGTGGGGCCTCCCTGCTGCTGCGGAGTCGGGGCGGTCTGCCTCCCCCCACCGCAGGGAAAAGGGTAACACCACCTGGGTCTGGGTGCAGTTCCCCCCCCTCCAGGGGCAAGGGTACCTAGACCCGGGGCTTAGAGTACGCTTGGGGAGTGTGATCGTGTGTACAGCGTCTCTTTATGTCTGTCTCCACGTTGGTTGAGTGTGGAGTAAGTGTATATGAGAGCATGAGGGTGGGAATGGATGTTTGTATATGTGTGTGCCTGTATTTCTGTGTCTATATGTCAGGTTGGGTGTCAGGCGCCACCTCTCTGGGGACATCTTAGGCCCTCCAAGGTATGGAGGCCTATCTCCCCCTACCACCACTTCCCCTGCCAGTGGCGGACTCCCTCAGACATCGGTGCATTGGTGGATCTTTGTGTCCGGGGATGGGCGTCCAGGTACACACCGGCTCACTCCTTGGCGGCCGCTTATCGGGGCCTGGAGCCTGGGGCTTGCTCAGGCCACTTCGGAGGTGGGGTGCCCCCGGCCTCTTGGCCTGGGGCTCGGTCACTCAGGCACGGCTGGCTGCCGGCGGAGCTCACGGGCGCGTCACTGCAACTCCCCCTGGCTTCTGCTCCGCGGCTGCTGAGTGAGCCCTCATCTGGGACTCTCCTCAGCTCTTTCTGGGACAGTGGCACGGCTGCCCCTCTGTTGGTCTTCCTTGGTCTCTTGTGTTCTGGGGGCCTCTGGATGTCTGGAGTTTTGATCTCCTCCATACCTGCTTCATGCCCTGGAGGACGGGGCTGTGGCCCCCCCACACCCTCTAGCAGATCATTACATGAAGGAACCTTTTAAAAAACAAAAAACAAACGCGTCCATGCTCACAGGTGTACACACGGGTAATCACACCCACAAACTACACCCTTTTTGGCTCCTACCTCAAAGCACACTGTGTTCTGTTGATCTTATGTGCTGCACAATAATGTTTAACATTTAGTATTTACTGTCATATTCCCATATATCATTGTGATGTTGTTTATTCTATTACTCTTGTTCTCTTCTGCTTGTTTTCTTTTTTCTTTCTCAGCAGGTGACCCAGGTGATTGATATATGCATTTTTTTTCTTTTTTTCTTCTTTTTTTTCTTTTTCTGCTCATTCTGTTGGTTTTTGGTTTTTGCCCTTCTCCCCGTCCCTCTTCTCAGCTGTTTCTCTTTCCCTCTTTCTTTCTCCCCTTCTTTCCCCCAGTCAAGTCTGTCCCATATTCAGTAAGTGAAAATAAAATAAACAATAAAAGGTGAATCAAATGGACCATTATGGCAAGGCTGGGATGGTCAATTTGGTAAAGTAAATCCGTTGGGCATCTTTCTTTGCCTTTAGACAACAATTCTGATGGCAAATGAGCCAAACGGGACAGGAAAAAAAAAAAAAAAAAAAAAAAAAAAAAGAATAGGTGAGTCTGAAAATTATTTTTAATGCACAAAACATTGGCATGAATTTTATACATCCGTGTTTAAAGGATTAGGATCAGGTTATGTGTTAAATTCTTTTTATTCAATATGTGCGGTGTGAGAAATGCATGAAAAATGTTAAACACTTAACTTTTGCTGCAGGAAACTTTAAGTGTATTTAAATGTGTCCAGCCAACTCCATCAAACTGATTTTATTTCCCGTCACGTTGTGTACCTGTCACGAACAGAAGTAGAATGCTTTACTGCTGCTCAGTGTATACAGAAGTCTGATCGTGTAATCCAGTAAACATGGTGACCCCTGATACTTATACGTTATATAAGTGTATATGTTATAACTTAGATATACATAATTTACTATGCACTCTTTGCTTTTTAAACACAAACAGCCTCCATCAGTTGAGAGGATATTTATCTTTAACCTGACCTTTAAGCAAAGTCCTAAAACTAAAATCCTTTAAAATTATTATTCTTTGCTGACAATAGTTGAGGCTAGAGGCAGGGTACGCCTTTGGATACATGGGCAACACAGAAAACCACTCACACTCGCATTGTTGCCTGCGCTCAGTTTAGAATCACAACTTAACTTAGTACGGATGTGTGGACTGTGGAAGGAAACCAGCAAATATGAAGAAAAGAGCAAGTCCAATGGTTCAAACTCAGAACCAAATGGGTTTCCTATGGACACATATCTGTAAGACCATACACAGATATCCTCATTTAAAAGCAGGTAACAGACAGGTAACATGTTGCATTGTTTGCAGAGTTGATGATGCCTTTCCGAGGCAATACTGAGATTAACACACATAACAGGCACTCATCAGAAGAGCCATTTCATCACTGTCAAAATGGGCAGTAGAGCCAGTGATTGGAAGAGGTCCTCTACTGTTTATCAATTATGTAAATTGACATACAGTTTGAAAGCCCTGGGAAATCCTTCTGCCAAGTCTTAGCAGACCAGTAGTCAGCTAAGTAAATAAATAAAAAGACAAGTATCATAGATCAATTGTTTTTTAAATGTTTCCACAAATCCCTTTTCTAAAGCGTGAGGACTCAGAAGTAGTGTTGGGTATTTAGACCTCAGTGTGAATGTTTTTATCTCAGAACATTGTTACATAAACACTTACCACACATGCAGTTTAAGCCATATATTACCGACATACATTTCATATTTATAGTGAGCACAGTGATCACTAATTAGAGTCAAATGCTAATTATTATTGTTATGTAGATAATGTGTGTAAAAAGTTTGCATGTTCTCTCTGTGTTTGCGTGGGTTCTCCCCGGGTGCTCCGGCTTCCTCCCACAGTCCGAAGACATGCAGTTAGTGGGGTTAGGTTCATTGGAAACACTAAATTGCCCATAGGTACGAATGCAGGACTGAATGTGAGTGCGACTGGTTGTCTCTGTCTATGTGTTAGCCCTGTGACAGACTGGCGACCTGTCCGAGGTGCACCTTGCCTCTCGCCCTAAGACAGCAGGGATAAGCTGAGAACTTGAGAACAAAGTGACCATAGGTGTACTGTATCTGCTAGGAGGATGAGGGGTCAAGGTCAAGTTTATTTATAAAGCACATTTCCAGATAGACGATGCTGCATAAAGTGCTTAACAATATAAAAGTGCCATTAAAAAGAAACAATATAAAACAATAATAACAACATAAAACAGTGATAGGATAATAAGAGAATTAAAACAATAGCTAAGACTATTAAATAAGACCAAAATGCTTGGGTCATAGTGTGTTAAAAGCCAGGGAATAAAAATATGTCTTTAGTAGTGATTTAAAGTGATCAAGTGTTTGTGCAGATCTAATATTTAGGGGGAGACTACTCCAAAGTCTGGGACATGCCACAGAGAAGGATCTATCACCACGAGATTTGAGATTAGTCCGTGGGATGGACGGCATTCAATTTGAGCTAGACCTCGTGGTTTTTCATAAACAGAAAGGAGCTCAGACAGGTAAGAAGAGCTCGGGCGTTAAGAGACTTAAAAACAAAAAATAAAAGTTTAAATTGGATCCTGTAGGAGACAGGAAGTCAGTGTAGAGAATTGGGGTTATATTCTCTCGCTGTTTGGGGTAGCACTGGTTGTCACCAGTATTTTTTTGGTGACTGGACATTATAGCTAAACACATACAATGTAGCAGTTTAGCTTATTAATTAACAATCGCAGTGATTGTAAATATAATAGTGGTGCAGTAGTGTAGACTTAGCCAAAGCTTATTTAACCATCAACAACAAAAAAAGATTAGAAGAAGTAAAATATCATTTTCACTTATAGTATTTGTGTCGATCAATGAGTCAACTTTAGGGTCTGAGAACGTACAAGAGCCCGTTGGATCGGTATTTGTCATTACATTATATTACATGTACATACACAAGTTAAAAGATTGTTGGTCAGCAGTGAGAGCTTACATGTTCATAAACATTGGTTGCCTCTCTGGCAGGTGCAAGGCTATACTGAAGTATCTTGTGATGTAGCGTGTCCTCATTGCCTCTTTCACAGGTTTTTGAACACAACAAAGAGGTCCACCACCACTGTACAAAAGGCAGGACTTTTCAGAAGCTTTAATACTCCCAAAAACAACAAAACCGCAAAATCCAACAACATGGAAGGCTTGGGAAGAAGGATAAAGTCTAAGGGGACAGAGAGATTGAATGAAAACCAGATTAGTAAGGAAAAGAAGAATCCAATTAGACATTAAAAACGGGACAAAAGAATTAAAAAATAATATCCAAAATTCAAAATAAAGCCAAAATAAACTGAAAGAGACTCAACTCGGACAACAGGAATTTTCAGACAGAGGAAACAAATGCTGCCTTTCTCATTTCCCAAAGTACACATCGTTGATTCCTCTCATCATGTCTTAGCCCCTCTCACGAGAGATGCAAGCAGAGGAGTTGAGGCAACAGGCGTTTTAACAAAATGAGACATCCTTGCTTTGTGGAAGTGATATTGATCAGACATTTGACACATCTACCACCAAGCCTCCTCTCTTCTGTCTTCTCCATCCTCTAGATGCATTTTAGGAATTGAGACATCCTTTGTATTGACATAGATATCTGGGTCATAGGCAGGAGAAAGGAAAACAACCATAAATAAGGATCACAACAAAGGCCTCGATCCTGACTTGAGTCTTTAATAAAAGGTATCAGGGTGGAAAGTACATTAGCAACCCGGCCACTACGAGGATTCATTAGTGAGGAGTGTCACAATGTAGTGGTTGTGCTACGAGCTATCAAACCATCCTTAATCGCGAGGGGGGGGATACCAGCGTATCCAGAACCCGTGCTGTCAGTAGATCACCACATGGCTAATAGTAGAATCATTTAAATTTCATAAATAAAAACAATTCTTGCAGATTGGTGGTGTCAGCTGGAAAGTCAGTTTCCTTTCCCCTAAACAGCCAGTGAGCTAGAGCCGTCCTTTGATGCTTCTCATATTGTTTCCATCTTGTAGAACAGGCACAGTAAAACATGGATGGTGCTTTGGTTGAGAGGCTGACTAACAGACTTTTCCACTGTGCTAAGGCTTCTTATCAAACTTTCAGGACTCTGGCAAAGAGCAATTAATTTCCCACAAGCCACTGTAAGCACTTTTGTTGCTTTCAAAGAGCCCTGACCACTGACTGTTCCACTGCTTATATGCTTTTGACTACCTGTTATGATGGGGGATTACGATGCAAAGTGTTGCATTAATCACTGGAGTAAAATAAGCTTCTTGGTGTGGAGCTAAGTAAGCGTACACTTCATTCTACTGAAGCGGAAGCACAGTCGTCAATATGCAAAGCTTGGTCAAAACCCAAAGTGACATTCATATGTAATATATGTGTAATCCTGAACTTTCAGAATGTGTCTTCACATTTTAAGTAGAGTACACCACGGGAGCACAGTAAGCCTTACACACTCAGTAATCTGGCTCTGCTGTTTAATCTGCATGCATGCTGACTTACCAAATCATGACTGATGTCTCCATTGCTGTTTTTCCATTTCAATCACAGACACACACATTGACATTTATCTGCATATAGTTTGAATGAAAGCTGCAGAGCTGATGTCTTCATAAGTCGTGTGTCTTCTGTGCCAAGTCAGCTCCACAGAAGAGTCGGTGAATGTAAATCCATCCTATAGATTATCCATTCTCTCTGCACTAAAACTGCCTGCCTCAATCTCCCATTCACCCTCTTTATAGTCTTTCGCTCCGTATGGATTCCAGCACTCCAATCGTATTGTGTGGAAACGCCACGGTGGCTCACTGGGTAAGACTCTGCACTGTGGTACTTGCAATTTTGTGGGTTAAAAAGAATTGATCGCTGCATTTGTGTGCCCTTTTCATAAGTAATTTCCACCCCACATCACAGTATAGAAATGGTTTCAAATCTCTACACTGAATTTCAATCAAGTCCTTGAAATGTCTGTTCTTTTTGCTCAAATCTCACTGTAGTCGAGGCATTTAGCAAAATCTATCTGCTAAAGGATTTGTTTTACTGTGAGAAGTTGCATTGTACAGATGAAGGTTCAAATGCAGGTTAAGATGTAAAGTGTTTTCTCATACACGGCAGCAATAATAGAAAAGGAGGATGGAAATTAAATGATAGACTATTTAGTTTTACTCATAATTTGGCACAACCTCTGAAACACAGCTGTGGGTTCTGATGAGTTTAAAGTTGATTGTATCTGTTTTTTTATTTTATTAGAATCATTACAAGAAAACAAAACACACATGAGAGAGCTATGCCTAATGCTTGTTTGATATAAGGTACATTTTAAGCAATAACAAATGTAAAATTTGGATCATTTTATTGGACTTTTCACATTCACATTGAGTCCACAGTGCTTAAGGGGGAGCTGTTGTGTCCTATTTCATAATTATATTGTTGGATACTCTTTGTATGATACACAGTTCAAAGTGATCCTCGGGCTCACACTGGGCTAAAAGCCACCCTGTGGCCCATGTTCCCACACCCTTTGTGTTGGCTACTCCACACAAATAAAAGATGTTTCAACATTGTGTAGATGGTGTTCGTGTGCCCTGCCTACTATGTTAGCAATGTCCTCTCTTTTGACATATAGAGCCAATCCCTTTCTTCGTATTCCCTCTGATACTTCGTGCAGGTTCACTATTGTCATGGCTCCCGGGTCACTGAGCCAGTGTTTCATGTTTTGTTGGTTCATAATTTTTTCTAGATTCTTGAGTTATAGTTTTGTTTACTTTAATACTTCTAGTAATACTGTAACAGTCCTGGGTTTGTGTCCTGTTTTAAACCAGTGTTAATGTTTTTGGGTTTTCTTCAAAAGTATTGAAAGTATTAGTACGATAAGTGTACCGCTGCGGTGGCCCACCAGAGGCTGGCCCGGCCCCCTTGCCGCCGCCGCCAATCTACAGCCAGACTGTTGGATTCTACCCCTTCCTCAGAGACCCACGGTGATCAAGGAAGCTATGGCGGGTTCGGTCCGAGCTAGTGGGCCCACAGCCAGTTCTCTACCTCCCTGGTTCAGCCGTTCTGGCCGTTTGCTTAAGCCCCGAGCTTTGGACTAGTGTGGACGGTTCTACTGGGTGTTCGGGTGGGGCATGTGTGGTGGCCCACCAGAGGGCTCCACTCACAATGTGTCCAGTTGTACTTTGGAGATGAATAAAGTCGGAATGGAAAGTTACAGCTCTGTGTTGTCTGTACCATATCTGTCATGGTCGCTGTGCCTCACCAGCTGATTCTGTATTAGGCAACATGTTTTCTCTCTCTCTCTCTCTCTCTCTCTCTCTCTCTCTCCTGCCGGGGCGATGCTCATTATGGGCTCCCGCCCCTGGCCCACGCACCTGCTGCCGATCGGGATAATCACAAGGCCGATTTAAGACAGCAGCACTGTGTCACTCGTCGCTGGATCGTTGAGTTATCAGCGTCAGTCGCTCAGTAGATTGTAAATAAGGATCTGTGAGTTCGTTCCGTCTGTTCGCCTCTAACTATAATCTCTGTGTACAGATCTATCCCGGACCTTTCCCTGCCTGCCTGTCATCCCGTGGACGAGTGAGTGGATGGTGTTTCCCCAGTGTGGGGAGTGAAGAGAGAGAGCCTTTGGAGGACGTCAGATTCCCGTCTTTTCCCTCACATACCCCGGAACCCTTGACCCCCCTCCCCTCCCTCCAGCACTTTGTAAATAGCATCACCTGGTGTCGTTGTGTAAATAAAATCTGTAAATCCTGTAAGGAGTCCCGGTCTGCGCCTGAGTCCGTTAACTGAAACCTGACAGAACGACACTCATCGCTCAGGGAGCTGCTCTGGCTCGACATGAGCAAATGCTCGAGCGGCTCCACCACGAAATGGCGGCGCTTACGCAGGCGGTCGCTCGCTTAACACCTCTGGAGAGTGATCCCCGGCCGGCGGTCCCGCCCCCCAGGAGCCTGCGCCTGCCGCTGCGAGCACACCTCCGGCACCTCTGCCACCCTCGGACGGACCCCTGCCCACGCCGGAACCTTTTACGGGTGAGTCGGACAAGTGTGCTGGTTTTCTGGCTCAATGTACTCTTGTGTTCCGTGAGCAGCGGCGCTTCCATAACAACGACGGTGCCAAAATAACCTTTTTTGTCCAGTTGCTGCGGGACCGGGCTTTAAAGTGGGCTCAGGTCGTGCTTAGCTCGGATCCCGGGATTGCCTATGCTGATTTCCTGTCTAAATTCCAGACTGTGTTCAATAAAGGCTCAGGCGCTGAAGTCGCCGCGCTTCGTCTGCTGAACTACAAACAAGGGAAGCGGAGCATGTCTGACTATTCTATTGATTTTTGGATTTTGGCTGAAGAGACAGGCTGGGGCCCGGAGGCCTTACGGAGTGCACTGCTCAATAATGTTCGTGAAGAGGTGAAAGATGAACTCATTATGCGAGATCTCCCCGACTCTCTTACCGAGTTAATGGCTTTATGTATCAAGGTGGATGACCGGCTGCGAGCTCGTCGTCTGCCGCGGCACTACAATTCCCAGGAGGCCACGGGGCAGTGGAGGGCTGGCTCCACCTCGGAGCCCAGCTCTTCCCGGCAGGCAGAGAGCGCAGACGGAGGAGAGCAACGCATGCAGATTGGAGGCTCGCATCTCTCCGCCGCGGAACGCCAGCGCCGTATCTCTGCCGGTGAGTGCCTCTATTGCGGCCACAAGGGACATGTGGTCGCCTCTTGCCCATCTCGAGCAAAAGGTCGCGCCCACCAGTGACGGTAGGAGTGCTGGTGGGCGGTCTCAGCCAAGACAAATCTCCTCCACGGTTAATGCTGTCTGCCCAGCTCATGGTCAACACCAAAGGTCATGTTCTCTCCGTTTTGATAGATTCAGGGGCGGAACAGAATTTTATTGACTCTGAGTTAGCAGACCGCCTTCAGCTAGGGCAGGAACCTCTTCCCCACACTTTGCATGTCACTGCTTTGTCCGGCCAGCGCCTACCTGACATTACTCACGTCACTGAGCCCGTTATTCTTACTCTGTCTGGCAACCATACTGAGGAAATATGTTTTTTTGTGTTTAAGGCCACTCGGACGCCGCTCGTTCTCGGGCACCCCTGGCTTCGTCAACACAACTCGTGCATTAATTGGCTTACGGGACGCATTACGGGGTGGGGAGAGGAATGCCATATGACCAGCCTTAAATCCGCCTCACCGCCTCACACACCAGCCTCCCTCGCCAAGTCGACCGCGCCCTCCGATTTGTCCGGAGTGCCCCCTGTTTATCATGATCTCGCCGAAGTGTTTCGCAAGGACCGGGCCCAGTCGTTGCCTCCTCACCGACCGTACGATTGCGCTATCGACTTACTCCCTGGCGCGCCATTGCCTACTAGCCGTCTCTACAGCATCTCTCTACCGGAGCGAGAGGCTATGGAGTCATACATCTCAGAGTCCCTCGCCGCCGGCTCGATCCGCGCATCCTCATCGCCCGTAGCAGCAGGGTTTTTCTTCGTCGAGAAAAAAGACAAGTCTCTCCGCCCGTGCATCGACTACCGTGGATTAAATAACATAATCATCAAAAACAAATATCCACTCCCACTTCTGACCTCTGCTTTTGAGCTGCTCCAGGGGGCGACAGTTTTCAGCAAATTGGACTTGAGGAGCGCATATCACTTAGTTCGGATCCGAGAGGGCGACGAGTGGAAGACCGCCTTCAATACTCACCTTGGACACTTTGAATACTTGGTTATGCCGTTCGGCCTCTCTAATGCTCCTGCAGTTTTTCAAGCACTCGTTAATGATGTTTTGAGGGATTTCATCAACAGGTTCGTCTTCGTCTACCTCGACGACATCCTGATCTTCTCCAAATCACTGTCAGAGCATGAGACCCACATCAGACAGGTCCTGCAACGCCTGCTGGAAAATCGGTTGTTTGTAAAAGGTGAGAAATGTGTCTTCCACGTGTCCACAGTTGCCTTCTTAGGCTACGTCATCGAGCAGGGAGACCTACGTCCTGACCCAGCTAAGGTGAAAGCCGTGGTGGAGTGGCCTGAACCCCCCAACCGACGGCAGCTGCAGCGGTTCCTCGGCTTCGCTAACTTCTATAGGAGGTTCATCCGGGACTATAGCAAGGTAGCTCTGCCTTTAACACAATTGACCTCTCCCAGGGTTCCTTTTCAGTGGAACGATGCTGCCCAATCAGCCTTCCTGGAGCTGAAAGAGCGATTCGCCTCAGCACCCATTCTGGTCCAGCCCGACCTAACCCTGCAGTTTGTGGTGGAGGTGGACGCATCCGACACGGGAGTAGGAGCGGTCCTCTCGCAACAGAGGGATGGTAAGCTCCACCCGTGTGCCTTTTTCTCCCGTCGTCTCACCCCCGCAGAGCGCAACTACGACATTGGCGATCGGGAACTTCTTGCCATCAAGCTCGCCTTGGAGGAGTGGAGGCACTGGCTGGAGGGCACTGCCCAACCGTTCATCGTTTGGACAGACCATAGGAATCTGGCATATCTGCAAACCGCAAAGAGGCTTAACGCCAGACAAGCAAGGTGGGCTCTGTTTTTTACGCGGTTCCACTTTTCAATCACTTACAGGCCAGGATCCCGCAACGTCAAGCCGGACGCCCTGTCTCGACAGTTCTCCACCTCCGAAGACCCGGCGGACCCTGCTCCCATCCTCCCGGCCACCTGTGTGGTGGGGGCTGTCTCCTGGGAAATCGAGTCGGCCATTCGCGAGGCTCAGAGAGCCGAACCGGATCCAGGAGGCGGCCCTGCGGGGCGCCTGTTCGTTCCCCAACCTGTCAGGTCTCAGGTATTACAGTGGGCACACACAGCCCGTTTCTCCTGTCACCCAGGAATACACCGCACAATTACTTTCCTGCAGCGCTACTTTTGGTGGCCCACCCTGAGCCGGGACACCAAAGAATACGTCTCCGCGTGTACAAACTGCGCTCGAAACAAGACCCCAAACCAGCCACCCTCGGGTCCGCTTCATCCCTTACCCACGCCTACCAGACCATGGTCCCATGTTTCTCTGGATTTTGTGACCGGCCTCCCGCCATCTGCAGGTAATACGGTCATACTCACGATCATTGACCGCTTTTCTAAGGCGGCTCACTTTGTTGCTCTGCCCAAGCTGCCTACAGCATTGGAGACTGCTCGCCTGCTCACCACCCATGTCTTTCGCCTGCACGGCATTCCAGATGACATCGTGTCTGACCGGGGTCCTCAATTCACGTCCCGTGTGTGGAGGGAGTTCTGCACCTCATTGGGATCTAAGGTCAGTCTCTCCTCTGGTTATCATCCGCAGAGCAATGGCCAGTCCGAACGGGCGAACCAGGAGTTGGAGGCGGCCCTGCGCTGCGTCATCTCTTCCAACCAGGCCGTCTGGAGCGAGGAACTGCCCTGGATCGAGTACGCCCACAACAGCATGACCTCCTCCGCCACGGGCCGGTCCCCTTTCGAAGCTTCTCTGGGGTTCCAGCCACCTCTTTTTCCCTCCATCGAAGGCGAACACTCTGTGCCATCTGTCCGGGCGCATCTGCGTAGGTGTCGTCGGGTGTGGAAGGCCACCCGGGCTGCGTTGTTACGCACCAAGGACCGCAACAAACGCTTCGCTGACCGCCGCCGGTCCTCCGCTCCCGCCTATACTGTTGGGCAGAAGGTATGGCTTTCCACACGCTTCGTTCCCATCCGGGCAGAATCCAGGAAGCTCTCTCCTGCCTATATCGGCCCGTTCGAGATCTCGGCTTTGGTTAACCCTGTGTCTGTTAAGCTCAAGCTGCCTCGCAAAATGAAGATACACGATGTTTTCCATGTGTCTCAGGTTAAACCTCTCCGGTCCAGTCCTCTGTGCCCGCCTTCCAGGCCCCCTCCTCCCCCCCGGCTCGTGGACAGTCTGCCGGCTTACTCGATCACCCGTATCATGGATTCTCGGCGGCGGGGGTGTGGCTTCCAGTACCTGGTGGATTGGGAGGGCTATGGCTTGGAGGAGCGGTCCTGGGTCCCTCGGGCGGCCATCCTGGACCGGCGCATGCTGCAGGCGTTCCATCGTCTGCATCCGGATAAGCCTGGTGGGTCGCCGGGGGGCTCCCGTTGAGGGGGGGGTACTGTCATGGTCCCTGTGCCTCACCAGCTGATTCTGTATTAGGCAACATGCTTTCTCTCTCTCTCTCTCTCTCTCTCTCTCTCTCTCTCTCTCTCTCTCTCCTGCCGGGGCGATGCTCATTATGGGCTCCCGCCCCTGGCCCACGCACCTGCTGCCGATCGGGATAATCACAAGGCCGATTTAAGACAGCAGCACTGTGTCACTCGTCGCTGGATCGTTGAGTTATCAGCGTCAGTCGCTCAGTAGATTGTAAATAAGGATCTGTGAGTTCGTTCCGTCTGTTCGCCTCTAACTATAATCTCTGTGTACAGATCTATCCCGGACCTTTCCCTGCCTGCCTGTCATCCCGTGGACGAGTGAGTGGATGGTGTTTCCCCAGTGTGGGGAGTGAAGAGAGAGAGCCTTTGGAGGACGTCAGATTCCCGTCTTTTCCCTCACATACCCCGGAACCCTGGACCCCCCTCCCCTCCCTCCAGCACTTTGTAAATAGCATCACCTGGTGTCGTTGTGTAAATAAAATCTGTAAATCCTGTAAGGAGTCCCGGTCTGCGCCTGAGTCCGTTAACTGAAACCTGACAATATCTCCACTCCGCTTGTTTTGATCATTGTTCTACAGAATTTCGTCCAAAGTGACAGTAACCAAAGTGGCCAAATCCAATCTTATCTGAAACCATGAAGCAAATTAGGGAACAAATTTAGGAATAACGAACTGACAGTCCATACAAGCTTCAGTCTTTTTCACACTGAAGCTATAGAGATAGTGGAAACATCTGTGGAACTACACACAAAAGAAAGCCATCGAGATGACGAGCCACGTGAAGTAAAACTAAAGGAAATGCACAAGAGCCAAAACACTCAAGAATCAAAACAAAATAGGAAGTAATTACATGGGAAATCACATGACAGAGAATCAAAACAAAATAGGAAGTAATTACATGGGAAATCACATGACAAAGAACAAAGAACTGAGGGAAGTCGGAAAAAGCTGAACACAAGAAATCTAAGTTCCATCCATCCTCTTCCGCTTATCCAACTCAGAGCTGGAGCCTATCCCAGCTGCCATAGCGCACATGGCAGGGTACACCTTGGACAGGTCCCCAGTTGGTCACAGGGCTAACAGAGAGAGACAGATGACCATTCACACCCACATTCACACCTACAGACAATTTAAAATCAACACATAACTGAATCCCACTAACTGCATGCATTTGGACTGTGGGAGGAAATCACAGTAGATGGATGTAACCCACATAGAAACACTCCACACAGAAAGGTCCAGTCGGTGTCTGGCCAAGTCAAAGCCATTTGGATCCTGCTCCTCATAGGGTTAATAAACGAAAACACCAAAGGTTCCAGCAGTGAGCTTCATTTTAACTGGCAGCCTACCATTAATTCACTCCAAAGACCATTGTCAGACACATATAAAAGACCCCAAGGTAATGTGACCATGCCAGAGATTATATAAGGATTCAGACAAACATGACCTACAATAAATGTTATTTGTATCACATGAGAGATGACTCTAACAGCCTGTCTAAAGATTTTATCCTCATTCTCCTCAATGCGAAAGCCAAATTTTCATACCAGCTAAATACTACGGTCAAATCCACTATTGGTGGCAGTCTGGGAGATGGGTGGTGGTGGTGGTGGTGGTGGTGGTGGTGGTGTGTGTGTGTGTGTGTGTGTGTGTGTGTGTGTGTGTGTGTGTGTGTGTGTGCGGTTTGGGGGATACTTCTAGTTGACAAGCCACACATTTTCTTTTCAATCTCCTGTCTCTACCAAGCGCAGTCCTGTCATTCATTTCTATCATAATCCACTGGTTTCTATGTTTTCTGTCAAGACTGTGACAGATGCTAAATACAGAAGACAAACATGAATCTCATCCTATTTATTTATTTTATTTTTGCTAACGGTCCTCTCTGAGCTACAAACAGTAGCCTTAAAGAAGGCAGTCTTGTCCTGAATCTAAATTTTAAACATGTCCTTGAAATAGCCTCTCATGTCTGCAGGCTACAAAGATCTGCTCCAAGAAATCTCTGGATTTCTTAGAAAGGTAAAAATGTTTCCATTTGTCTTCTTAGATTCTACTAAACTTAGACTACATGACTATAATTAACTGAAAATAAACCAAAGCAAACGCTGCATAAGGGGGGGGGGGGGGGGGGGGCTGGAAAAGAGAGCACAGAGAGGAAATAAATGGTGAACTTCAAGCTTGGGTTCCCTACCCATTCCAAGCTGCTATATACAGTACATGTATATATAAATATTTTTTATATTTTTAATCTTCTTTATAAACTTCACAACATTGCACACTTTTACACTGAGAGGAGAGGGACTGTGCTTTATTCATTAAAACAAAGCGAATTCAAGTTAACTGAACTTCTGACCTATAATCATCCATTGCTGTTGTGTTTTCATTACTTATTAATTTGTGTTGAGTCTCCACTACACATCCCAAGAAATTAATAATTCAGAGTACGTGTGTAAGAAGTTTCAATTTCTTAAATATTGAGAAAGTGGACCTTGGAATCATTTTGTCTCTCCTGAAAAGACTAGATCAGTACCAAAAGTCCCTATCAGGAACATTTCATTAAACAGAACAAATCTATATTGGTTCTTATAGACATAACTCTTGCTGCCATGGTAGCACAGGCTTTGGACTTAACAGACAGACCTAATCTAGAGATGTCAGCTTTAAAAACTTTATTAAACAAGTGACAAAAGTCTTCTAGGTGGTGGGGAGTAGCTTGGAAGTGGAAACTGGTTATCAGTACACAAGTGGAGATTCTGCAGAGGAGCAAAAGTTTCTCAGACTTTAAGTGAAGGACTGGAAATGTCTTCTTCAGGATTATTGACAGGACTCCTTGAGGTGGTTGTAGAATGGCAGACATTTACCCAGGGGACATCTCTCCACATGTCCACAAAGTGAAAAGAACTAAAATAAATGGAATAAGAGTGGAAAGAAATAAAACAAAAACCCTGATCCTGCCAGCACCCCTAACCATCCCCACTTGCCTCCAGGCGGCCTTCTTAACTGGATGCACCCTTTAGAAATCTGCAATCAACAAGAATACCGGACTTGGGAATCCATGACCCATCTTCCACATCCTATCCTTCCCAGTCCAGCAGGTGAATCTGGTGGCTCCTGCCACCATCTACCATCAGCAAACAGGTTCCCCATCAAACATCCAAGTGACAGGACAGAAGAGAGATATTTTAACTAAGAAAATGAAAAGTGGGATGAATCTTCATGGAAGAATGGAGCTTGAGATGGACAGCAGATTTTCCCACTTTAAAATACATTTCCAAAAAAGTGGCTCTTGATTATTTGAAAAACACATCTTTAAAAGAAACTCAAAACGTCTGACCAGGACTGTTGTGCACCACCAGGATCATGCTCCAATCTTGGTCAGCAGTCTGAAGTAGCACAGCTTGTATTTGTCTCCAGAGGCATCTGCAACAACACAAATTGTGCTAAACTGAAGATTCACTGAACCGAAGGCTTCAAAGGGGGGCAGACATGTAGCAGAGGATTAACGTATTGTGGGCACACTGCTTTAGAAAATATGTCTTATATGGTTATTATGATGCTGTATCCTTGTGATGTAGGCAGTCCCGGGACAAAATCTAAAGGAATATGTGACCAGGGACATCTAGGAGTGGAAAGTGGCCTTTGTTCTGGCACAGCATGTGCATGCAGGAATATATTCACGCGTATCTTTTTCTAGTAGTCTAACAGAAAACGTCTTTCAAAAGTAGGATGATGGTGGCAGGCAAACCTGGGGATGCGCAAGACCTGTGAGCAAATAAAGCAGCCACAAAATAACAGTTGGGAGGCCTGAACCTGGGTCTAGCTTAGTCTTCTGAGCCAGTCTAATGGGGTCCCCTAGTTCCCAAGTGATTCATGAGGAGAGTAATGAAGATGACTTTTTGTTTTCATTTTCCAATAGTCTTTGCAAAAGCGTCCTCTCTTGCTCCTTCTGCTGCTTAAAGTTATTAGAAAAGCCAGGAATGTCATCTAAATATACAAATATGTTCAAAAGGTCTTTCAGTAAATTGCCTGTATTTGTATAGCGCTTTACTAGTCCCTAAGGACCCCAAAGCGCTTTACACATCCAGTCATGCACACATTCACACACTGGTGATGGCAGCTACATTGTAGCAACAGCCACCCTGGGGCGCACTGACAGAGGCGAGGCTGCCGGATACTGGTGCCACCGGGCCCTCTGACCACCACCAGTAGGCAACAGGTGAAGAGTCTTGCCCAAGGACACAACGAACGAGACTGTTCAAGCCGGGGCTCAAACCGGCAACCTTCCGATTACAAGGCGAACTCCCAACTCTTGAGCCACGATCGCCCTCCTTAATGTGACCAAGGTTGTATGCATTTCTCAAGAGTAAAATAGTAAGGGCAGTACAGAGGCTCAAAAGCTGAGAAGATTAGAGGGAATGGATACTTGTTTTTCATAGTTATCTGGCTTAATCCTCTATACAAAGTCTAAGAGTTTGATCTTTCCTTTCTCTAAAACACAAAACAAAAACCTTGGATAGATGACTGATTCCAACAGCCAAGGACTCAGATCTATTTCTCCACAGATTTTTGTTCTGGTTGAGAAAAGTTGTGCTGCCACATGTAGGGTGTAGAGGCAGGAGATCAGTCGCACAGTCCTAGGGCCTGCTAGGAGGCAGATACGTCTTTTTTACTGAAGACAGGAGGCAAGTCATGGTATTCTTCTTTGGTCTGGTGGCGGTGCATTAGTACCTTCTGGAGAAGGACGGGATAGGGGAATAGCAGATTGTAGAAAATGAGAATGAATCCAACTCACAGTCCTCTTTTCTTGCTAGTTAATATGTCGGTTATGTTTTCTTTTGTCCCATGGTAGAGGATTAGGTAGAGGATCATTAGGGGGTCCTTTGTCCCTCTTGGGGGGGCACTCCCACAGGGCTTAAATCTGGGACTGTCCACCTTTTGACCCTAGAACTGAAGAAGCTTCTGAGATGAGAGGTGAAACGTCTTCAAGCAACTTAAAGAAGTCCAGACGCTTTTCTTCCTAAGCTCCTTAGACTACGATGACCTGGATGACTGAGAACCTTCACAGACATGTGGGTTATGTCTTTGCAGCCATGGATAACTGATGATGGGTGTACGTAGACCTGAAAAAATTTCCATGTACGCAGTTGAATTGGCTCCACCAATAGAAGGCGAGGTGGAGCATGGTGAGATGTTCTCTACAAGCTGAGGCTGGCTGGGTCTTGCATTCATTTTTCTGAGTGCTCTCTCTGAGGTATCTATCTATCACAGAGCTGAGAGCCAAAATATTTAGTGACTCTAATTCATCCTTTAAGTGGTCACTCAAAGCATGATTGAAGGTATCTTTCAAAGCCTTGTGACCGCAACCCACCTCTGCAGCCTCTTGCTGCAGATTAAAAACAATGAGTGGGGAGCTATCTGGAGGTTGGATCAGAGGTGCAATCGTTTTTCCAGAACCGGTGACTTTAGGCAGTTTGCATCTATAGTCTGAATAGCAGCACTTTGTCTGTGTGCTGAGTCTGTTGCTTGAGTCCAACCCCTCATGACAAAACAAACCAGATGGCCAAACTCCAGACTTCTCAGACTCAACCCACAGATGGCAGTTTATTAAAAAAGGTACTGAAGTGTTCTGGAGGCTGGCTTGGAAGAGAGAACTGAATATGAGTACACAAGTGGAGATCCTGCAGAAAAGGAAAGTGGGAGTTATTCCTGGCCATTGTGATCTCCAGGGGCGGAGCGGGGGGGTGGCTTACGGGGCTTAAGCCCGGGTTGTTTTGTCAGAAGCCCGGGGTATTTTGGAGTGTAATTTTTTCATAGTTAGATGCCTGGCTGACAACTGTATAAAACAAAAAGTACGCACAATATTCGAAGCACATAGTGCACACTGTGGGAATTTACGACTGTGCGTGAATCCCCCCCTGATATTGGTATGATCCAAGCTCAGGCACTAAGCGACTGAGCGAGGGGGCGGGGCAGCTGCTGCCCGTCAGTGCGCTGTTGGAGAGACGGAGCCAGCCATACTAAGGAGAGCTTAAGTTTGACCAGGTACCAAAGCAAATCATTCGTACCGTACAAATAATGTAAATATGACGGTGCATCACGAAAGATTGATATGAAACTGATCACTTGACCAATATTACGTTACTTGCTCTTCAAGTGAATCAACAAATGGCGAAATGAAAAGCCGAACAAATGCTATTTTTTTTTAGAGTCTTAGCTTACGTGTGTTTATTTCATATTCTCAGTTCTTACCCTCCCCGACTAAATCGGTTTCAGTTATGTACTGAAACATAAGAATGGACATTCGAGGCTTCTTTCAAAGAAAAAACTCACGTAAATGTTATTTTATATATTATGCTTTGTATGTTGTTCAGTATATTTCTATGCAAAACAAGAGGGATTTCAGTACACAGCAGGATATTCACATTTGTAACCAGATATTTACATACACTTTAGGGAGAAAACATAAAACATTTTTACTGTACAAGATCAATTTAGAGTAAACTTTTGTTTTAGATAAATATTGAAATATATTTTGAATTAGTTAAATTTCAGAATAAAGAGAGACAGAGCTATTTTTATCACTTTCATCAAATGTAGGAGCACATGTACACTAAATTTATTGTTAATTAATAAGAAAACTCCAGACGATTCCATTCTGAGCTGAAGAAGCTTCTGATAGGTTAGTAGAGTCCATGTGAGTAAACTGGTGGCACAGCTGTGGATGCATATAAGGCAAAACACAGAGCCTGTTTCTTTGACATCGGAAAATCAAGAGATATCAACCAAAACACCAGGAAAAGAACTGTGGAGCTCCATAAATGTGGCTCAAGTTTGAATACAATTTGTGCCATTTGCAATTAAGAAATACAGATAGTTTCTCTCTTTACTCTTAAAGTTAACAAATATGTTTTTATATTTATCAATCTAAAGAAATAAACATTTAGTCTGATTTGATGTTACAATTAAAAAAGTGTTTTTATCTGAAGAGTAAATATCTGGTTTCAACTGTATATTTGATGATTGTCAGCACAAAGAGGGAGAGAGAGGAGAACGAGGACAGAACAGATGAACAAGAGCAGGTGAGACACACATGTTAGTCAAATGGTTGTTTACCAAAAGTATCAGCGTATCACAGGTCCTCATGTATCTCGTACCTAGTGTTTCTTTTTAGGTTTGTTATTTTTCAAATTCTGTATTTATTAAGTTCTGCAGGCTTGTTTGCACAACAAGGCTAAATAATTATATAAACTTTTCTCAATCTAAATAGTGGACTTTGGTAGAATTAAAAAATAAGTGTAGTGCAGGTCTATGATGATTTTTAGTGCTATCATCTAGTTCTGATTCTGGTTCTGTCTTGGTTAAGTCCTCAGTAGTCCTGATTTTGAACTGTTGTAGTCCTGTTTTAATTCTGGATCAGTTCTGGGCCTGGTTGAATTGGGGTTTAGTCCTCGTGTCTTGATGCAGCCCTGACCTTGTTCTGCCTTGCTGCTTAATTAAAAAACTAGTTTAAGGCGTCCTGCACATGTGATATATATTTTTCCCTATATGAAGTCATTCTTTTTTTGAACAGAGCCTATTAATCTTTCAGTCATTTCTACACCCCCCCCCCCCCCCCCCCCCAAAAAAAAAAAAAAAAAAATCCCACATGCATACTACTCTTTGGGCTAAGCCCCGGGTGTTTCAAATGTCTGGCTCCGCCTCTGGTGATCTCTGATGTTTCCTCTACTTTGAGTGAAGAAATGGAAGAGCCGTACTTACTAGGGGTGCAACAATACTCGTATCGATATTGAACCGTTCGATACAGTGCTTTCGGTTCGGTACGCATATGTATTGAACAATACAACATTTTTTATTTATTTTATCAACTTTTCTTCTGACGATGCTGTCTGTGTTGAGCACTCAGTGGATCTGCGCTCGACAGTGCAGCCTAGGCGGAGTAGTCGAACGCAGATTCACTGAGCGCAGCGCAAGCTAGCAAGACAGAAGTTAAGCTCTCCTTGCAACATGGCAAATTGAGCCTCCCCCACCCTAATTCAGATCTGGCGTTTGGAACTATTTTGGTTTTCATGTGAGGTATGATCCTGATGGTAAGCGCGTCATGGACAAAAGTAAAACAGTATGTTGGATGTGCCACGCAATGCTCAATTACATTGGTGGGAACTCGTGCGTTAGCGCAGTTAGCTCGTTAACGTGTTGGCCATCCAACCCCACGCACGGGGCGATCCGCGGTAGCTCGTTAACGGAGATTTGCCGTGTTGTGGCGATAATGTCATTTCAACGAGGTTAACGCTGACAGCACTAGTGGGAACACAACAAATATGACTGCAAATTTACGCCGACATCATCCTCGTGCAAAGACAAGTCGAAGCAGACAAAAACAACAAGCACGCATGCTACAAACTTTACCCGAGTCATTTAGACAGCCGTTAGCACATGATTCTCCTTATGGGGACCTGATATGTTTAATATGCTGCTGAGAATGTAGCCCAGAAGAAGCGTATAGTATAGCTTTTATTTTGGAAAGAGCCATTTCTCTGTAATAAACTCTCTTTTCCAAAGATGAGTGATTTCTCGATCAGATATATTTATTTTTTATTACTTTGTTGTTTCAGCAACATTAAATTTAAAAACTGTACTTTTGAGTTAAAATACATATTTATACTTTTAATAAATGACAAATTAAAAAGGCATGAACATGTTTTTTTGTATCGAAAAAATATCGAACCGTGACACCAAAGTATCGAAACGAAACGAACCGTGAATTTTGGGTATCGTTGCACCCCTAGTACTTACATATGATTTCTGGAGGTAGTTGCAGGACAACATGTATCCAATGAGGCAAGCGTTGGTGAAGAGTGGGCAGTCACATAAGTGTGGCTGAAGGTTTGAGCAGAGCTCTTTGGGAATGCAGATAAGTTAGAAATCAGGATCACTATGTGAGCTAAGAGTGGTACTGTTAACACGAGGAGCCCAATTATCAACATGGGAGGTGTAACTTCTGACAGAGATCTGCAGTCTTTCCAAACACTAAATGCCTCTGATGATGAGGAGATACCTAACAGGTGCAGAGGGCCAGGAACATCTGCCCACAACATCACCTGCACAGATGAAAACAACTGAGTGAAAGTAAAAAGAAACAAATCAGAATACTTTGATAATCCATAAGGAAATGATGCACTATTGACACTGATGAACACTCTAAATACTAGTAAAGGACAAAGATGATGCATAATAAATACATGATATATAAATATATATATAAAATACATGTTACACATGTCCAGTGTAACATGTAACAAGCAGTGAGACAAATCAAAAATAAAGCAGGTTATATAATTTAATATATATAGCATGTGTGTTCTTTGCTGAATAGACTCGTTGCCGGTAGAAAGTCTCCACCATCTGTTGCATAATTTCTGAGGGCAACCAGGAGAACAGACTGTTGTGGATCTGTTTGGTCCCTTTTGACTCTCGTGTGCACTCCAAGGCACTGCTGGGTTTACAGCTCTTCCAGGCTGGGCAGCTTACAAACCAGTGCTGCACTGCACATACCCTCTAGGGCCTCGCTAGTGTGGTGGCCATACCAGGTGGTAAATCAATCTGTTAGAAAATGGTCTCCTACCCATTCAGGCCAAAAATATCATTATTTTGGTCAATATTTTAAACTTTGTTTTAAATGTAATTGTTCCATTACTAATTTATAACACTAGAGAAGACAATTTGTAGAAAAACTGGATACACGATTACTTTGTTTTCTGGGACTTGTGAAAATAAAGAACTGAAACTGACATAAGACCTCTGGTCCCTAAGAACCTCTGGGGTCTGGGTGATTCCTTTCAATTTCAAAATACGAAATGAAATGGTATTTATTAATATTCTTATTCTTCTCATTAGTATCAAAGCTCTTTTATGTTACAAGCTGCGTTACCCGGTCCATACAGTGTTTTATTCTAAGCATGTTTTTCTTTCACTTTTTTTCCTCTTTCTTTTCAATATGGACACGTACAAGTGAAAGTGTGATGTTCACAAAAACTGGAGTAATTATTGATGACAGCTACTGAAGAACACACATTTGGTCACAAATGCTCTAAAAAATAATAATGTTGTCCCAGCAGCTGATATCGGAGGATTCAACTGTCACGATCCTGGGTCTTTTGAGTTTTAGTTCATGTTTATGGTTTATGTTTAAGCCCTTTAGGTTTTCTAAGTTCATTTTTTATCATGCCTAGGTTGTTATAGTTCTTTGTTATTAGATTCCCCTTGTGTCTTCCACCCCTGTTAAGTCTCCCTTGCCCTTCATGTGTTTCATGTCTGTCTTACGTTGTCAAGTTCAGGTTGTCATGTCTGCGTCTTATGTTTCCTGTTTTATTTTGAAGAGGTCTTGTGTTCCTGTATTCATCATGTTTAGTTTTACTCTTCCACTGTGAGTCGTTATGTTCATGTGTGTCAATTGTTCCCCATGTGTTTCCAGTTCTCTCATTAGCCTCCTGTGTGTATTTAGTCAGTGCCTTCTCATTGAGTCTTTGTCGGATCGTCTGTGTTGTTCCCATGCCATGACCTGTGTCCAGGTTTTCATCTATCCTCATCATCATTGCCATGTTTAGAGTTTGTTTTTCTGTTTGCCAGGGTTTTTCATAGTTCATGTTTCCTTTCTAGTTTACCCAGTTTAGGTTATTGCTTAGTTTGCATTGTTTTCGCCCTGTTATTTTGTACTGTTCTGTCTGCCTTAATAAACGGCTCATCATCAGTTAAGTTTGAGTCTGCTCCCGGGTCCACTCTTCACACTCCACGCAGTTTGCCTCAGCAGACTGTGACATCAACAAGTTATACTGGGGATTATTGTGGTTACTGAAAAGTTTTTCCACTTTTATCCTGCCTCACAGTAGGACAAAACAGCTGGCATTAGCACCATGTTAGAAATACTGTTTTCCTAATTTAACCTAAATGACAATTACATTATTTGTTTTGTTGGTCTGTGGTGCTAAACTGTGAAACAACATGTCTGCCACCCCTTTACTCCACAGACACATTTGCACCATGTTTAGGTTTATGTTGATAACAGTCCTGAAACTGACTCTGGTCTTGTACATCTGGGCCGAGAGATATAATCTCTCCAGTGTGTCCTGGGTCTGCCCCGGGGCCTCCTCCCGGTGGGACATGCCTGGAACACCTCACCCAGGAGGCATCCTTGTCAGATGCCCGAACCACCTCAGCTGGCTCCTTTCGATGTGGAGGAGCAGCGGCTCTACTCTGAGCTGCTCCCGGATGGCTGAACTTCTCACCCTATCTCTAAGGGAGAGGCCAGCCACCCTTCGGAGGAAGCTCATTTCCGCCGCTTGTATTCACAATCTCGTTCTTTCGGTCACTGCCCACAGCTCATGGCCATAGGTGAGGGTAGGGACGTAGATCGACCGGTAAATTGAGAGCTTTGCTTTTACACTCAGCTCCCTCTTCACCACGACGGACCAGTGCAGCGTCTCCATCACTGCGGCCGCAGCGCCAATCCGTCTGTCGATCTCCCGCTCCCTCCTCCCATCACTCGCGAACAAGACCCCGAGATACTTGAACTCCTCCACTTGGAGCAGGAACTCATCTCTGACCCGCAGTGGGCACTCCACCCTTTTCCGGCTGAGGACCATGACCTCAGATTTGGAGGCCATTTATTTATGAAAAAACTTAAAACATTCGTGTTTCATTTACCTTCATTCTAAATGTGACAGATAAACCAAAGACTGAAGAATAAAAGCCAGACTGGCCTCTCAAAAAACTTTGAAAGAAGTGTCAAGTTCAGGAGATTTTATGTATCCTCAGTAAAGCATTACAGCCAGCAGGGCTGTTTCAGCTTTAAAGGCACGTTTGTGCTTTTCTCTTTGTCAAGGCTAAGACACAGTTTAGTTTCTTGTTTGCACAAACTTTATTTGAAGACAAATCATCTGGGAACGTTTAATGCTGAGAACAATGGTTGAAAATCTTCAAGAATTTTTCCAATGGAATACATCATCAGTCCATCTTTTGATTTCTCCCAGAGTAGCTTTGGCCTTATTCACCATTCAGAAATATTTGTTTTGTACTAAACATTTTATCTATGATAAGCTCTCTTTTAGCCACTTTGACTCAAAAATGATGCTTTTATTTACTTCTTCAAATTTCATTAAATTTTCAATTTATTTTGTCCAGATTTCATTAACTTTAATGTTTTACATTGTATGTGCAGCATGTAACCACATTAAATTGGAAATGTACATGTAATGAAGTGAACATAATTACATTATGCTCACAGATGAGCATAAAAGTATATTATTAAACATTAAACTCATTAAAAAAATAAACTCTTAAATTTAACTTTTTTTGGCTTTAATACAGTGTTTAATACAAGCATCCACTTATCATTGGTATGTGTGTGAAGGCAGATGTGCAAATACCTTCTGCAGTACAGTGTAGGTCCCCTTTAATACAGCTGTGCATGAAGCATCGTACTGTGGTCGTTTCTCCGTGTTAATAATCAAACTACGACTGTAACGCATTAATGCCGATGAGTGTATGTCTTTTTATAGATGAATGAAGAAAGAAAGAAACGGTGATGAACCGTGTGTGTGCAAACTTTTTATTCCTCTTCTCTGAATGTACATGCAGTGCATGTAATGGTGCACTTGCGTCCATGCTCTGCTTTGCAGGTGTGCATGATCCATGTTAGCTGTCCTCCCCGGCTATAATGGGCTAAGTCGGCAACCTGCTGGCAGCCTGACGTTTGACAGAAAACATGCATATTCATCTTGCTCCCTTGCACGCACACACTTGGCGGCTCCCTGCAGCGCTGCTGCCACCGAGCCGTATGGACGATTAGTCGAGGCCGCAGCCTTCACCTTTAAAGTCTTCTGTCTTTTCTTTGCCCTCCTTTCAAAGTTACCTCCTCTCTCTCCCTCTTGCATCTTATCCTCTGTTTCCTCTCTACCTTAATTTCCCCATCATGGACTAATCTGCACCGTCTTTCTGTCAACATTTCATATTATCAGTGTGTGCTTCTCCTGCCTTTGATTTTCTCTCTCCTCTGTGTCCTCCTGGTGGGTTTTTTCTCCTCTTTTGTTCCTTGGGTTTGTCTTGTCTCCTTTTGAAGGAGATTGCTTTTTTGGGACAATACATATGAAGTAATTGCTTAAATTTGTGAAGTCCTCTGTAAGTACTGTTTTCCTTTTACAGAAGATTTGAAAACGGAAGCTAGAACTGTTCCTGGTGCAGCGTCAGAGTCATCAGATGGCAGATATTAATATTTCACACTTTGGCAATGATTATTGAGTTCATTTTTGAAATCTAATTTGACTTTGTATGAAAATTCCCGCTTCCCTGCTCTGTTTGACTCCCATCTGTCTTCTAAACTTGCCTCCCTCTGTGACAGACATGTTTAGATAAAGTTTCTTCTATTTGCTGGTAATGTCCCAAAGGGTCATGCCTAAGGACTCTGGCCTCAGTGTCTGGAGTCTAACTCAGTGGCCTCAGAGTCTTTCTTCTGCATTTGTCCTTATTGTGTTTACTTGTGTCTGAAATCAAATGAAGGCTAGACAGCTGAGCTGTAAGCAAAAACAGACAGACAGCACCTTATGCGAATGAAGGGATGGAGAAAGTATTTATCTGCCTTGAATTCCTGTAATAATGCAGCCGGAGTGTGTGTGAGGTTCTCGCTGGTACACAGTAAACCACCATGACTGATTTTACAGCTTATATCTGAGTCTGCTGCATTCAGGAAACCTGATCTCATCAAGTTTGCATCATACATCTCCACATTAAAATGATTTGACAACTGATTAGCTGACTTGAAACTATTCTACCAGCGGCTGTGAAAATAACCCAGGCCTGCTTCCAATCCTTTATATGCAAATGATGCTCTATCACAACTCCATAAAGCTTCAACAGCACTGCAAGAAAAGTTTCGGCGCTTGCTTGAGGTGCAAACAAATTTAATTATTAGCTTTAGAGACACCTTTGACATTCTCCTCCCTGCACCTAAACTCAAGAGTGGATTAGATCCCGTCTGCCTCCTCCTGTGATTCTGAAGAAGGGCCCTGCATTTTTAGAACACAGAATAAGAAGGTTATATAGCGCCAAATCACACCCACGGGCTCTGCAGGTGCTCGTATTGTAAGGTAAACACCCTGCAGATGACACACTGTCACCATGAGCAACCACTTGGCAACAGTGGGAAGGAAAAACTCCACTTTAGCAGGAAGACTTGAAAGAGGTATAAAAGAGGCCATCATCTTTGAACAGAGGCTTATGACACCAACTGTCAGCCACCCACAACTCAACTCTCCACCATTTGGTTTTAGAACTGAAGAAGCCCATTGGATGAAAAGTGAAATGACTTCATGTCTGTGAAGGTTCTCAGTCATCCAGGTCATTAGAGATCCTTCCCAGACGCCTTAACGCCCACTCACATCCTGGGCCATCTGACCTCAGGAAATCACATGATAGGGAGGGGTAGGTTACACAATGAGCTCACCCGAAACCCTGGCTGATTGTTATAATCTGAATACTGGGGGCTGTTTTTTTGTTCTGTCTGTGCCTTTAACAGTCTCTGCAGGTTCTTCCTGATTGGAGAGCTGGCGGCTGCTGATTGGCTCCCTGATCATGTGGCTGTTTTAAAAACCCTCTCCAGCAGTTTTTTTGCACTGTTTTCTCCTGTTTATTCAGTTAGGGAGTTCGGGATAGCACCTGTCGTTTGTTTGGCTTTTGTTTCACCTGAGACAGCACCTCCCTTTTTGAATGAGCTTTCAGTTTGGACAATAAAACAAACTTTCACTTGAAAGTTGGCCTCTGGGTATTGTTTTGGGGACCAGGGCGCGGTCACTTCCTTTTTAACCCTTATGTTGTGTTCCTGTACCCCTGGACCGGAGCATAACAGACCCACACCCGTTTTCATACTTTGGCTCGTGTGATTAGGTAGAGGATCACGGGGGTCCATGACCCTCTTGGGGGGACACTCCCATAGAGCTTAAATCTGGGACTCTCCACCAGGGGCGGAGCGGGGGGGTGGCTTACGGGGCTTAAGCCCGGGTTGTTTTGTCAGAAGCCCGGGGTATTTTGGAGTGTAATTTTTTCATAGTTAGATGCCTGGCTGACAACTGTATAAAACAAAAAGTACGCACAATATTCGAAGCACATAGTGCACACTGTGGGAATTTACGACTGTGCGTGAATCCCCCCCTGATATTGGTATGATCCAAGCTCAGGCACTAAGCGACTGAGCGAGGGGGCGGGGCAGCTGCTGCCCGTCAGTGCGCTGTTGGAGAGACGGAGCCAGCCATACTAAAGAGAGCTTAAGTTTGACCAGGTACCAAAGCAAATCATTCGTACCGTACAAATAATGTAAATATGACGGTGCATCACGAAAGATTGATATGAAACTGATCACTTGACCAATATTACGTTACTTGCTCTTCAAGTGAATCAACAAATGGCGAAATGAAAAGCCGAACAAATGCTATTTTTTTTTAGAGTCTTAGCTTACGTGTGTTTATTTCATATTCTCAGTTCTTACCCTCCCCGACTAAATCGGTTTCAGTTATGTACTGAAACATAAGAATGGACATTCGAGGCTTCTTTCAAAGAAAAAACTCAGGTAAATGTTATTTTATATATTATGCTTTGTATGTTGTTCAGTATATTTCTATGCAAAACAAGAGGGATTTCAGTACACAGCAGGATATTCACATTTGTAACCAGATATTTACATACACTTTAGGGAGAAAACATAAAACATTTTTACTGTACAAGATCAATTTAGAGTAAACTTTTGTTTTAGATAAATATTGAAATATATTTTGAATTAGTTAAATTTCAGAATAAAGAGAGACAGAGCTATTTTTATCACTTTCATCAAATGTAGGAGCACATGTACACTAAATTTATTGTTAATTAATAAGAAAACTCCAGACGATTCCATTCTGAGCTGAAGAAGCTTCTGATAGGTTAGTAGAGTCCATGTGAGTAAACTGGTGGCACAGCTGTGGATGCATATAAGGCAAAACACAGAGCCTGTTTCTTTGACATGGGAAAATCAAGAGATATCAACCAAAACACCAGGAAAAGAACTGTGGAGCTCCATAAATGTGGCTCAAGTTTGAATACAATTTGTGCCATTTGCAATTAAGAAATACAGATAGTTTCTCTCTTTACTCTTAAAGTTAACAAATATGTTTTTATATTTATCAATCTAAAGAAATAAACATTTAGTCTGATTTGATGTTACAATTAAAAAAGTGTTTTTATCTGAAGAGTAAATATCTGGTTTCAACTGTATATTTGATGATTGTCAGCACAAAGAGGGAGAGAGAGGAGAACGAGGACAGAACAGATGAACAAGAGCAGGTGAGACACACATGTTAGTCAAATGGTTGTTTACCAAAAGTATCAGCGTATCACAGGTCCTCATGTATCTCGTACCTAGTGTTTCTTTTTAGGTTTGTTATTTTTCAAATTCTGTATTTATTAAGTTCTGCAGGCTTGTTTGCACAACAAGGCTAAATAATTATATAAACTTTTCTCAATCTAAATAGTGGACTTTGGTAGAATTAAAAAATAAGTGTAGTGCAGGTCTATGATGATTTTTAGTGCTATCATCTAGTTCTGATTCTGGTTCTGTCTTGGTTAAGTCCTCAGTAGTCCTGATTTTGAACTGTTGTAGTCCTGTTTTAATTCTGGATCAGTTCTGGGTCTGGTTGAATTGGGGTTTAGTCCTCGTGTCTTGATGCAGCCCTGACCTTGTTCTGCCTTGCTGCTTAATTAAAAAACTAGTTTAAGGCGTCCTGCACATGTGATATATATTTTTCCCTATATGAAGTCATTCTTTTTTTGAACAGAGCCTATTAATCTTTCAGTCATTTCTACACCCCCCCCCCCCCCCCCCCAAAAAAAAAAAAAAAAAAAAATCCCACATGCATACTACTCTTTGGGCTAAGCCCCGGGTGTTTCAAATGTCTGGCTCCGCCTCTGCTCTCCACCAGTTGACCCTAGAACTGAAGAAGCTTCTCGGATCAGAGGTGAAATGTGTTCAAGAAAGAAAAGTCAAACAAGCTTAGACTGTTTTGGGTTTTTTTAGTACAGCCCAATAATAATGAATTAAAATACTCCAGGGTAGAAGTAATGAATGCATAAGCTCATCTTTCAGCATCACCCTCATCACAGGATGTTTCTTTTAGAGATGTTATACAGATGGAGGAAAGCAGTCCTACATATGTGTTGATGGTATACTTTTACTTTCCAAAGACTCTTATTGCTTACTACATCTGATCGCAACAGCACATTTGTCCTCATTTTCTTTGCTTGCTTTCACTTTGTCTGGCAAATCTCATTTTCTTAGCTCATTTTTATTTATTTCCCCTTTATCTATATCTTTAGCCTTTGATGTGTTGGGAGTTTTTGATCTTGATTTCCCTGTTGGAATCATTAAATCTTCATCTTCACCTTTTCCAATGTCACAGGCAGCTTTGTGCTGGTTCTTATGAACTCCAGTGTAGATCTGACTGACGAGGTGACAACTGAAGATGACAGAAGTCGAATTTCAGTGCGAGCTCTCGCTTCAGCTTCAGGCTGCTCCAGCAGTGCTGCAACCTGGCTGACCTTGCATGAGGCAAATGGAGAATTTCCAGTTTGGGAAGACACATAAATATGTCACAACACTGTTTTAGAAACTCGACTATTCTTTTCTATTCGCACATAAAACAATATAAAACAGAACTGGCACTTGTTTCCTCTGGCCTTCACGGCGTATTCCCAGTCTGTTAGATTTTTATCCTCTCTTCGTTTAACTGTCCTTACTTTTATTCCCCCTCCTCTCTGCTCTTTTTCTTCCTGTCACTTGTCAAAACCATTTTTTTCCTCTTCCACTGGCTTCTGTTTTCTCTCTGTCCTTGCTTCTCCTCTAACTTGGTTGTGTTCCAAACTTTGATTGTGCTTCTGCTCACAGTCGCTGCCTCACATTCACTATATATATAAAAAAAAAAAATCTAACAATTAACTAGTTCATCTGCATCGTGCAATTCAGGTTTATTCTTGTGTGCTATTATTTTTATGCCAGTAACAATCTTGCTGCCAGTTTATAGGCCTGTGTGCTGGATTTGCTTTCCCCACTTTTCTTAACCTCATTCTCTCCGTCTGAACCTGGCCTAGCTTCCAGAGCAAAGCTTTATTTCTACAACAGTTATGACAGCGAAGAGTCTGGAAGTCTTCAAATTCTCCCACAGCTCGACTTTTGCTTCCTGTGAAAGCTTCTCACGGATGACATTGGCCAAAGTGTTCACTGGAAACGTGTCCTATACTTTGAGCCCTTCTTCATTACTTTACATTTTGCAAGGAAAATGTGAAAAAGCTGCAGTGATTTATTGAAACATGTGCAAACGAAAATGGAGACAATACCACAAAACAATTCCAGCTTACTTTTTCAACAATTCCACCTAACCCTAAACAATGCCAGCTTTTTTCTTGTACTTTAAGTAGATAATTTTTAGATACAGTTTGTCTGCTATAGGTATTTTGTTTAGTCACTTTTTACTTTTTTAATACTATAAAATCTATTTATACAAAGATTCAGCTAAAAGTGAGAAATGACCATGCGTTTTTGGAACAGGTTGCTAGTAACCAAGTTCCTCAATTCAACATTAATTCCTTCAGTCGTCTGGTTGAGCCCTTTTTTTCATCTTTGAATGATTCACAGTTCAGTGTTAAGTGACTTCAAAAGAAAGCAACTCCTCAACTAAATCCTGGCAAACAAAAAAAGTCAGTTGACGGCATTAATTAAAACTACAAAGTAATAAGAGTTGACTCAAGACTTTTGCACAGTACTGTATTTTAGGGCTGTGTGTGAATTTCACTACAACAGTTTTATCATAAAAAGATTGATTAAACACGTAATAATCTCAATCACAATAGAACATATATGTATAAAAAAACCACTATCAGTCAAAATCCTCCGTAACTTCATTTATTGGACTCTTTTCTGGGTGGAGATATACAACGTGAAGCTGACGAGTGATGGAGATTACAACTGCGATGTCATTGCTACACCAATAAAGACCAGAGCTTGCTAACAACTATTTTTTTTCTGTGTTTCATGAAACAAGATTTAAAATCTGCACAAATTTGAGCTAGATGGCACATCTTTGTTTTCCTTCCAGCAGTTAAAGCTTGAGGATAAAAAAAATGACTGATTGCTTTTTAAATCAGTTATGGTAACCCTGCCTTACCGCTCGGTTAATGCTGCAATCGTCCATTTTTGTGTGTAACTTATTTCCCGTTTGGTTTGTTTTGGACTGCGTAATGTTTGCCACAGTTTGTCTGAACAACACATAAATCAGTTCATCTATACAACACTCCAATTCCCCTCATTCATTTCTTTTCAGCCATCCTTCTTCTTTTAATTAATGAATAAGCCGGGCAGTTCTGAGTTGTCAGAGTTTGTGTTTGCTCTCATTGAGTTTCATCTGCTGTGCTCTGGTTTCTCATGCGCCCGCCTTACTGTAGGGACATCCGGCCCCATCAATATTTAAAACGCATTCTAATTAAGCCCCCGCTGCACCCTTGGCGCCTGAGACGAGCAGAGGGGTGAAATTAAAGGCGCCCCTCACCCTCCGCTGCCCCTGCGTCCCCACTGACTCTTCATCAACCTGAAAACAACAATAACAACAAATTGCTGCTCGCTCACCACATCTGCTGAGGAGAGGAGGGGTCAGCGTGTCAGGAGCGGGGAGAGTGTGTGTGGACACTGTGCAGTGAAACATGGTCGGTTTAATGGAGGGTTAAATATTTATGGCCCCCTTGATCCTCCTTTACAATGCGCTTATTCTGATGGATGACTGATCTATGTAGGTTAAATTAGGCTGGGACAAAGAGTGAGGCAGAAACTTAGAGTGTGTTCACTGGTGTATGTTCCTTTGTGTGATCGTGTTTCAGCACCGATGATGAGGAAAATGCTTTACCCTGATCTGACTGAAGGGTCCTAATGAGACAGGCTAATGAACATCAAAGCAGCAGACTTGAGACATGGCAGCAGTGCTGCATATGTATGAAATGTTATGGATATGAGCACACGTGTGTGACGGTTTGTCCTGATAATGTTAGTCATCTATATCATGCTCAGCATGTTCCACACGTCCTTTTATTGCCATTACTTAGAAATGCATTGTTTTTAAACTGAGCAGCTTAGAGATGTATTGAACTGTAATAGCTTAGAAATCTATTTCTTTCTCCACAATGAGTCGTCTCACTGGGTATGTATTGAGAGTCAATTATTTATATGCTATTATGACTTAAAGAAAGGCTGTTTGAAATGGACAAACTTGCAAAGCTTCAGGGGGACTTAAAAAATGCTTCTGAAAGAATGAAACTTTTTTTTTTTTAAATATGATGAATTTGATTACGTTAACCCACGGACACATTCGCTGCTATGATCACTGATCAGCCATAAAACCTCAAGCTGAGTGTCTTCACCTTCATCTTCATGTTTCAGTTTTCAAATTTTGCATAATGTTAAATATCAATAACAACTTGAGATAATTTGATTTTGGTGAAACTCAGGTCAAGATCAAGGTCACACCAAATTTGACAATCAAGCATTTGACCTTCATTGTTTGTTCAAAGTTGACCTTAAAAAATTCAAGAAACCACATTGAGTAATATGGAGACGGCTGCACAGCACGCCTCTTTTACATTTTTCAGTACGGCGCCCTACAGCGTCACAATGATGCCGTAACCAGCTGAAAGCATCATGTTGTGATAGAAACAGACTGACGTCAGCATGTTGTTACCATATAACTTTGGCCTTCGGGGGCAGCTCTGCTCTCCGAGCGCTCTTTTCTTCATTTATACTGTCTACACTCTGAACTGCGATGGATTTATTGGGGTTAACCTCTCCGTTCAGTAATGTCTGACTATTAGAGGAGGGCCTGAACAAAGATTAGTCTGCCTTTCTTCATCAATCATAAAAATGTGCCACAGAATAAAAGCACTAATATTCTGGTCTGGAAGTCTTACATCGAGTAGGTTCTACTCTTTGATTTGATATTACAGTTCAAAATATTAATTTTTTGTGATTATATAAAAGTACATCTCATAACATCTCATAACATCTCATAAAAGGCTAAACTGACATCAACGTGCTCGTCTACCACAGGTCTTCAGTAAGTCATTGTCTGTCACTCTCTCTCCACAGTTTCGATGATGGTGCAGGAGGAGCTCTCTAACACATGACTGAATGTTCCACTTGTGTTCAGCTGGATTGTAATCTGGGACTGTGGAGAGCATAACATGTGATTACACACTCATCATACCATTCAGAGAGGACTCGTTACTTATTTTGCATTCTTCCTGCAGCCTCCTTTCTTCAAATGATTTCATCATTCTGTGATTGTTGAGCTAATGCTCAAAAAGAAAAACAAACAAATACAAATGAATAAGCTTTTATCAGCTTAGTTTAGTTTATATTTAGCTGCAGTCAGATTAAATGTTCATGACATTGAAGTAGCAGTGATCAAAATCTGAGATGCAAGTAAAGATGGTTCCACTCTGCCTGCTTTCACATCCATCTGAGCCAGTATGACACATGACAGAGGTGCACATTTCTCTCAGCAGGGTTGACAGCATTAGCAAACTTATCCTGTTAGAAGGACATATACAAGCTGACATCACCAGCCCTTTAGAGAGCACATGAACATCTGCGTATGGTTCTTGTTTCTCTTTTCTTTAGAAGGTCAGTCATCTGCACTGGTGGTTAGCTGTGATTGTGGCTCCGAACAAGAATGGGATCATTCGGCCCAGTTATCATTGTCTTCATCATCAGTCATCGTCTCACATTCTCAAAATTAGCACCGTCAGAATATTAAAGTTTTTTTAAAGACCTTTTTTGTTGTTGATAGGGAAATGAGTACTTACAAAGTGATGAGACAGTACGTTAATGTTTTTTGGTTTTTTTGCATTTGTATTTGTTTTACATTGTAGAAATCATGAATGGTTCTCGCATTCATGGACACGTCTCCGTTAAAGTTTCGGTATGCCGTCCGGACCTGGAGCTGCTAGCTGTTAGCTTGCGGCCATATTATCTACCTCGGGAGTTCAGTCATGTGATCTGTGTGTGTGTTTACATCCCTCCGAGGGCCGACGCAACAGCTGCCTGTGAGAAAATACACACAGTCACAGCAAGACTTCAGACACAAAACCCCGAGGCTTTCATTATTATATCTGGAGACTTTAACCATGCCACACTGGACTCTACTCTGGCTGCTTTTCACCAGTTTGTGAATTGTCACACAAGGAGCAACAGGACAATTGACCTACTGTATGCTAATGTTAGAGATGCATACAGAGCCACCCCCCTCCCCCCACTAGGGAAGTCAGACCACAACCTGGTTTACCTACAGCCACAATACACACCCCTCGTCCAAAGGCAGCCGGTCACAACGCGCTCCATCCGGAGATGGACCCCAGAAAAGGAGGATGCTCTGAGGGACTGTTATGACAACACAGACTGGGATGTGCTCCTGAGCCCACATGGTGAGGACATAGAGGGGGCGACACACTGTCTTACAGACTACCTCAACTTTTGTGTGGACACGGTCGCCCCTGCTAAGACGGTACGGTGTTATCCTAATAACAAACCGTGGGTAACACAGGAAGTCAAAGCTGTCCTCAACATGAAGAAGAAGGCTTTCAGGAGCAAAGTGAAGGAGGAGATGAAGGCAGCACAGCGGGAGGTGAAACGCTGCCTGAGGGAAGCAAAGGACACCTACAGGAGGAAGGTGGAGCAGAAGTTGGAGAGGAACAATATGAGGGAGGTCTGGAATGGTGTGAAAACCATCACAGGCCACAACACCAAGAAAAGCACAGTGGGGGGGACTGTGGAGAAGGCAAACGAACTCAACAACTTCTTCAACAGGTTTGACCAGCCCACAACCCCCCCACCCTCACCCTCACCTTCACTACAGAGTCCAATCCCCACTCTCCTACCTCCCTCGCTTCCCCCCCTTCCTGACACCATGACACCCCCCTCCTCCAATCTCTCTCTCAGCAGCAAGACATCTCCCCCCCTCCCCTCCTCCCAAACATCTCCCAGTGTCACAGTGGATCAGGTCAGGAGGCAACTGAGGAAGCTTCGCCCCAGAAAGGCAGCAGGCCCAGACAAGGTGTGTCCTAGGATGCTTAAGGCGTGTGCTGCTGAACTTGGGGAGCCACTACAACGAGTCTTCAACCTCAGTCTGCGACTGGGGAGAGTGCCCGCCCTATGGAAGACATCCTGCATCGTCCCGGTCCCTAAAAGGAACCGGCCCAATGAGCTGAATGACTTCCGACCGGTGGCACTGACGTCACATCTTATGAAGACTCTAGAGCGGCTCTTCCTCAACCTCCTCCGACCACAGGTACAACATGCCCAGGACCCACTACAGTTTGCATACAAGGCGGGTGTCGGAGTGGAGGATGCCATCCTGTACCTCCTACACAGAGCCCACTCACACCTGGATGGGGGAAAAGGCACGGTCAGGATCCTGTTTCTTGACTTTTCCAGTGCCTTTAATACCACCCGGCCCTGTATGCTTCAAGAAAAACTGAACAGAATGGAGGTGGACCCCTGCCTGGTGGCTTGGATCTCCGACTACCTCACCGACAAACCACAGTACGTCAGGCTGAAGGACATCACGTCTGACACAGTGGTCAGCAGCACAGGAGCACCACAGGGAACTGTGCTGTCCCCTCTTCTCTTCACCCTGTACACCTCTGACTTCTGCTACAACTCTGAATTATGCCACATTCAGAAGTTTGCAGACGACACAGCCATCATGGGGTGTATCTGGGATGATCAGGAAGAGGAGTACAGAAGTCTGGTGAGGAACTTTGTCGCATGGAGTCACACAAACCACCTGCAACTCAACACCTCAAAGACTAAGGAACTGGTTGTGGACTTCGGGAGGTCTAGAGCAGGTCCACTGCCGGTTCAGATAGAGGGGGAGGAGGTGGAGGTGGTCAACAAGTACAAGTACCTCGGGCTGTGGGTGGACAATAAACTGGACTGGTCATGCAACACAGAGCACCTGTATAAAAAAGCCCAAAGCCGACTGTACTTCCTCAGGAGGGTGAGGTCTTTTAACATCTGCAGGAAGCTCCTGAGGATGTTTTACCAGTCGGTGGTTGCTGGAGTACTTTTCTATGCTGTGGTGTGCTGGGGGAGCAGCACAGCAAAGAAGGACTCATCCAGGCTGGAGAAACTGATCAGGAGGGCTAGCTCTGTGGTCGGCATGAAGCTGGACACTCTGGTGACAGTGGCAGAGAAAAGGACATTAAAGAAACTGATGGACATTATGGACAATGCCAGACATCCTCTGCACACGGCCATTAACAACCAGAAGAGTCTGTTCAGTGACAGGTTGCTTCTCCCAAAGACAAGAACTAACAGACTTAAAAACTCCTTTATCCCACACGCCATCAAACTGTTTAACTCCTCTCTGGAGGGGAGAGGGAGGGGAAACAGGAGGACAAAGGAGGGGGGAACAACTAAGCTGTAGTGCCTCTTCACCTCACTGTGCAATACCTTTTGTGCAATACTTTTGTAAATAGTCAACGGTGCAATAGACTCAATACTTGAAATGTGCAATTCACTTGTATTTTTATTTTTATTCCTATTTATTCTATTTATCCCCTTCGTATATTTTATTTATATTGTCTCTGTATTTATATATATATATGTGTGTGTGTGTGTGTGTGTATTATATATATATATATATATATATATATATATATATATATATATATATATATATATATATATATATATATATAATTATATATAATATTCTGTAACTCTGTAACTTCTGTCGGTGCTGTGCTTTTTTGGAAATCGAATTTCCCAGAGGAACCCACCCGAGGGATTAATAAAGTTCTATCTAATCTAATCTAATCTAATCTAATGTGCGGGTGTCTCACAGCAGTCCTTTGGTCAGTTGTTAACAGCGCACACCAGCTTGTTGTTGCACTATTGCCTCTGGAAATAAATGACACGCTGAACCAGTAACAGTTTTGTTAGAGGTTATGTATTGGCATTTCAGGAGCAGGACCACGCCTCCAAACACGCTCCTTCCGGCTGTCATCTATAAAGGTTCATCCGGTTCTGCAAGCTTCTCGTTTATGTGCTCCTCCCTCCCTCCTTCTTCTCCATTCTTCAACTTCTTCACTTCTATTTAGTACACGGGGATCAGCCAGGGAGCCGTCGCCAGTCCCCTTCTACAATTGAGTTAACGATAAAAACCCTGAAAACCATCAATTTCACACCTGAGCCACAACTCTCGCGGCCCACTACCAAACGACTCACGGACCGGTCCGTGAGCCAGGGGTTGGGGACCACTGTTGTAGGGTGTTAGGCAGTAGGGATTAGAGTTAGGTACTTACCCTAACTACCTAGTGGACAAACTATCTAAGGTAAATATAATCTCTGAATATAAGTGATTGTGAGCTGTCTACCCTCCTTTTTGTCACTTTCGATCTCTGAACAGACCCAACAGAAAGCGTTGCCAGTCTCTTTGTATTTCTGCTCTTCCACAGTCTTTGTAAAGCACGTTTGTTTCCTCTCCTCAGAGTTCTGTTCATTTTCATTTCCTCACCATTTGCCTAACTTGTCCTTTTCGCTTCCTTGTCAGTGACTCTTTGATTTCCCTGTGTGGCACAGCCTTCGTCTCCTATCTGACAAAATGATTGACAAAACTGTGTTTTCCTGTGTTCTTGCTTCTTGTCATGTTTTGATCCCTGATCTTGCATCATATAGGCTACGTGCCTGGATGTTTATGTTTACGTACCATAATGTTTGAGCGTGATCTCGACCTCGCTGCGTTAGGTTAAAAAGACTTCAAAGCTTTGTCAGTTAACAAGATGCGAGTTCAGGGTGGGGGAAGTATGTTGAAAGACATTTTCCCACCTCATTACAGACACATTTGCTCCATACCTCCCCTCAAACTCTCTCTCTCACACACACAGAGAAGCCCATGCACCGAGATCATGAATGTCATTCCTTTGCACACATATATAAGACACATAAAGAGAAACTGAAAAAGGCTTGATTGAAGTATTAAAGCTTTGGAAAGGAGTGAACCCTGCACAGTGAACCCATGAGGGACTCACTCTATTAAAAATGCAGTTACAGGTTCATAACAAACCTCCCATATCCCTGAACTATAATGAATGATGAGGGTGGCACAGTCCAGTATCAGAATGATTGTGTATAAGCAGAAAGTATGTCAGTAGAGCAAATAATTATTTAATCCCTGGCTAAATTTGTAAATTTGCTCACTTAAAAAGAAATGAACACTCCCTAATTATTTATCATGGCTTCATTTTAATGGAGAGAGACAGAATATCAACCAACAATCCTGAAAATAAAAAAACATGTTACATAGATTTTTTTTATACCCACCAACCCAGTTTTTCCATGTAGGACACAGATTACAATCAATCAGCCCATTATTCAGTTAATTACAGATACTCCTGATCACGGTTCATTATGTGTATAAAGCACATGCGTCCACAGATTTCCTCCATGTCAACCTCTCCACCAAGACCAAGACCAGAGCTGTCCAAGGACGTCAGGGGCACGATGGTAGATCGGCACAAGGCTGGAATCATATACAGGACAACAAGTAAGATGTTTGGTGAGAAGGTGAAAACTGTTGGTGTGATTTTTGAGGAATGAAATAAATGAATCAAAGTGACCATCAATCATCATGCTCTGAAGATCCAAGGATGATCTTACCTCGTGGAGTAGGGATGATCGTGACATAAATTCTACACAGGAGCTTGTTATTGGTCTGGAGGGACTTCAGTCACTAAGAACACAACCTTTAACAGAATACACCTAAGGTCCCCTGCTGAAGAAGGCACTTGTTGAGGAGGCCACATACTGGACAAGAACCCCCTCAGACAGCAAACTGAGATGTGTCACGGATGGATGTTCCAGCATGATAATGACCCAACATGTGCCTCCAACTGAGGCGGGAGCTGAAGCTTTGCCAAGCAGCAGCCATGAAACCTACTGGGTAGAGAGAGGTGTGCCAGAGTCTCTGAGGTGTGTAAACAGGAGACCAACTACAAGAAACATCTTACTGCTGTATTCCCAACACAGGTTTTTCTAGCAAGTGCAAAATCGTGTGGGGGTTTTTTTTTCAGGGTTTTTAGCTGATATTCTGTTTCTCTACATTAAAATTAATCCATTATAAAAAAAATAATAATGACTCTTCATTTATTTTTAAGTGAGCAAACTTAGCAATTCAGATGGGGATCAAATTATTTCCTCCACTTTAGTTCTTTGAGCTTCTGCATTAAACTTTGCATATTTAGTGTGCATTTTACCAGTGAAGTCTTATATTTATTAGATGAATTAATATTTGTTATTCATATACATTTATACACAAATGAGGAGCATATAGACACAGAGCATGTCTCCTCATCTCTGCTGTGTATGTGGAATATCAGGGCAGTAAATATGAGTTTATGTTCCTGAATCACTGCAGCGCAACACAACAGATAACACGGCTAATGGTGGAAGATGACAACCTGTGTGAAATCAATGTGCAGCTGAGTCAGCCTGTCTTTGCACAAACGAGTAATTGATTCATCTCTTGGTGATGAGCCCGCTCGCCTGCGAGGACCTAACAACAGAATGTTTCGGTGGTTTGATCATTGCGTCCCCGTTGCCACAAGATTGATTCATGACTGCAGGCACAAGGGCAATAATTTGTGCTCTCTTTGTTTTCAACTGTAAGACATTTTGTAGCTTCACAATGCTTCAAATGGTTCAGTTTGGTGTGAGTGGTTAAGGTATGTCACAAGACGAAAGAAAGAAAAAAAAAAACACTCGCAGATTAATTTTTATACTTTCAGCTGACAAATCACATTCCAGGTTTATTTATTTAAATTTTAACGTTAAAACAGCCTTAATTGCTGATATTTGTAGGTGTTTTATCTAACAGTGTCTTAACCAATACATCCACACCTTCCTGGTGTTGCAAACAACACCCATCTATTATCCTGCTCTTCTGATCATCTGAGCTGGGGAGATTTTATTTTCAGCAGTTCCATTAGTGAGATTTACCGATCGAGAGTTGCTGTCAGAATGTGGCAGGAACAATAGCACTTTAATAAAACTGATTATAGTGTGTACAAAGATGCAGTTTTACAGAGACAATGGAAATGGAGATGGCCCATCTCTGTCTGCGTGTCCGAGGATTGTTATATACATAAAAAGAGATCTCACCAGATTGTCTCGCACTCTCTAGATTGTTGCTAAACTAGAGGTTTGATTGCATCCTTTCCCGCAGCTAAATTAGTTTTGGAATTTTTTTTACAGAAATTACATAAACAGATACAATAACAGCTAAAGCTGTGAAGATTCTGTATTTCCATGTTTTTTAATAATGGATTTCAGCTAGCTACAAAATTAGCTTTTCAAGGCTTCTCTTTCTCTAACATGTTCATGTGGGAGCAGACCTGAGTGATCTAACCTTGGCTACAGGTGTGGCAGAGTTTGTAGAAATCACCACTTTATATGTTATATTATCTAAATTGAAAGCATGAAATGATCTTGTATCCCCTGTAGCTCCTGTAGCCTTGGAATACACTTAGGTTTTGTCAGAAACGTGTCACAGCTACCGGCTCGTGTGACAAAACATTTCACCACAGCCGCAACAGCTTTTTATTCATAATAGTTTAAATATTAGCTCCAGTGCATCTTTGTGGGTTTAACCATCAAAATAAACTGATGTTGGCCCTGTAGCTGAGGACTGATGACTAAGATGACAACAAATGCCATAATAATAATAAAAATAAACATTAGATGCATTTAGCTGGCATCTTCTCAAAATTCATAGTGACATCATGGTCACAAACCAGCAGCAAGGTCACTCACTTTAAAGTGGATGTTGTTTGAAGTGACTGCAGTTACTGTTCAGTAAAACATTGCTGATACAAAGCTACAGAATGACACATTGAATTAATAATAATATAATATAACAAACTAAATAACATGGTGAATCTTTACCACTGATCTAATGTCAGTCACTTTTTTGTTCCATTTTTAGTTCAGTGGTTATCCAGCTAACATCGCGGATGATGACATCAGCAGAGCACCTTAGTCTGTGGTTTCTGTTTCACATGATGAGGAACGTCTAAGCAATTCCCTCTGATTCCTGTGCACGTGCCGAGATACACAACGACCTGACAGCAGGTTATTTTTTTTTTATTTTTTTTTTTTAAATGACATCAGAAACAGCAGTATGCGACATTACGTGATGGCAGAGCTTCAGTTCATCCTTTGTCTTTTTTTTTTTTTTTTTTAATAAATAGGACAGGGGGAATGAATGAGAGAGAGAGGGGGAGAGAAAGAAAGAAAACCAAAGGGGAGAAGAGACGGTGAGAAGGGGGGGAAGAGAGAGAAAAAAAAAAAGAACTCCTGGGTCACCTGTATGGAGAAGAAAAAAAACAAACAAACAAACAAAAACAAACAGAGGAGACAGCAAACAACAAAGAGCAACATAATAATAGAGAAAACAAAACACCATCACAATAAACTAGCTAGTCATAGATATCAGTATTTACTAAGTAATAAACGATATTGTGCAGCACGCAAGATAGACAGCGCACAGTGTGCTTTGAGGCAGCAGCCAAGAAAGCTTTAGTCCGCGTCTGTGAATACCCATGTGTGCATACCTGTGTGGATCAGCATGCTTGCATTCCAAAGGTTTCTGTCATGATCCTGGGTCCTTTGACCCAGCGTTTTGTGTTTTCTCTTCGCGGTTTTGGTTCTGTTCTTCCTCTGGTTGTGTTTACTCTGTTCTGCCCGTGTGTTCCTGTATCTAGTCCGCGTTTCTTAGTTTGTGTCCTTTCATGTGTAAGTTCCTGTTTTATTGTGAAGGTCTGTGTCTTATGTGAGTGTTTTCAGTTTGCCTCTCGAGTCTCGTCATGTTAATTACTCCCAGCTGTGTCCCCACCGGTATGTAATCCCCCTGTGTTCTCTGAGTGTATTTAAGTTGTGTCTTCTGTCATAGTTGTTGCTGGTTCGTCTGTGTTGTTTCCCCTCGGTCTCCCTGCATGTATTTCCCCGGACCTCCCTGCACCGTCATTCCTGGTTTGTGTGTTAGTTTACCCAGTTTAGGTTTCGGTTTCATGTTCACACCCTGTTGCTGTTTGTACCCACTGCTGTAAATAAACACTCACCTGCACCAGAGCTGCCGCCTTTTGGATCCTCACTACAAATCCACACGGCTTGCCCCGCAAACCGTGACAGTTTCTCCATGTAATGATCTGCTAGGGAGTGTGGGGGGGCCACAGCCCCGTCCTCCAGGGTGTGAAGCGGGTATGGAGGAGATCAAAACTCCAGACATCCAGAGGCCCCCAGAACACAAGAGACTATGGAAGACCAACAGAGGGGCAGCCGCGCCACTGTCCCAGTAAGAGCTGAGGAGAGTCCCAGATGAGGGCTCGCCCAGCAGCCGCGGAGCAGAAGTCAGGGGGAGTTGCAGTGACGCGCCCGTGAGCTCCGCCGGCCCCCAGCTGCGCCTGAGTGACCGAGCCCTAGGCCGAGAGGCCGGGGGCACCCCACCTCCAAAGGGGCCCGAGCGAGCCCCAGGCCCCAGGCCCCGACAAGCGGCCGCCAAGGAGTGAGCCGGTGTGTACCCGGACGCCCACCCCCAGACACAAAGAACCACCAACACACCGACACCTGAGGGAGTCCGCCACCGGCAGGGGAAGTGGTGGTGGGTGGAGATAGGCCTCCAAACCTTGGAGGGCCTGAGGTGTCCCCAGAGAGGTGGCGTCTGATACCCAACCTGACATATAGACACAGACATACAGGCACACACAGATACAAACATCCATTCCCACCCTCATGCTCTCATATGCACTCACTCCACACTCAACCAACGTGGAGACAAACATAAAGAGACGCTGTACACACAATCACACTCCCCAAGCGTACTCTACAAACCGGGTCTAGGTACCCTTGCCCCTGGAGGGGGGAATTGCACCCAGACCCAGGTGGTGTTACCCTTTTCCCTGCGGTGGGGAGAGGCAGACCACCCCGACTCCGCAGCAGCAGGGAGGCCCCACACCCCAGACCGCAGTCGGACGGCCAACTCCTCCTACTAGCCCTCCCGCTCCAGCAGGCCGCAGAGAATGGGGGTGGGGGAAGACTCCAAACCTCAGCAGGTTATTTTAAACGTATTTCTCATTTCTTACATTGCACAGCCAGCGAGTGTGAAATTTTAAGAGGCTTTAGTGGACAGAAATTGAGCACCAAGTTATTTTGCCAGCACATATTCAGTAAATGTGTTTTCCTCACTGTTTTTCATTAAGTGAAATAAAAAATATTTCCACATCAGCAGACCATTAAGATTTTTTTAGTCTTAACTGTAAAATTAACATTCTTCGATTCTTGTCAAAGACACTTGGATTGTCATATTTATGAACAGATGTTGTTTTCAAAGCAAAGTCGTGAGACAGCAGCTCGGTTCCTGCATGCAATCGAGGAACCGTTGATCCCTTTGAAATGAAGAACTTGTTAAGAGCCATCACTTTGACTTTCAGGAGTCAGCCACTATTACCTTTTCATTAGGTGTTTGTGTTGCTCAGTCTGCTAATGCCCACACGCTGCTCTCAAGACTCCTCTTCTGATTGGAATGTGGATGAAGACCTGCTGTGGTCGCTTTTTTCTCTGCTCATTTCCCCCTCTCTCCACTCCAGCTGTCATAATAACCAACATAAAAACCACTTGAGTAGGTGGAATGGCACTCTAGCTTAGAAGAAACAAAGCATCTTGACAGATTTATGCTTCATGAGCTGGGACATAATAGCACAGTGTGGACTAGCCCACATCATTAATACTCAATTACAGATCTTTGTGAAGTAGACTCACCACTCTAATGCAAACAGGCGACGCCAACAAGGCAGCAAAAACACTCCAGGACAGATTTTGCTCCAGTATATTTTAACTTATTTGAAATAAACCAGCAGTCAAAAAACATACATTTACACTTAAATCTGTACATCTCAGAGCAAGTCAAGCAAACTGAATATGGAGATAACTGCAGGAAATCATTCCATGTAAATATGAAATAATCCAATTTTCTCCTCTAAACAGATCAAGTGAACCCAACTGAACACAAGAATATTGGGCTTTGTGATTTCTTTATTGCTACAACAATACAACGTTGGCTATCGATCCAATATTACATCTATGAGGGAAAAAAGTAAAGACCATGGATCAGAGTTTGATCCTCACAAAATGACTGAGGACTTAAATCATGCTGCAAACAAATGAGAGTTCTGAGGTTACCAAATCATCTCTGGGGAGTGTGAACTCCAATCTGCATTCAGGACGACTGTAAAAAACAAAGACAAATTAAAGTCATTACAAGAGGTTCTCTAGTTATTTGGTCGTTTGACTCACTGAACTGAACCTTTTGCTAATGTTTGTGATTTTGGAGGCTTTTTAATAGAATTAACTATTATGACCTCTGGGGGTGCAGACCATCAAAACGTGTGTGCTTCAGTTTTGTTAAGTGAAATTCTACTATTGCAGTATTCTGTTAGCTACAGCTAGAAAGTATGCTCTCTGGAAAGAAGTAATGGGCCAACCACACGTTATGGAAACCCATGGCATGAAGCCTCCACTGTACTGTTTTTGATGTTAATGTCAGTGGAAGTTTGAAACTCTGGAGTTCCAACACTATCATGCTGGAGCTGAGGGATCCGTGCTTTCACACATGTTTGTAAAGGCAGAGTGCATGGCTACATGCTTGATTTGACAGACCTGTGGAAACGGGACAGAAAAACCTGAATTCAAATATCAACAGGTGTACTTACACTACTGTGCAAAAGTCTTGAATTACCCCTAATTGAAAGGTACCAGACCTTCTTGTAAGTCTTAAAGTAGTCCTGAGCAATAGTTCTCCAGGGTTTCTGAATTTTCAGTTTTTGTTTGGACATCAGCTGATGCTCTTTATAAGCATCTTTGTTTGCTCATTCAGCCACTTCAAACTGACTTACGAATCATTCAAGCACAAAAGTGTTATCAGACATCTGTAAAGCACAGTAGAGGCTCTTTCATAGTTTGGGGCTGCATGTCAGGTGTTGGACTTGGGGGTCTTTTCTAAACTGAATGTAGACATATGACTAAATACAGAAAAGTGCCATAAGATTTTGTTCTGTTATGCAGTACCATTGGGAACGTGTCTGATTGCAATCATCTCCATTATTCAGCATGACAATGATATCCAGTGTTGGTCAAGTTACTTGAAAAAAGTAATCAGTAGCTAATTACTGATTACTTCCCCAAAAAAGTAATCCTGTTACTTTACTGATTACTTGTTTTCAAAAGTAATTCATTACTTAGTTACTTTTTAAAAACACGATTTACAACCTGAATAGGTGATAAAGCGATAGATCTTTCAGCCTAATTCTACTTTTTTTACAATCCATCATACAAAATGTAATCAAATGGAAAAGTCCCTTTTTAAAACTTGTTTTATTAGTTTCAATCTTTTAACTTTATGCATCAAGCAAAAATTTTATTATATGCAACATTCTCTGACTGGAAGAAATTTGTTTAACATTTAAACCTATTTTCTGCACATTCCAGCACATAATATATATATATATTTTTGTGTGTTTACACTCAGTCTTTCAAATAGATGCAAGTAAAACACAGCAGAAAATAAATAAAGTCAAAGACTAGCGGTCCTTTTGCTCTATTTTCACCTGTAAAGCAGGACTGCGGTAGGCAGAGGTTTACCTTGGTGCAGGTGTGCCGCAGCGGTCAGTGGAAGAATCCACGAGTTTCTCTGGGAATTTCCCATTACGTCGTAGCGCACTCGGTGCTTGCTTGGAAGTTTAGGGGTTTTTTTCGCTGTAAAAAGAAGTTTTCTTCCCACGCACAATGGACACTAATGTTTTTGTCACTTTTTATGGAATCAAACTTAAAGTAAGGTCAGTACTTCCACGCTTTAAACGCTGCATGCTCATACTCTCTCCTGCACTCGATATATTATCCATTGTTGATCTGCACACAGCTGTTGTCACGAATGTCACACTTGCTTACGTCACTGTCATGAGACACTCTCGCAAAAAAATCACGGTTTTAGTAACGCAGTAACGCAGCGTTCCTATGGGAAAGTAACGGTAATCTAATTACCGTTTTTGTAATAGTAATCCCTTACTTTACTCGTTACTTGAAAAAAGTAATCGGATTACTGCCCATCTCTGATGATATCATACGCATTGCAAATGCAGTAAAAACACATCTATATCAAAAACATACTATGGAACACTATCAATCACAGACTGCCTCCCCCGAGCCCAAAGCTCAGCTTTACTGAAGCAGTGTATTAACAGAGAACCAAAGAAGAGCAGCCGACATCCAAAGGATCGTTTTGGAGTTCACTCCAAAAAGCCTAGAAAATTATTCCTGATAATAATTGAATAGCTCAGGCTGTGTGGGGGAAAAGTTGGTCATAACAAATATTGACTTTCAACTCAATTGTAAAAACCTCTTTTTCCCCTTTTGCACAGTACTGTAATCTTTTGTCCATAAAGTGCATCTGTGTCTCTGTAATCATCAACTGCACAGGTGTAACACACAGCTAGTATTAGCTGATAAGTCACCACTTCACCCTTTGATCAAATATGGTTACGTTTGGCTCCAAACAGCAACATAGTTGCAGCCAAAGCGGCACAATCACTCTATCACACAGGACCATGTAGGTTTGGATTGTTTTACCTGAATAATAAACACCTTCATGTAGAAACTGCATTTTGTGTTTACTTGTGTTATCTTTGTCTTTGTCTAATATTTCAACTTGTTTGATGATCTGAAACATTTAAGTGTGACATACACGTTTGTACACCAACATATATTCTTATTAACCAAGTGATAAAACCGCGACTAAGAATTCACATCATATAAAACTAAGACATACAGTGACTATGAAAAAATGGCTGTGAATAAGCAGACTTGCACACAGACCAAACTGGGTATTGCAGAGTTAACAACTTATAGTTTGGTTATACAAACTAACTCCACAAGGTTTATACTGACAAGGATAAAGACATACGGACAGAAAGGAGATGAATAAGCCCAACAACAAAGAATGTCTCACACACCAGAAAAGAAAAGCAGGAGCTCAAGGATTACAACTTTATCCCCTCCCATGATGCAATAGCTGAGCCCAAAGTCAAAACCTTAATTTTTATGGTTCCACTGAGATGCAGCTGTGTCTATAACAGTTCTCACTAACACTGCCAGATTCCCCCTGCAGTGTCCATTTGGGGTAATTGTCTAATTAACAGCCAACTAATGTCATAGCCTATTTCCCTTCTCTCTCTTTTTCTTCTTCACTTTAAACACACACTCACACACACACGCACGCACACACACACACACACACACACACACACACACACACACACGCACATGCACACACACACACATGCACACACACACACACGCGCACACACACACACACAGAGCATATTAGGTGCTATTATACATTTCTGCGAGGTAAAAGACTTGACAGTAAAAGAGCAAAACCACTAATTGGTCTTAAAGTTGAAATCATTTATCGCTGTTTCTGCGGCAGAGGCAGGGAGAAAGCCTCGGTTAAAAATTCAAAGGTGGCTACCTGTGCACTTTAGCAACGGCTGCAGACAGAGCTGTCCATCGCCCTGCACTGCTGCTGTTGTTGAGCTGTCACAGCACAGGATTTTGTGGCGATGGAGCTACACTGAGATCTGCTTGAGTGACAGGAGGGAGTCTCAGCAGCATATGACAGAAACCCAGGAGAAATCTTCATGGTTTTTACATTCAGAACACAGTGACAGGAAGTAGACATAGAGACATAGACGTAATCGCATTGAAAATAGATGTTCTGTGGACTTCAGAGAAAGCTGAAAGCTAATAGTTAAAAATAGAAAAAAAATCCTCATTTCTGCTCGCTCCATTCAGTAACAACAAAAAAGGCCATCTGCCTTAAAGTAGAACGATTCTGTTCAGCTCCAGTTTTGTGTTTTTATTCTTGGAGTTGTCTGCAGTAGTTATGCAGGACTTGCAGATCATGATCTCCTTTTTTGTTACCGGGCCTTGGTGCAGCCCCTCAGTTCCTCTGTTGTACATCTTGTCCCTTCTCTGCTCTCTGAGATCCAGCTCTCTTCTCACTGCTTGTCCTCTGATTTCACAACAGTACCAGTTGGAAACTTGATAGTGTGGTTAAACTTTCTGAGTAAGAAGAAGAGACAGGGACACACTCCAAACGCTCCGTACAGATGAACAAAATCAACTTTCTGAGAGAAATGTATTGATGGATTACACACTGTGTGTGTGTGTTGACGGAAAGAAGCACTGAAGCACTGAGGTTGCCAGGTTATGTTCAAGTCATTGGTAGACTTAAAGCTTTCATGTTAAGATTGTGGTCAGATTGTAGTTGTGGAAAGTCTAAAACATCAGAGTAATAAAATTATTTATGATGTTAGTTGTAAAAAAATCCTGAAACTAGCAGGACACCTTTAACAAGAATGAGTGTCAGCATTTCACCCCAGCTTCACCTCTTACACTCAATGAGTGCTTTACAAACACCAGGCCTGAAAGATCAGGATGGCCTTACAAAAGACTTTCTCCAGTATTGCTTGTTAAATGATTTCAAAGGAAAAGACACAGTTTTCCATCAACACCCTTAAAGCTGCTTCTGATGAGCTATTTCTCAACATGGAGCCCTACTGGGGCTGACTGATCATCACCACTCTTCCTAACCAAGATTCAGCAACTCTTTCCCATATCTGTATGGTATGTGTCATCATCTGTATCCTTCTTGGGCTTAATAAAGCCTAATTGTTGGTTTGTCTTGACACATCCAGGGAAGGTAATCCCAAAAAATTGATTCTGTAATGAAAGGAAGTTTTGATCTGATAGTTGCACTAGACTAACCTTCAAATTTCATCAAATACTTTAGGATTTGTCAATCAATAAGCTCTTTAAAAAACCTGGTGCTACTTAAACATCTGACTTTTTTCAATTCAGTAAAATATGAATAAATAAGACTCTGCTCCACAACACTAGCTTTGGTCTGCATGAACATCCCAGCACCATGTGCACAAAATTTTAACCAGGAGAGTATTTCCAGGGGGGGATCAGGCCTTCCTTTATTTCTCTCTTTTAGCTTCTCTCTGCCCTCTCCCCCCACAGAAGCAGACACATTTATTCACACAGTGTTATTCACTGCTCTCAGGCTAGAAACCTCTCTCCTCACTATTAAAGAGATACACAGAGGTACTGAGATAACAGGGAGCTCAGGGGGTAGGGGAATACCTGGTTGTGTGTGTGTGTGTGTTGTATGGAAAGGGAAAGTGAATTAGCTTTTATGCATGGAACTTTACCCAGACCATCTATATAATATAATCACATGCTTGAAGCTACATCAAATCAAATCACAAATCAAATCAAATCACTTTTTATTGTCACATCACATGTGCAGGAACACTGGCACAGCACATGCGAGTGAAATTCTTGTGTGCGAGCCCCACAAGCAACAGAGATGTGCAAACACAACAACACAAACGAGCAAAATACAAGAATGGCCAACCTGAAACTAATAAATATATGTACAATATATAATAGTGTATGCATTTCTGGATGTGTATACTAAATATTTTCCTACGTGTGTGTGTGTGTGTGTGTGTGTGTACACATTTTTACAAATTAAATAGTAAAAAAATAAAATAAAATAATAATAATAATAATAATAATAATAATAATAATAAAATATATAAAATATACAGAGTTGAATATGTGCAAAACAAGTGGCATTTATATACAGTATGGAGTGCATAATGTTAAAGTTCCAGTAGTGAAGCTGAGGTGTCTATGACGTGTTCAGCAGTCTGATGGCCTGATGGAAAAAGCTGTCTCTCAGTCTGCTGGTACGGGACCGGATGCTGCAGAACCTCCTTCCTGATGGAAGCAGTCTGAACAGTTTATGGCTGGGGTGACTGGAGTCCTTGATGATCCTCCCCGCTTTCCTCAGGCACCGCTTCCTGTAGATGTCTTGGAGGGAGGGAAGCTCACCTCCAATTATCCGTTCAGAGCACCGCACTACTCGCTGGAGAGCTTTGCAGTTGTAGGCGGTGCTGTTGCCATACCAGGTGGTGATGCATCCAGTGAGGATGCTCTCAATGGCACAGTGATAGAAGGTCCTGAGGATGCGGGGGCTCATGCCGAATCTTTTCAGTCTCCTGGGAAAGAAGAGGCGCTGCTGCGCCTTCTTCACTGTTTTGTTTGTGTGTACTGACCACGTAAGATCCTCAGCCAGGTGTACGCCAAGGAACCGGAAGCTGCTCACTCTCTCCACAGCAGCGCCGTTGATGGTGATGGGGGTGTGTACTTCTCTGCACCTCCGGAAGTCCACTATCAACTCCTTTGTCTTTGCGACGTTGAGGGTGAGATGGTTGTCTTGACACCAGTGGGTCAGGGCGCTGACCTCCTCCCTGTAAGCCGTCTCATCACCGTTGGTGATAAGACCCACCACTGTAGTGTCGTCCGCAAACTTCACAATGATGTTGGAGCTGTTAGTGGCTGTGCAGTCGTAGGTGTAGAGTGAGTACAGGAGAGGGCTCAGTACACACCCCTGTGGAGCACTAGTGTTCAGTGTGATGGGGGATGAGGTGATGCTGCCCAGTCTGACCACCTGGCGTCTGTCAGACAGGAAGCTAAGGATCCAGCTGCAGAGGGAGCTGCTCAGTCCTAGATCCTGCAGTTTCCTGTCCAGCTTCGAGGGAACGATGGTATTGAATGCTGAGCTGTAATCTACAAACAGCATCCTCACATACGTGTCTCTCTTCTCCAGGTGTGACAGGGCAGTGTGTAGTGTCAGGGCTATGGCATCATCAGTGGACCTGTTGTGGCGGTATGCAAACTGTAGAGGGTCCAGTGAGTCGGGTAGTGCAGAGCAGATGAAGTCCCTGACCAGCTTCTCGAAGCATTTGCTTACGATGGGGGTCAGGGCTACAGGTCGCCAGTCGTTCAATGAGGAGATGGTGGAGGATTTGGGTACAGGGACGATGGTGGCCATTTTGAAGCAGGCTGGGACTACAGACAGAGAGAGGGAAAGGTTGAAGATGTGCGTGAACACTCCAGCCAGCTGAGCCGCGCATGACCTGAGGACGCGGCCGGGAATCCCGTCCGGACCAGTAGCTTTGCGTGCGTTCACCTTCCTGAAGCACTTCCGCACATCCTCCTCAGACACAGTGTGCGCACTGACGTCATCCGCGGTGCGCACACTGTCCGGTCTCATGGTGTTCGCTGTGTCGAATCTAGCGTAGAATATGTTTAGATCCTCACACAGAGAGGCCGTGGTCTGCGGTGTGCTGGTTTTCCCTCTAAAGTCTGTGATCGTGTCTACATGTCTGCATGTCGAGCACTCACTGTGTTTACAATCGTACAGATGAAGAAAGTTATTCTTTCACAAACTGTGACATGTTTTGCTATGTGGCAGAAATGTCTGAAACTACTATTGTATAAATTACTACTGAATTTTTTCATTCATGGTTCTGGGAGACGTGTTCCTTCCCATCACACTGACCCCTGCTCTCACCACCAGCTGGAGATGAATTCTAATAGCTTTGGTAGTCTCTGCCTTCCTTTTATCTAAATATGAAAGTTGTTATTTGACTGAGTTTTTTGGCTTGTAGGCAAATCCCTGAAATGCTAACAGGGCTCTGCTCATTAGTTGATCATTTCAGAGCTTTGGATTTATTCACTACTATTGGATAACGATACTCCTTACCATGGCGGATAGTTTCCCAGTGATCCCAGGGGCTATGTTGTTGCCAGCGTTTGTTCCTGGTAAGGTCTCCCAAGGCAAACTGGTCCTGGGTGAGAGGGGAGAACAAAGGGTGATGTGCATTAATCTTATGAAGCAACAATCAAAGCACCAGTTTAACCTGCTCATGACCGGATCACGGTGGCCTCATCGTGGAGCCGGGCCTGGAGAGGAACTTGTTGGAGAGCTCCTGGAGGCCAGGCCTTAGCCAAGAGGCAACATGGGTCCACCCTTTTCTTGGCTCATCATCTGCAGGAGGAGTAAGTAAGTAAAAAGTAAGTAAAATTTTATTTATATAGCACATTTCTAGATAGAAATCACAAAGTGCTTTACAAGATATAACAGATTATAAAAAAAAAACAAAAAACAAACAAGATACAAACAAAGTTAGCAAAAAGCAATTTTAAAAAGATGTGTTTTTAGCTGTTTTTTAAAAGTAATCAATGAATCAGCGGATCGTAAGTCCTGAGGAAGGGAATTCCACAGTCTGGCGGCCACAGTAGCAAAAGCTCTATCACCCCTAGTTTTCAGTCTCGTATACTGAATGACAAGTAGGCCCTGACTACTCGACCTCAGAGACCTACTAGGGGCATAGGGCTGTAAAAGTTCAATAACATATGGTGGTGCTTGTTGTTGAAGAGCCTTAAAAGTTAAAACCAAAATCTTAAAATGGACTCTAAATTCGACAGGAAGCCAATGTAACTGCATAAGCAACGGTGTTATATGTGAATATTTAGAAGCTTTCGTCAAAAGTCTTGCTGCAGCATTCTGAACGATCTGCAGACGCTCCAAAGAACCTTTGTTTAAACAAGTAAACAGGGAATTGCAATAGTCCAGTCGTGATGAGATAAAAGCATGAATAACAATCTCCAGTTCGGTATAGGATATTATAGAGCTCAATTTAGAAATATTTCTTAGATGATAAAAGCAAGACCGAACAAGAGATTTAACATGACTATCTAACGTAAGAGCAGGATCAAGGATAATCCCTAAGTTCCTGACAGATGGTTTTACAAACGTTGAAAGAGGACCAAGAGCATTTATTATACTGGGTATATGTCTATCTGGGGCGCATAAGAGGACTTCGGTTTTATTTTCATTTAGTTGGAGGAAGTTTTCAGCCATCCAGCCTTTAATGGTTTCCAAGCACACATTTAAAAGCCGCAGCTTAGAAGCCTCTTCCGGTTTAAAAGATATATAGAGTTGGATATCATCCGCATAACAATGGTAACAAATATCCTCAAAAGGGCTCAAAATGTGCTGGAGAGGGAGTAAATAAACTAGAAACAATAAAGGCCCCAGCACAGAGCCTTGTGGCACGCCAAAAGACAGGGACGCAGAAGATGATCTATACTTAGAAACTGCCACAGAAGAATATCGTTCAGAGAGATACGAGGAGAACCATTTCAATGCAGTCCCAGAGACACCGACCCAGTATTTCAGCCTGTTAAGTAAAATATAGTGGTCAACAGTATCAAAGGCCGACGTAAGATCCAACATTAAGAGAACAGAACATTTACCTGCATCGCTTTGTAACAAAATGTCATTAGAAACTCTAAGAAGGGCTGTTTCAGTGGAATGAACTTTACGAAAGCCAGATTGAAATTTGTCAAAAATACTATATTTATCTAAAACTGCTGTAAGCTGCTTAGCCACGATCTTCTCTAGAATCTTAGCAATTAACGGAATTTTTGAGATCGGTCTATAATTGCTAGTGAGAGATGGGTCCAGCATAGGCTTTTTTAACAAGGGATGTATAACAGCAGTTTTAAAATAGGCAGGGACTATGCCCGAGGCCAAGGAGGTATTAATTATAGTAAGAATACAGGGACCAGTAGAGTAAAAGACATTTTTGAATAATGATGCAGGTAAGAAATCAAGAGAGCAAGAGGATAATTTTGTTGCACTAACTATTTTTCCCAGCTCTGGTAGTGAAACAAGTGAAAAACCTTCTAAAACAACAGGCCGAGCTGGCGTGGGAACTGACAGCGCAGACGCTGAAAAAGACAAGTTTTTCCTTATGTTGCTAATTTTTTCTAAAAAGAAAGCAAGAAAAGTTTCACAATCTTCAACAGAAGAAATAATGGCAGCAGGTGGAGCAGGAGTAATAATATTAGTAATAGTATCAAATAAAACTTTAGGATTACCTCTGCTCTTTGCAACCAACTGAGAAAAGTAAGCAGCCCTCGCAACTCTAATAGCATTGTTAAAGGAGGCTAACAGATCCTTTAAATAAAGGAGATGAACATTTAAGCGGGTTTTCCTCCATAACTTGAGGCTGTGGACAGCTACAGGTACCTTGGTGTTCATCTGAACAACAGACTGGACTGGACTCATAACTCAGACGCCCTCTACAGGAAAGGGCAGAGCAGGCTGTACCTGCTGCGGAGACTCAGGTCGTTTGGGGTGGAGGGCCCACTCCTGAAGACCTTCTATGACTCTGTGGTGGCTTCTGCTATCTTTTATGGTGTGGTCTGCTGGGGCGGCAGCATCTCTGCTGGGGACAGGAAGAGACTGAACAGGGTGATCCGAAGGGCCAGCTCTGTTCTAGGATGCCCTCTGGACCCAGTGGAGGTGGTGAGTGACAGGAGAATGGCGGCTAAGCTGTCATCCCTGTTGGACAACGTCTCCCACCCCATGCAGCAGACTGTGACAGCACTGAGCAGCTCCTTCAGTGGGAGACTGCGGCACCCACGGTGTGGGACGGAGAGATTTCGCAGGTCTTTCCTCCCCACTGCTGTCAGACTCCACAACAAAGACTTTAACTGAACAAACACACACATCCACACATGTGCAATAACACTAAGTGCAATAATCTTTTCTGGCATCGTTGTATTTTTACTCAGTTGTATATAGCATTCGTATTCTATTTTTATCTTATTGTATATTTTTATTCTATTTTATTCTACTGTATATAGTATATTATTTTATTCTATTCTGTACAGTGGTGTACTGTATTTATTCTTATTGTATTCTAATTTTTGCGTCATAACTTTTGCACTGTCCACTTCCTGCTGTGACAAAACAAATTTCCCACGTGTGGGACTAATAAAGGTTATCTTATCTTATCTTATCTTATAACCGCTCAGTTTTATGACAATTACGTTTTATAAGACGAGTGTTGCCATATAAGACAATGATAATTGAATAGGTCTATAGAAAAATCAACATCGTTTTGTGGGGATAATGTTAAATTAAAAGCATCAGAGAACTTCTGTGCTGAGGAGGAGTTTAAAGTGCGGGAAATAACTGTCCGATGAACAGGAGACATGGGCTCATAAAAAGACATATTAAAAAAGAGACAATAATGGTCAGAAATAAAAATGTCCTTAGAACAAATATAATCAATATTCAGACCCAAAGAAAAAACAAGGTCCAGTGTATGGCCTTTGTTATGTGTGGGGCCAGATACATGTTGGATAAAATGAAAAGAGTCCATGATGCTGGTAAAACCCCTAGCAAAGAGGTCAGACTGATCATCAACATGTATATTAAAATCTCCCACAAGAAGCAATTTAGACAACCTCATAGTAGAGGACAGAAAATCACTAAACTCAGCTAAAAACGAGCTGTTTGGGCCAGGAGGGCGATAAACCAACGCACAGTAAAAAGGATCCTTCTTTCCGATTTTGATAAGCTGCAGTTCAAAAGACAGAAAGTGTCCAACTTTCACTGAACGGCAGTTAAAACGGCTCCGAAATGCCACTGCGAGGCCTCCTCCACGACCAGATCCTCGAGGCTGGCAAATGACAGAGAAGCCATTTGGGCACATTTCAATAGTAGACGAATAATCCGAACCCCGTTGCCAGGTCTCAGTCAAGAACAGGAAGTCCAGATTTTTAGAAACAATAAAATCGTTAAGCACAAACGATTTATTCGTCAAAGATCGGGCATTATAGAGCGCCATAGACAGCGGGGTGAAAACTTTGTTGTTGGAAGAAGCTCGAGTTTCTCAAATTAAAGGGCGTAAATTCTCGGGATCAGAGCCTTCACGTTCATATATTCCACTCACCGAGGGGATGAAAGGCCAGTCGGCAGGAGAGTCTGGATGAACCCTTCTGAGACAACACGGCCTCGGAGAGCTGGGCCCCCTATATCCAAGTAGGGCCTTGGGAGACAGATTTCTCTCCATATAGCTGTCATGTGCGTAGGCAACAGAAAACGCCCGACATCGCTTTCCAATCAGCCCCCGCCGCCAGAGGAGCCTAAACTTCACCTGGATGCCCGATCTCTTTCCTCTTCTTCTCCGTAGTCTACAGGGAACGCTGAAAGCGCTGGCCGAAGATCCAGTCACAGGCAGAGGGTGGAAGGTACCAAAGGAGTGTGGGGGAAAGTGTGGAGAATGGAAAGTCCCACAAAAGGAAGAAGAAAAAACATCTTTGGCCGTCATTGACGAACGGATGGATAACAGCGTCAGACGATCGTAGACCAAGGCAGCCAGTACATCATTAAAACAGTTAAAAAACAGCAGAGTAGAAAGAAAAAACACAATAATAGAGCGAGACCAACTACACCTGGCAGCGGCGAAGCCAAACACAGGCGCCATCATGCCGGAAACTTAAAGGAGCTGTACGGGTCAGATGCAGTATGGGCTGGGTGAATGGCAGAGACCCTGTCAGTCTGATCTTCTGATGCTGAGAGAAGTTCTTAGGAGTGTCACCTCTCTAATGGGGAAGGAGCCTGAGAGGTCGAGAGATGCTGGCTAAATATAATCAGGCTCACTTTGTGTTACTGGGCTTCAGTGCCAATCACAGTTTTTCCAAAACTAACACCAAATTTAAATATCAGGGTGTTGATAAGATGACTGCATGTGGAAGAAGGACATCCTAGGTACGCAGCGACATGGTCCCGCCACACTGAGCTCCTGCCGTATTCTCCCTTGCTTTGACGGTTATAGCGCAGCTAGTGTTTTTACATCGAGGTTTTTGCAAGAAGTCTTCTCAGACATGCCGAACAAAAACGAAACATGGACAGGTCTCAAATTCTCAAGGTCTCAAGTTCAAATGTTTGGAGGACACCTAAGGCCTCAGATGACACAGCTTAAATGGTATTTGGAGACTGTGGAATGAAGTTGCTAACGAATTTACTTTGTACTCTGCATGCCAAAAAATGTCTTAAAGAATAGACTATATTTTCACTTCTGCTAAACTGGTTCAGTGAGTTCAATCAGCTATTGTCCTCCCAAGAAGCCTTTTGGACCATAATCCAATTATTAGTCTGTTTGACGTTTTCCCTGCCCAATGTAAACCAAACAAATGAAGATTTAATGTAACACTTTCAAAGAACAAAGACTTTTTTGACGAGTTAAGACCTCGACAGGAGAAATTCATCAATATTAATGTTGGTAGTGTTTGTATGCACTGCCATTGAGGGTTTCTTGAGAAACAATTCTATTTGGTTTTGGTCTTTTTACAAAAACAAAATTATGAAGAAAATAAAGAATTCAAAATAGAGCAATCAGAGTCAGGATGCCAAATATTAGAGAACAAATAAAATTTTGGGTACTACCAAGGGAAAGGGGAATTCCTAATACATGTAACTAAACACAAATATTACTCAGGTGGCAATCCAAGCAGACTGCTAACCCTCATTAATGGTCACAAGCTTAAACTTACATAGCTAAGGCAAAGCTAAAATACTTTGCCATATGACAAGTAATTTACCAAAATAATTCAATCCACAGTCCATCATTTCTTTAACACTACTTTAACACTATCCAAGAATTCCATAAATCAGGACAAAGCACTTTTCCACTCCTGATGAAATTCCAGGAATCTGTGTTTTTGCTGTTGTACAGTAGTTCCACCTAAAGGACTCAAACGTTGATACGTTGTGATTCTGTTCACCTTCTGAATTGGATTTGAATGAAGAAGCTAATGAGTCCAGTGGGTCAAATCAGGACAGTCAACAGTGACAAACAAAACGGAGATGAGGGAATCGACGGAGCTGACACTGACACTTGTCATCCAAATCACAGATGTGCCAAACAGATAGTGGGGCGATGTTTGCAGAGAGGCAGGGCATCCAGGTGGCAACCTGTGGACAGTTTAACGTTTAAACAGAGAAACATCACAGCAGGTCTCGCTCTAAAAATGAATTTGTTCAAAACAAGAAACTTTTAAGTGATTGTTTTTAAATGAACGTATGAATGCTACTTCATTCAACAACAATATGTAAGAGTGTAGCTATATGAAAAATTTGTCATCACTCAGGAAAAAAATTTTTTCTATACAAGTGAGCAACATTCAAGTGCTAATAAAAAAAAAAAACAAAGAATAAAATGGTAACTTGAAAATATTTCTGTGGCGGAGAAAGCATTAACTCCATTGAGTTAATCAATCTTGGACAGTGAAAGATGCCAGATGCAGATATGTGCTTGGAGAAAAAGTAGAGATGATCAGAAAGAGTCACACTGTGCATTTGTGGGTATAGAGAAAGCATGCAGGTCCACAATTCACAGGAGAGGAATTGTGGCTGTCAGGAGTGATTGGTGCAGGACATGTATAAGGAAAGCGAGACAGGCGGGTTTAAAGTGGAAGTAGGATTACATCAGAGACCACCTCCTTTTTGTTTACATTGGTAACAGACATCCTGACAAATGAAGTCAGGCAGGAATCTCTGTGGACATCTGTACTAAGAGTAGGGAGCAGGTGGATTACCTGGAAACGTGGAGGTATGCTCTGAAGAAAGGAGGAATGCAAGTCAATGAAGCAAGGATATGTACATGTATCAGTTTAAATAAAGTTTAAATTCCTGGGGTCAAATATCCAAAAGCAACAGACTGCACACAACAGAGATGAAGACGACAGCACAGGTAATGTGGAGAAGGTGGAGACAAGTATCAGAGATGATCTGTGACAGAATCATCGCAGCACGGGTAAAAGATGGCAGTGAGACCTGCTGTGGCGACACTGAAAAAGGCTGAGCTGGCAAAATGACCACAACTGAGTACATCACAGGGACAGCTCAGGTTGAGTTAGAGAGGTAAGCCTGTGATGGTTTGTTCACACAAAGGACAATAAATAGATGGGACGAAGGATGCTGAACATATGGAACTAACAGGCAGGAAGGAAAGGACGAAGATGGCTCATGGATGAGACGACGGGTATGACACAGGATGATGCTCGGTATAGCTGGGTATTTAAAAACACTGTACAAGACTTGGATTTCATAGTTTTAATATCAAAGTCAGTAAGAGCTCTTGCTGTTGCTGTGTTGTTTTTTTAATATGCATTTCTTCACTACTCACCAAGATTGGAGTTCAGTACCAGCAAAACCAGTTTCTACTGTTAAGGCATTGTTGGGGTTTGAATATATAATCTGAATGCATATTTGCTGATTATATTGTTTTAATACAAGAGAAGCCTAACTCTGAGCACAGTCTCTGCCAAAAAGTACTGACATGAAACTTCATGCTTTTGCAGCCAGAAAGTGAAACTAAACACACACACACACACACACACACACACACACACACACACACACACACACACACACACACACACACACACACACACACACACACAGACAGGAAAGATTAAAAAACCCTGTGAAAATCTACTGTTTGCACTTAAGGGAGTAAAGCTGTCACTGTTGTGTCAAATAATAAAGATGTGGAAAGAGAATATATAATCCTTGTGGCACAGATTGTATGTGACAAAACAGAAACAAAAAAACAAGTAAGAGAAGTCACAGTGTTACAATAGATTGTGACATAAAGTACATAAAACTTCCTGATATAACTTAAAATATCAATATTAGTCCTGTTTCTATTCACTGCAGAAACTGTTTTGTCACAGTCTGGAAGAAATATTTAGAATTAATTCACGGAGACTTTTGTAAATGGGAGGTTTTCCCAGCCAATAAAAACTCTGCTCATCATCCTGTGTGTCATCTGTTTAATTTTCCATCACTTCATTCCCCATCTGACTCTCCCCTCGATCACGCACGGCATCTCAAGACCCCTAAAGATGCAATTTGGCTCCAAATAGAAGTGACAATAATATGTCAACGCAGATGAATACAGTAATACCAAGAAATTAAATAATCATGTCAGTATGGGTGATTGTGGAGAAAAAAAGCAGTGATAGCTTTTCAGCAGAGCAATCTCAGTAGATTCTGAAAACAGGAACTCTTTCTAAAGTCACCATGGTTACCGCTGCTGATTAGAATTAGTGGAGTAACAAAACTAATAATAGCAATGATAATTTTATAAGTTACAAAGTGCTTCACATTTTGGATAAAACCACACATGTGCATATACACATACAAACATCCAATCTTACGGTTAATTCCTGTGCACATTAGAAGAACATATGAGACATACAGTTTTATCTTTGTTACATGCATAAATTAGAAAAGCAACATCCAGAAATAAAAGGCAAAAGAAAAGTCCTTTAAAACAAACCACCAACCAGCCTCACTCACTGTTCTTCCAAAGTTTAGAAACAGTGGAAACTGTAGTCCCCTCTGGATTTACGAGCGTGAAAGCCAGCCGCTTTTATAAAGTCTCGGTAACTCTCTTATATAAGTTTGAACCTGGTAATGTCAGGTTGTATATGCTATTAATAAAATATTTTAATTCATTTTGAATTTCACCAGAAGTCAGTGATGGGCAACAACAGAACAGGTGATGCATGAGTGCTGGCTACGTTTGGTAAAGAACCCAGGCTAGGAAGGTGGCATCATAGTGAGTTACAGTAATTGAGATTGGAGAAAGTAAAGTGTGTACTTTAGTCAGTAGAAATTAGCAGTGGTAGAAGATGCCTTTGAAGCTGTTTAGATGACCCACAGGTAACATATATAAAGAATACATCGCTGGACCAAGGACTGAGCCCTGAGGAACTCCAAATATGGAGTGGGTAGATGAGGACATGCAGTTGTTAATAGGAATTCTGAAATATCTATCAGATAAGTATGAGAGCCATTTGAGCAAGGTGAACAAGATCTTCTTTTCCAAACACCTCTGAACTGTCCATCCATAAACCCACAGAGTCCCTGTATTTGGACTTAGCAGTGCACAGTGCTCTGTTCCCTGCAACAACATTTTAAGTGGATGGAATCAAAGTAACATTCCCATGAATGCATGGGCTCAGTGTTTCCTAGCCTTCTGTCCCATGTTTACCAAACTCTTATAGCTCAGGTTTGGATTGACACTACCAGTGAAGGCAGGCATATTGGTGCAGCGGTTAATACTGACACCTCACAGCAAGAAACACCTGGGTTTGAGCCTGTGTACCAGGTGGGGTCTTTCTGTGAGGACTTTCTATATTCTCCTTCTTCCTTTCACATGCATGCCCAAATATGTGCGTTATTTGTTGATTCTTAAACTAATTGTAGGTTTGGATGTTAGAATGTGTGATTTGAGGGCCATAAATGCTCTTCGGACCTATGGAACTGGGATAAGATCCAAACTGTTACTTAAAAATGTCGCAGAGCTTGATGTTTCTTCCAGCCTAAGTAACTGTTTGCTCAGTGTTGTGGGTTAATCTTCTTCCCTCATTTCCCTGAGATGGCATTACACAAACTGGAATTATCCATTAATAGTAGAATCTATTACACTATCAAGGATATCATACATTAGCTGAAGAACAGGCATTTCTGCCTGTGTTATGTATTTACTGTCACCCTCTCTTTTTTAGCTTATTTAAGATATTAAATTGATATTTATATATTCATGAGGCCGCCCTGAATATGTTAACACTGAAGTTTGTTTTTCTTTGAGAAGTGATAAAAAAGATCTGAGTGGACTAAATGGGGGTAACCTCTATTTCCTTTTCTTAAATCAGCATAAATGTCAGTTTGAGAGCCGTCACCACAAGGCTACGCAGCTGCGTAAAGTTAAACAAGATTTCCACTGAGGATTGCTGGAACATCTTTCTCACTTTTCAAGTTTTTAAAAGGTTGAAATGTTGTTGTGCTCATTGCTGGTTCATGTAATTACGACCATGTTAATAAAACATAAAGTCCTGCAAAAACAATTATGTATAGTCTCAGTGTCAAAGAATTAAGAGGACTAGTCACCACAAGGTGCCAATAATCAAATGCCCATCATCTACTCACAAACGTGACCACCTCTAAAAGCAGTCTTTTGAGGTAAAAGCCGACATTTTACCTCAAGGTCAGACCATGCAAATGTCAGACAATACCAGAGAGCTACATCTGAAAAATGTGTTGCATTTGTCCAAAGGCCAGATGTTAACCTAACTACAATGCTAAGCTGTACATCAATAAATGGCCACAGTCCTCTAAGAAATGAAGCAATGTCACAGAGTAGAGAGGCCCAAAAATCCTCCACAGTGATGAAGTCACACAAAAACTGGTTGCATCAAGTTATCGCTGCTAAAGGAGGCTCGAGCTTATTTTTCACTACATATGAAAACTTTCTTTTTTGCAGGACTCTAAGCTATATAAGCAGTAATTAGTATTGTACTCATATGGTAGCAGTTTCTTAATCTCCAATGTGCATTTAGTGTATACACACAAAATGCACATTTTTACTGTACATAAAAACTATGATGACTGACGCAAACTGCTCTTTCCACCTTGGGCTATACTCCCAGGATAATCCAAAAGGCATACAATGATCCATTTCAGTGTTTCATTTCAGTGCAAAGTATCCAAAAGTCCTTAATCTTAAACTTTCTTGTGATTCCCGGCAGACTAATTAAAGTTAATCAGTTAATTAAATCCCTGCAGCCATCTGAAGGCACAAGGACAGATATGTGATAAATCTGGAAGTTAAAGTGCTCTACTGCTAAGAGTTTTCATGCATCATGACCCACTATGTTTATAATAAATCATGTGTGACAGCCATCAGACAGTCTTGCACATGTCTGCACATATCAAGGTTCTCAGTAAAGGCTTATTCTGCCAATGCATGACTATAATACATCAACTCTTTTGTGGAAGTTCCCTGATGATGGCAGCATCCCATTCAATATTCGGTGGAAGGTGATAGCTTGAAATTTGAGAGTGTGGCAGGACTATTCAATCCACATGCAGTTTATTTTAATGTTTGCCAGATATGCCACTCAGACGAGCACAGGCAGCAATATCAGTTAGCTAACATGCCATTAAAACATTTAACAGTGAATGGAGCCAAATTGATCTGGTTTCTGAAAGCTAAGCTGTTTGTGTCACGGCATTAGCTGTTAGGTGATCAGCGTATCTGTGATCCCAATGTCAGCGTTATTTGCTAATCAGTGGGAGCACTTTTTAGCATGTGACAGCAGTTGCATAATGAGGTTTTTTTTCTTTGTCAAGTCTTAGATAATTACTCGTCTGCAGATTAAGTTTAATATTCTGAAACATACTTTACACATACTTTATGTTGTTCTCAGGGACAGAATGGAATGCAAAACATACTCAATAGAAGCTCTTTACTGAGTTTATTTTCATGTATTGCTGTAACACAATAATTTCCCAATTTAAAAAAAAACCCTTAACAACAACAACAACAACAACAACAACAACAATAATAATAATAATAATAACAACAACAACAACAACAATAATAACAATAATAATAATAATAATAATAATGGTCAATAAACAGGTTTATGGACCATCTTCAGCTTAAATAAGCAGAGTCAGATTTAAAGTGCTGAGTTCAGGAGTTTGGCAGTAGCACCCTTGGTTAGCATTTGTATTGAAAAGTTCTTTGAAGTGTTTATTTCTCAGAAACAGCTGAAGTGTTTAAAAGTGTTGGCTACAGCAAGAAACCTAACAGGTGAAAGGAGTCATGTGTCTCTTCACAAACTCCATAGAATTTGATAACCTCTAAACTTACTTACTTGCCACTGACAGGTAAAGATTTCCACTGGCCCAATGCTGCAGCCAAATACCTGCCTGCCTCATTACAAAGCCATTGTTTTCACACAGGGCTGCTGTGTCTCCCACAAACATCTAGATGTTTAGTCAAGGTTGGAAAAGTCAGGCTCCACCAAGAAAGAACAGCACGCCCCTCACGGGCAGCTCAGACTCACAACTGCTCATTTAACTAACTGACTCCACACTCCGCCCCTTAGAGTAGACTACAAGAACAAATGTTTTTTGGTTTCCTGAACTCTTTGACCACAGTTCTTTTTCATCTAGTTTTATTTTAAAATGTACTTTTAATGAATTGGAAATTTAATTGTATCCTTCCTTTCACACTAGAGTGAATAAATAAGACAATTCAGCTGAATAAAGGCCACTGGTTGAGTGTTACAAGCATCAGCAACCACCAATAAAAAGCCTCTGACTCACAATTGTTTACTTATTATGAATCTAATAGGCTGCACAGAGAGTTCAGAACTCACTCTCTTATTTGAATGTCATTCTTGTTTATTTACTCATAAACTACTTGGGCTGACATTCTCATCTCCTCTCTTCTAACTGGTCCTAAGTGTCTCCATGCAACAGACTATACTGACATGATGCACTTCATCGTAGTGTGTGTACACAATGTCTAAATCCAAGCCATGTGTGCTCATATTTAGCAGGACATACACACACGTAGCTAATTACAAAGAGAGAAACACTTGTCTGCAGCACCAGACTCCAGGAACAATCTGCCCTAATGATTTCCGATGTGATTGGATTTCTCTTCATGGCCGGTGGCCTGTGTGCCCAATTGTGCCTGCTGCTGATTTGGTTTCCAATGAAGACCCAGTAACAATGTACAGGCTGTGAAGCTCTATGGGTTGCAGATTCTTAGCCCTGACCTTCCAGCCTAATCTACATCACTCCCCTGTTGCTTTGCTCTCTTTGGCATCGTCCTCCACTTTCCCTGACACTGTCTTCTGAATTAGGCTGTGATTACGATCCAAATTTCCTGAAGACTGTTAATTTGAGACGTGCAGGTTCTGTCATCATTATGATGTTAATATATGCACCAGGTCAGCAGCAGCCTCTCTAAGATTAGGGTTGGATTTTGGTTTTTCCAACAGACTAAACAGGCAAATGTTCAGAAACTAGTAGGTGTCACATTAGAAACAAGTTCCCTTACCCATCCATCCATTCTCTACTGCTTATCCAGTTCAAGCTGGTGACCTGTGCAGGGTGTACCTCAAGTCTCGTAGCTGGGATGGATCCAGCGCCCATGACTTCTAATATTTTTACCTAAAAACTTCTGTTTAGATTTGTCCACCCAAATGTCCTTTTCTCAGACATCCCAGGATATCTGTAAAGAATTTTTGCACATGTCCTAAATGGGTCAGAGCGTTTCTAATAGTACAAACAAGACATACACACAACTGATTTGGTGACTTTAACGCATTTTTTAGATGATCTTTCCATCATGATCTGGTTTTCATATGTCCAAACTTACAAAATCAAAGTATTATGCCTTCACCGTGAATACATTTGGAGTGCAAGAACCTGACTAACGAGGTGGTTAATGTTATTATTAATGTGCATGCAATATAAAGCTTTATGACTTTTATTCTTGTCTTTATTACATTTTTTGTGAAAGAGTCTGTGAAATGTTTTGTTGCTCTGCAACTGCACAAAGGCTGTACCAGTGTTATCTGTTGTGCATGACAAGGAGAGTGAATTATTTGACCACTGTACAAAGCAAGACAGAATTAAAGCCACTATATCGCCACATAAACTTGACAACAATGTGAGTCTTGGACAGGTTATGTCTACCTCGGGGCCTTGCTTCCATCAGTGTGTGAGTTTTTCATGAAAATCACCTTGTTGCATATTTTACTAATTTGTTTTATTTTTTTATTACTGTGGTTGAGTTTTGCGATGACCACAAGGCACGCCTGAGAATGAGAGCCTCTATATGAGCAGTGAAACAAGCTTCACATCTCCAAGAAAATAAATAGTTCAATAAGGCCAACAGAAACACACTCCAATCTTATTTTATTTTTCACATCTAGTTTGGTAGAAAATTGTGCTTTGGTGCTTGGATATGCAGTGAAGCTTATTATATTTAATTAAGTCTGTGGCTGTCTCCTTGGCTTGCATGGATACAGGTGTCCGGTCAGTTCCATTTTCATTTATTCACATTTATTTCCTTTTACAATAGACTTTGACATGTAGTGTTATCACGTTGCAGGGTTATCAATGTCCTTAAAGACGTACATTTGGCATGCTCACAGGATCTCAAACAAGAAGCTGTGGAACACACGCGAGACTCAGAAAGGATGCAGAGTGACTGAAATCCAATCAGATGGCAAATGTGAATCCTTTCCAAAAGTCTCTATCCCTGCACATCCAGACTAAAACTGTGTCAACTATAGTTTTAAAAACCTGAAATGTAGGCATCCTAGACATGTTGGAGAAGTGTGGATGTTAGGCGTAAGAGTAGCAATTATTATGTGTTTTATGCGGAAGTAGCGTTTGTTAGTAAGTGCTTCTTAGTCAGAGCACGTAACAAATGCTACTTTTGCTTTTATATTTTTATGGTTAAAGCCTTGCAATTAAGAGCAGGAAAAAAATACAAAATTTAAACCTCTGACCTCCAATTAATTCATGAATACACTGCTACCTTGTTTCTGAAACTTGGACATGATGTAATGCAAAGTAAACACACTGTTATCAGTCTAAGGAGCTTGCAAAGAAAAGCGTCTGGACTTCTTTGAGTTGCTTGAAGACGTTTCATCTCTCATCCAATAAGCTTCTTCAGTTCTAAGGGTCAAATGGTGGAGAGTCCCAGATTTCAACCCAGTGGGAGTTTCGCCCCCAAAGAGGGACAAAGGACCCCCTGATGATCCTCTACCTAATCACATGAGCCAAGGTGTGAAAACGGGTGTAAGTCACAATCAGCCAGGGTTTCGGGTGAGCTCATTGTGAAACCTGGCCCCACCTTATCATGTGATTTCCTGAGGTCAGATGGCCCAGGATGTGAGTGGGCGTTAAGGCGTCTGGGAAGGATCTCAAAACTGGATTATAGATGGCAGAGAGTTGGTGTCGTAAAGCACCGTCTCTGTTCAAAGATGGTCGCTCACAGTGGACATAGATGGCTTCTTTCACCCCTCTTTCAAAGCATCTGTCCTCTCTGTCCAAAATGTGAACATTGGCATCCTTGAAAGAGTGACCTTTGACCCTATATATATATATATATATATATGTATATATATATATATATATATATATATATATAGAGAGAGAGAGAGAGAGAGAGAGAGAGAGAGAGATGTAGACAAACATGAGAAGACGATGATGTGATCGATGTAGCAGTTCCGAATGACAGCAACATCAGGAAGAAGGAGCACGAGAAGCTGGAGAAATACCAAGGGCTCAGAGAAGAGCTCGAGAAGATGTGGAGGGTGAAGGTGACAGTGGTCCCAGTGCTAATCGGAGCACTAGGTGCAGTGACTCCCAGGTCACCGCACGTAGTGCTAGGCGAGTGGCTCCAGCAGATCATCCCGGGAACAACAGCGGAGATCTCTGTCCAGAAGAGCGCAGTCCTACGAACAGCTAAGATACTGCGCAGGACCCTCAAGCTCCCAGGCCTCTGGTAGAGGACCCGAGCTTGAAGGATTGACCGCCCACAGGGGCGAGTGGGGAATTTTTTATTATTTTTTTATATTAATGCTGTTACATGTGTTTTCAAAGAGCAATGATCACTGAGTTCTAAAAATATTAAGTCAATATAGAATTCCCTAATATGAGTCTACATCCATAACAAGTGAAGCCCAGGAGTAATTCTGCAGGCATCGGGAGCTGAGGAGGCTGGAGCTTTCAAATTGGATTTATGACCATAAAAACTGCATCTGGGGCTCTATAAACCCCAGAAATATGTCTGATAGTGAGAGGTGTTGGATGAAGCTGAGATGTTTAGCATAGAGGCTATGGAGGAGAGAAAGACAGGAAAAGTTTGCTCAAGTTTTCTTTTCTTTCATTGTTTTTCATTTCCATATCCATCTCCCCACTGTCTCTGTCTTTATAAAACCAAGAAGTTTGGACCATTTGTTGCTACAAATTGTTATGCGGCTTTTTTTGGCTGTGTTGGATGATGCTTCCTAAATGAATCCTAACAGCATTATGGAGGCTCTGCTGGGAGCGCACTAAAACGCCCCCAGCACAGTAGGCATATTTCATTCAGCTGAGTGAAAAGCAAACACTGAACCAGACATAATTCAGGAATAGCTGGCATGCAGAACAAGTGCGTACAGAGTAGCAGGAAATGGCTGGAGAGAGTTTGCAGAAATAGGAGTCGGGTGTTTGAGTGTCATGGTCGGTTGGTGCTTCTTAGATTACACTCTTGAGGTTTTCTTTATTTTCTGTTAAAAACATTGTTTTTTGTGTGTGTCGTTCTTTGTGCTTATTGTTTCTAACTGCTTTTCCAAATTTGAAGACTCCATATTTAGTCCTTAGTTCCTGGTACTTTTATACACTTGCTTGTAGCAAGCTGCCACATTGTCTCCATCTCTGTGTCTCTGACAAGAAGTAACAAAATGTCCATTTTTGCTACTTCTTGTCATATGTTGGTCTTGTCTCTGTCTGTTGTGCCATGCTAATAAATCAAGCTTATAGCTCAGATATAGATCTAGCCTCAAATTAGCCCAGAGGGATTCAGCTGGCTTACATATTTTTCATTTACGGTTAGCTTGCCATGCTAAAGCATTGCATTGGTCACAGTCTTTCCCTCTTTTCACTTTTGCCACTTCTGGCAGGCTGATAACTGCCAAAAAGTGAAGGAGATATAAAACAAAGAAAGATAAAGAATTAAAGAATAGTCAACCCGTGCAGAGCCGAGATTGGCCTTGTTATTCCATGTATTTCATGGAATACTGATCTATAATGTATAAACTATATGTACATTATATTGCCATATGAACTAGTGACATCCCAATCCAAACACACCACTAATATGATGCCAGTCCACCTTTTACAGCAGAAATGGCTTCAACTCTTCTGGGAAGGTTTTCCACGAGATTTAGGTGTTTATGGGAATTTTTGAGCGTTCTTCCAGAAGTGCATTTCTGAGGTGTTCTATGTTAGATGAGAAGACCTGTCTCACAGTCTAATTGTTTCCAAAGGTGTGCTATCAGGTTGAGGTCAGGACTCTGCGTGGGCCAGACAAGTTCTTCCAAACCAGACTTGCTCATCCTTGTTTTTATGGAGCTTGCTTTGTGCACTGGTCCACAGTCATGCTGAAACAGGAAAGAGGCCATCCCCAACTGTTCCCACGCATGTACAGGAGGTGAAATAAGTAGGGATGGGTACCGGTGTCCGGTGCCATGATGGCACCGGTTCTGACATAAACGATAGTAACCAGACCGAAAAGCAGCGCACATTTCGGTGCTTTATTTCGGTGCTTTTTTTTCCTGAGCTGTGATACACTTCTAGCCAATCATTTTACGTTTCCGAGGATAGTAGGCGGGGCCAGGTACGTACGTTCTTTTATGCAGAGCTACAGATTAAAAATGCCCAAGGCGAAGCGGTCAAAAGTCTGGCTGTACTTCACAGCAAAAGATGCAAACTCAGCAGCCTGCAACAAGTGCTTTAAGCTGATACTGTCAAAGGAGGTAACTCCTCAAATCCGATGAAACACCTGGCGACGCATAGCGTTTTTTTTTCTCCAAAAACCAAGAAATGCGCTGTATTTGATAGCTTGCTGCGAGACCTCACACTGAGCGCATCTACTGCGGTGTGGTGCCTGTTATCGGACCCGGAGTTAGCAACATACCCAAAAACACGAAGAGGAGAGTCCTGGCCCCTAGCCCTGCCAGTGTAGCAGAAATGATGACGGATGATGATGGCAGCAGCAGCAGCCGTTCTTCTCTGCGTGAGTAATTTACGTTGAGTAGGCTAACCACGTTATTAAATTAATGCATGTAAGGTGAACTAGCAAACATCATCATATCTACATGCGGCTGTCTTCTTGTTTGATGGCAGATACTCCCTTCACCCTGGCCAAAAAGGCTAAAATGACCAAAGAAAAAGAGGGAAACAGCTGAACATGAGCGGTTTTTGGACAAAGTTTGTGTTTTTTCCATTGATTAAGCACTGCTTCCAGCCAAGAGTGATACCATATATGCCCTATAGCTGCAGAAAAGGCTAACATTGTTATCTTTTTACAAAAACCAAATCAAATCAAATCACTTTTATTGTCACATCACATGTGCAGGTACATTGGTACAGCACATGTGAGTGAAATTCTTGTGTGCGAGCTTCACAAGCAACAGAGTTGTGCAAAATACAATAATGTAAACAAGCAAAATACAAGAATGGCTACATCTGAAACTAATAAATATATGTACAATATATAATAGTATATGCATTTCTGGATGTGTATAGTAAATATTTTCCTACGTGTGTGTGTGTGTGTGTGTGTGTGTGTGTGTGTGTGTGTGTGTGTACACATATTTTACAAATTAAATAGAGTAAACAATAAATAAAATATATAAAATATACAGAGTTGAGACATGTGCAAAACAGTGGCATTACTGTACAGTATGGAGTGCATAATGTTAAAGTTACAGTAGTGAAGCTGAGGTGTCTATGACGTGTTCAGCAGTCTGATGGCCTGGTGAACCAGCTGAACATGAGAGGTTTTTGGACCAATTTTGTGTTCTCCATTCTTTAAGCACCGGTTCGAGCACCGTTTAAGCACCGGCACCGTTTCAAAAGTACGTTTTGGCACCGGTATCGGATAAAACCTAAACGATACCCATCCCTAGAAATAAGTATAAGTATATATCTAAAGGAGCTACTGACATTAAATTCTCAGCAAATGCTGGTAACAACCCATCCAATCAAAATCAAACCACAGATGTCCAAATGAAGGCATGTGAAAGAATAAGAAATGAAACCGGGAGAAAGTATTGAACACAAATCCTTAAATGTATTCAATGCTTGGTACAGAAGCCTTTGTTGGTGGTGACAGCTTCAACGTGCCTCCTGTATGGAGAAACTATTCAAATGCATTGCTCAGGTGTGTGTTACACACAGTGTTGGGGAGTAACACAATTCATGTACTGGTGTTACGTATTTAAAATATAAAATATGAGTAACTGTACTCTGTTGCAGTTAGCATTTAAAAAGATGAGAATTAGAATCCAGCTACTTTGTTGAAATAAATGGATTACAGTCTTTTCCTCTTTCATATGTTAGGCTGCCCCCTCTCTAATTTTGGTAATTCCATGAAACTCAAACACATAAGAGGCTCTAATGTAAGCATCCTGTTAATGTTGGTGGTGTCAGTTACATGATGGGCCTGGAGCCTTTCTTACTTGGAAATTCCGACACCACTTCATATTTAAAGAAGAACGGGATGAAATCTGACCATTCAATGCAAACTCCATTTGCCGGCAACCAAGAATTCCTTAATGGACATGCAATTACATGCTGTAATTGGACTTATGTTTCAATTACAGCACTGAAGAAATTAACTTTCTGGACATAAAAGTAACAAAATTATTCTAAACCCACTGATCGGAATACATCATGCTGCAAGTTTCCATCCAAACCACGTCAAAAAGAGCCTCCCTGTAAGTCAACTGATTAGAATGAAATGGATCTGTGAAATTCTGGATGAATAGAATGAGAGCAAAGAAGAGATGTTGAACAAATTTAAAGAAAGAAAGTACAAAGAGGACTGGTTATGGTCTGCAGAAGAGAAGGTGAATTCAGTAAGCAGGGATTTTTATTTAGCAACAAAGAAATCTCCAAAACTTAAACCTAACCTTGTCTTTTGTACAACCTTTACACCAAAAACCAGGAACAATGATAACCTACAGGAGAGGAAGGAAAATTAAAGGCTTATTAGAGCTTCCCAGGACCCTGATACTCCAGATAAAACCCTGCAATAACCTAAGGTAATTGCAAATGTGGGACATGCATAAATTGTCAATACACCAAAAATGTTAAATCATTCAAAGATCCTTTGATAAAACCATTGCCATAAAGGGCTTTATCACATGCAGAACTACAAATGTAATCTGCATGATACAGTGCCCATGCAATAAAAAATATATAGGAGAAACATCCCGCCCTCTGAAAGATCGAATTAATGAACACAGAAGCTCGATCAAGAGGAACGATCTAACCAGCCCTGTTGCAAGACACTTCAATGATAAACATCCAAATTCACCCTCATTCTTTCTCGACATTGAAGCCATGAAACTAATCCAAACAGGTGGTCAAAAGAGAAGCATTTTGGATATTCTGTTTTAACAGTCTGGCCCCTGTTTTATGTTTTTATTCTTTTTCACCAGTTACTTTGCTCTGTCAATTATTCTCGCATGGCTATTGTTTATTTATTTATTTATTTTTATTTATTTTCTCAGCAAAAGAAGGAGTAGCATTTGAGACATCTCATTTTAAGTCTACATTTTAGAGATTTTACATTGTAGAAACATAAATGAGGACCTTTCCACATGTGTGTTTCCATGTTATGATGTCTTCTTGTTTTTTAATCTAACTGCTGCACTGACTTCTTTCTTAATGAAACACTTTCCTTTGTAATCATTTACATTTTTTTTTTTGTATATTTGTAATATTCTTCTTATGTATTTCATGCATGTATTATTTTAAGACGTGGCGATTATGTCTCCCCCGTCTTCATCATTAATAATCTAGTCCAGTATTTACTTGGGCGTGACTTAGCCAATTAACCAAAACCAACCTGTTATATTTCAGCTGGTTTATCTATGAAGATGTGATTGGTTAATTTGAATTTTTTTTCTGTTTCCTGTCTTTTATTTAAGCACACTTCTACTATGTGACCCTGATGAAGGCCACAAGCTGAAGTTGGTCAGTCAGTAAAGTTGTTCCTTTTCTCTTTAAGTGTTGCTGGAGTTCCTGCGTTGTTGCTTGGAGATTTGGACACCATATTTAAAGAAGAAAGAGATGAAATCTGACCATTCAGTGCAAACTCTGCTTGCAAGCAACCAAACTGCTCTCAGCGTCAAAAGACTCCAACCTAAAGAAACATCTGGAAAGTTCTTTTTAAAAAATTACCATTAGCCTGCTGCAACTACCTTGTTTAGCTACCTGGGTTATGTGCCACTTCAGTATCTTCGATGTACTATTGCTGTGTGATTCATTACTGTTACTGAAGGCTCCTCACCACCGAGCTAACATTGTTAGCTGGCATTGAGTAACTTAACAGAACATGTTACAAACTACATTTCTGGGCATGTATTCTGTAATCTGTGGTGGAATACATTTTGAAAGTAACCTTCCCAACACTGGTTGTGCATAACGTCATTTGTGGACGGGTTGTTACCAACATCATGTTAGCAGCAGCTTTAGAAAATATATTTACTTAGAAAATTAGTGATGTAATCAATACTTACTTTACCCATTGCATGTCTCAGCTATATATAGCAGGGAGAGGAGCACTCTTTGCTCCTGTAGCTTTAACATGTCATGTATTTTTGTCTGAACTGTCTCATTCGTTATCATTCTGCAGTGTTGGCTGGCTGGTTCACTCTGTCATTACTTTGTAATTTCTAGTTTCCTATTTTATCAAAGCTCAGAGTTCTTTTTGATTTAAAAGGCCGAACTATAACGCTAACTTCTAAACCTTTCAAGACAACTGAAAGACTGAAAAACTCTTTGCCATCATCACACTTTCTACTTTTCATATTCTTTTTTTCTTTTTCTTTCACTTGGTAGCTTTTAGCACTGACATTGCCTCAGTGACCTTTGTGGAATCCTGTTCTTACTATTCTAATACCTTCATAGCACGACATGCTTATTTTTAATAAGATTAAATCTGCAAAGCCTATCCTTTAGCTTTTAAGTAAATGTTTTATTCAAATTACCTTGATTTCTCCACATTGAAATAATATTCACTAATTATGAACCGACTGTTTACAACAACCACAACTGACAATGTGCACACACACATCCAAGGATAAACTCAAAGTAGGAGACACACTCAGAATGTCTTCTCCGCTTGAATACTGCGGCAGGAATTTTACATTTTCTGAGTTACTGTGCAGTTAAAACAAATCCTTGAAGATGAAGCCAGCTATTTCATTAGAGGCTTCACATAAGCATCCTCTAAAAGCTCCTTCCTGAATATTGCCTCTGTGCTATCAGCTGTAAAGTGCTCATAGTGGCTGCAGCTACTACTTTTGGCACAAACCGATGCAGGTATGCCGGCTATGACTGCATCAACAAGGAGAGAGATGCAGCTCTATAAAAAAACAAACCAACCATATCTAGGACGGGGGTGTTTGAATTAGCTGACTCAAGAAAAGCATACCCATTACAGTTTGCCATATGCCTCAGCTTGGTGTGAGCCTGGGCTTTTACTGTTTATTAGTGACTGCACTCACTCGACTGCTGGTCTGGCATTTGTGTTTTATGTTTACTGTAAGTGTAATATGTACAAAGGCCCGAAACCTGGTGTTGTGTTACAGAACTGCCTGTGAAACGTACTTTAGGATGAAACAGTGGAAGCTGGATACACACCCAGTTAGAAACAGTCGGATGGAAAAAAGCCAAAAGCAGCAAAAATAAAGTAGAAGACTGAGGAAGGCAATGATCAGGTAAGTACGGTGTACATTTTAGGACATCGTCAGGTCTCAGGAAAAAAGTTGTCAGGTATCAGTCTCACACGAAAAAATGTTAGGTCTCAGACTCACATGAAAAAATGTCAGGTCTTAGACTCACATGAAAAAATGCCAGGTCTCAGACTCACATGAAAAAATGTCAGGTCTCAGTCTCACATGAAAAAATGTCAGGTCTCAGACTCACATGAAAAAATGTCAGGTCTCAGTCTCACATGAAAAAATGCCAGGTCTCAGACTCACATAAGATAAGATAAGATAAGATAAGATAACCTTTATTAGTCCCACACGTGGGAAATTTGTTTTGTCACAGCAGGAAGTGGACAGTGCAAAAGTTATGATGCAAAAATTAGAATACAATAAGAATAAATACAGTACACAGCTGTACAGAATAGAATAAAATAATATACTATATACAGTAGAATAAAATAGAATAAAAATATACAATAAGATAAAAATAGAATACGAATGCTATATACAACTGAGTAAAAATACAACGATGCCAGAAAGGATTATTGCACTTAGTGTTATTGCACATGTGTGGATGTGTGTGTTTGTTCAGTTAAAGTCTTTGTTGTGGAGTCTGACAGCAGTGGGGAGGAAAGACCTGCGAAATCTCTCCGTCCCACACCGTGGGTGCCGCAGTCTCCCACTGAAGGAGCTGCTCAGTGCTGTCACAGTCTGCTGCATGGGGTGGGAGACGTTGTCCAACAGGGATGACAGCTTAGCCGCCATTCTCCTGTCACTCACCACCTCCACTGGGTCCAGAGGGCATCCTAGAACAGAGCTGGCCCTTCGGATCACCCTGTTCAGTCTCTTCCTGTCCCCAGCAGAGATGCTGCCGCCCCAGCAGACCACACCATAAAAGATAGCAGAAGCATGAAAAAATGCCAGGTCTCAGTCTCACATGAAAAAATGTCAGGTCTCAGTCTCACATGAAAAAATGCCAGGTCTCAGACTCACATGAAAAAATGCCAGGTCTCAGACTCACATGAAAAAATGTCAGGTCTCAGTCTCACATGAAAAAATGTCAGGTCTCAGACTCACATGAAAAAATGTCAGGTCTCAGTCTCACATGAAAATGTCAGGTCTCAGTCTCACATGAAAAAATGTCAGGTCTCAGACTCACATGAAAAAATGTCAGGTCTCAGACTCAGATGGAGGCTGCCATCTTGCAAATTTGGAGTAGTGACTTGAGGTGGAGCGACTGTGTAACGCTCCCGCCCACACACCCGCTGGTGACCGCAAACACGCCCCCCTACACTTTTTATGTAGCCCGGCTGCTCGAGTTTTTTTGCTGGTTTACCATGACTGACGACTCGTTTAATTAAGGTAAATACAACCATGTCACTGTTATAAAAAAAAGACACACAGTTTATCATCTTATAGTTCTAAAATCGCTCTGTTGTTATTTCGTTTGCTAGATTAGCCGCTAGCATACGCACTGTGTTGGAGGCTTGTTGCTAGCTAGTTAGCAATGCTACACACCTGCTACTCTAATAGTCTGTGTTATTGAAACATTCCTTAGGTTTTGTTATCCATTTTTAGACAGCGATGAGATCAGCTGCACACTCTACAGACGCCCAGAGTTACTGTTAATATCAAAAATATAATGCTGTCCTTTGAGATTTTAACATAAGACTGTGAGTGTAATGGATCTAAAACTGTTTAAATCTTCAGAGCCCTCTATATCCTGGTAACATGGAGACTTTAAAAACATCAGCAGAACGTCTCAGTAATGTAGTCTAATTTGTTCTTTTCATTTAATAATAGAGTCCATATTATATCAACAGCTACATTCACCCTGGAGAGAAACTAGTGAGGGAGACCATCAGGACCAAGCTGGGTTTCCTGGGTCCAGAGGTTTGGAGAAACTTCTTCCCTTTCTTTCATCACAGCTGTCCTGTGCCAGAAGTTCTGTTGACCCACTCAAAAAGGCATCATTTAAGAAACATCAGGAAGACTGAAGCTCATGGCATTGACCAAGCAGGACTCATGATCTTCACCAGCAGCTCCCTCACAGGGAAATCTTCAGCACTCCTCTGTAGGCCTGCCCCAGGAGATGGATAAACCCAGCATTTCATGAACACTGTGATGGAGACCTTTGCTTTGTGTAATGTTATAAATACTCGGCTACTCCCCAAAGGCTCCAGACTTTTATATAAATATATGATATTCAGTCCTGTAGAAAGTTATATATTTAAGAATATATGATCCTCTCTGGTTACTCTGGTATGAATAACTGAATCACTTTATAGTAAATAACACACTATCTGCAAAAAACTGTGAAAGAATTCCAGATGACAAGTTTGTAGTTCAACATACAAGTGATGAAATTTGACCGTCATCAGGTTTTATTTAATTGTGTTAGACAAAATCTCATATGCTCTTCATGCAGCTGAGTACATCAACTGTTTAAAACGGAAGGTGTGCAGGTCTGAGATACAAACTGAGGTCCTGTTAATATAGTGACACGGTTACATGAGTGATTAATCCTTTTGACTTTTTGTCTTTGACTTTATTAATAAAACAGCTGCAGCTTTCACTACAGCACATGTGGTACTTTAACCTTTGTACTGTTTTCATCAGTTCATTTTGCAGTTAACATGTGAACATGTTGGATGATCTGTCTGCTGACACTCGATGGGGCTGAGGTCGGAATCTGAGGGCAGCTCCTGTAATCACAAAGAGAACAGAACCATCAAACTCAGATATAAATTTTATCCCTCAAAATTGAAATAAAGCTAATTTTTCTGTCCTCACACACTCAGGATCTAAAGTTCTTCTCTTACATTTTTTTTTCAGTATTACAGTACACTATCCGGTTGTTCAGTCTGACGTCACTAGCCGTGTCTGGACCTAAACTCCGCTGCAGGTCCATATATCAAACGATCACTATGGCATTACTGAGAGTTGAAAAACTGTCTAAAGTCTTTCATCTTTAATAAAATGATCAGCGTTCTGCTCTACCAGGTGTAACAATTGAGTTTAACATCCAGGCATCCATGAAAACTGAATTTGTGACATTTAACAGAGTTAGAAGTTAGCAGGGAGTTAGCTCGCTAGCTTCTGTCTAAATACAATATAGCATGTCCTGACTGCAGGGTTTTGGAAACAAATTAAAACGTACTTCCAGCATAAATGAAGACAGAAAACTAAAAAGCAGTGACGTTTGTAGGGTTACTGAAGTTGGGCTAGCTGGTATATAATGATGTGCTACGTGACCGCTAGCGACACAGCTATGTTAGCATAATATAAACAAGCTAACTTTTTTTTCCACTCGATAAAAGTTAACGTGAGTGTTCTCGGTGGTCAGGAACAAATGTAATCGCATGGCAGGATGCTGTAAAAGGACCAAACTTCAGCCAGGAGAACAACTGAGATAATCCATCCACAATAGGTTAGTCATTCATATACTGCTGCATGGGCTGGGCTGTAGTTACATCCTAAGGTTTTAAAAACTGAGCTTAAATAAATGATTAGCGGTAATAAAAGCCGAGGGAGGCCAACAGTGATCACTGACTGTTTTAGGAGCTTTTGGAGATCAAATAGAAGAAAATACATAACATTAAACATGTTAACAACACAAAAGCCATATTAAACGCAGACTACTTTAGGCCCGGAAGTAGGATTCGTCGTGTCATCACTGAACAACCGGATAGTACTTTAATCCATAGTTCCTTATTAATGAAGAGTTACTGAAGTACAAGCTTTTAAAAAAAAACGTTACTGTCCTTACAGATGTGGCCAGAGACTGAAAACATGCTGTTGTTTGCACCAGAGGCGGAGCCAGACATTCGAAACACCCGGGGCTTAGCCCTAAAGGGTAGTATGCATGTGTTTTTTTTTTTTTTTTTTTGGGGGGGGGGGGGGGGGGTGTAGAAATGACTGAAAGATTAATAAGCTCTGTTTTGAGTTTTGTTCAAAAAAGAATGACTTCGTATAGGAAAAAAAATATATCACATATGCAAGACACCTTAAACTAGTTTTTTTAATTAAGCAGCAAGGCAGAACAAAATCAGGGCTGTATCAAGACACAGGGACTAAACCCCAATTCAACCAGACCCAGAACTGATCCAGAATTAAAACAGGACTACAAGGGTTCAAAATCAGGACTACTGAGGACTTAACCAAGACAGAACCAGAATCAGAACTAGATGATATAAGCACTAAAAATCATCATAGACCTGCACTACACTTATTTTTTAATTCTACCAAAGTACACTATTTAGATTCAGAAAAGTTTATATAATTATTTAGCCTTGTTGTGCAAACAAGCCTGCATAACTTAATAAATATAGAATTTGAAAAATAACAAACCTAAAAAGAAACACTAGGTACGACCCATATGGAAAAGATATATATAAATCTTATAAAGTTTGTATCTGTTTTGTGTGAAACTTGTATGAAAAGCATACAAGAGTGAAAACAGATATAAGATCCCTTGAAGAATTATATAATGAAACTTGTATGTTTTGGATACTTACTAAAACAATATATGAAAGTAATGAGAAAGTGGCCACTTTCATGAGTAAATCATATAAGTTTTTACTATTTCTTTTCCATATGGGGAGATACATGAGTACCTATGATACGGTGATACTTTTGGTAAACAACCATTTGACTAACATGTGTGTCTCACCTGCTCTTGATCATCCCATCATCATTGTTCTGTCCTCATTCTCCTCTCTCTCCCTCTCTGTTCCTCTCTCTCCCTCTTTGTGCTGACAATCATCAAATATACAGTTGAAACCAGATATTTACATACTCTTCAGATAAAAACACTTTTTTCATTGTAACCTCAAATCAGACTAAATGTTAATTTTTTTTAGATTGATAAATATAAAAAACATATTTGTTAACTTTAAGAGTAAAGAGAGAAATTGTCTGTATTTCTTAATTGCAAATGGCACCAAATTGTATTCAAATTGAGCCACACTTATGCAGCTCCACAATTCTTTTCCAGGTGATTTGGTTGACATCTCTTGATTTTCCCATTTTAAAGAAACAGGCTCTGTGTTTTGCCTTATATGCATCCACAGGTGTGCCACCAATTTACTCACATGGACTCTACTAACCTATCAGAAGCTTCTTCAGCTCAGAATGGAATCATCTGGAGTTTCTTATTAATTAACAATAAACTTAGTGTATATGTACTCCTAAATTTGATGAAAGTGATGAAAAATAGACAGCTCTGTCTCTCTTTATTCTGACATTTAACTAATTCAAAAGATATTTTAATATTTATTTAACCAAAACAAAACAAGTTTACTCTAAATTGATGTTGTACAGTGAAAAAATGTTCTTGTGTTTTCCATAAAGTGTATGTAAATATCTGGTTTCAACTGTGAATATACTGCTGTATATTGAAATTCCTCTTGTTTTGCATAGAAATATACTGAACAACATACAAAGCATAATATATAAAATACTACCAGAGTTTTTTCTTTGAAAGAAGTCCCTTATGTCCATTCTTGTATATCAGTGCATTACTGAAACCGATTTATTTAGCCGTGGAGAGTAACAACTGAATATATGAAATAAACACACATATAAGCTAAGACTCTCTAAAGAAACAGCACTGTTGTTGTTCGGCTTTTCATTTCGCCATTTGTTGATTCACTCGAAGAGCAAGTAATGTAATATGAGTCAAGTGATCAGTTTGATATCAATCTTTCGTGATATACCGTCAGTACAGTACGAATGATTTGCTGTGGTACCTGGTCGAACTTGAGTTCTCCTCTGTCTGCCTGGCTGCGTTTCTCTAACAGCGCAGGCAGTAGCTGCCCCCGCCCCCTTAGTGTCATAGCTCGGATCATACCAATATTAGGGGGGATTTATGCACAGTGTGCACTATGTGCTTCGAATAATGTTTGTAGTTTTTGTTTTATACAGTGTCAGCCAGGCATCTAACTATGAAAAAATTACACTCCAAAAGACCCCGGGCTTCTGAAAAAAACAACCCGGGCTTAAGCCCAGTAAGCCACCCCCCCCGCTCCGCCACTGGTTTGCACATCTTTAATATTCAGCTCTGCACAGGAGCTGAAGCAGGATGCAGCCTGTTGCTTTTACGATATAATACTTGTAATAAAAGTACAGTAACAGTAATTAGTGACTGAGTAGCCCGGGGCGTTTCTCTTGATTTCTTTAGTAAATACATTCACCTGCACAGATTAGCTAAACGAACCCTGACATCTTAGCTAGCTAGGTCCTGAGACCTAGCTAAGGACGGTAGTTACGGAGTAGCTTGCAAACACATTTAACTTACCGAAACAGTGCAGCGGGGCCTCGGGTCCTTCTGTCGGGTAGTCCAGTTTACTGAAGAACACCTCAGGCTGTCAGGTTAAAACACTCGGTCGTGTCTTCGAAGCGTAAACGCTGGCCCTCCTCTCAGAGCCTACGCTCTATCTACTATTCCCGAACAGAGATACGCAAGTTTCTCCGTGACTGCAGCTGTCACTACAGTCATTGGTGGGACGTGACAACACCGCCACCTGCAGGAAGATTTTCTCTCTGTCTGATAGCTCGTTTCCTGAGACCTGACATTTTTTCGTGTGAGTCTGAGACCTGACATTTTTTCATGTGAGACTGAAACCTGACATTTTTTCATGTGAGACTGAAACCTGACATTTTTTCATGTGAGTCTGAGACCTGACATTTTTTTCATGTGAGTCTGAGACCTGAAATTTTTTCGTGTGAGTCTGAGACCTGACATTTTTTCGTGTGAGATTGATACCTGACCAGGGCCGTGCAGAGAGGTTTAAAGGGGCGGGTGCTCAAAGTTAAAAAGGGGAACATTGAACCAGGCTGAATAACAACAACACACATTCATTAAGAATCTAATATGGGAAGGGCAGGGCTGTGTTGATCTGAGACTGTAGACATTAAAAGGTCCATAGGAGAGATGGTAGCTGATTAAACAAGTGTCATGAGATAATAACAAAATGCAAAGATTGGTGACAGCGCTTGGAACCATAAGGCAACAAAAAACTGTGAGAAATAATTTAGGCTCTGCCTGTGAATCACTCTTTGCTTCTCTTCTTCCTTCCATCCCATCATTTCATATATCACTCTCCACTTAATATGTGAGAACAAGGCACAACTTGCTATTGCAATAAACTATAGTCTAATTATCCACACCTAACAACTCTTGCACTTAATCTATAATAAAATGATGACAGAAAAATGTTATAGCACTGCCTTTAGTAGCCTCACACAGCTCCTACTGTTTCCTCCTCATGTCCTTACCAGGCATGTCTGGACAATGTTATATCATGAGTAATATTTTTTTTAAAAATCCATCTAAATAAAACACACACATGCACGCACACACAGTGACATTTTAGAACTTCTTCAGAATACTGTACTATGGGCATCATGGTGCTGATCCAGAATCCTTACATTATTATTTATTACTAGAGCTACAATAATAAAGCAATGAGGAGGGGGAAGTAATAAATATGAAATAATGTCATTATGATGATTCCATTTGTTTCACTATCCACTCTGTGCAGGGCAAAGCTTATTACATTTTTAAACTGTAGAGATACAATAATTTTACTGCTTTAAAACAAATGCAATGCAAAATGTTGTTCGCTGGATTTACATCCGCAAAGAAGACTATTACAAAGCAATGGTTCTGTCCTGACATTTGTATGGAATCATTCTGGAGACGATGTCTTATCCGTGTTATTGGTTTTGAACATACCACAGCAAAATTAAATAAAGCTCGACCCACGACTGTTGACGCTTGGAAAATCTTCTCATCCAAAGTTATCTCCTGGAAGAGGCAATAATTGGTTTTAACTTTGTGTTTTTGTGTCTTTTCTTTGCTGTCCCTATGCCTTGTTTGCTAATGTTTGCTTTGCTACTGCAGTTTACAGTTGTGCTGTATATGTCTGTACCCCCCCCCCCCCCCAACCCCGTTTTAAATCAATAAAATGTTGATCACAAAAAAAAAATAATTTTACTGCTGTAAAATCCAAATTTTGTCTTATTTAAAATATAAATCTAATATAATCTGCTTCTTAATGTATGTTCTTTAAAATACAGCGTGTTTTTTAATATATTATAATTATAATAATTATTATGTGGACATGCATATTAGATCGTTTTTTAGTGAAATATAATCCCTCCAGAAAGGCAGGAAAAGCCCGGAAACTTACTTTAAAACTAAATATGTTCCCTAAAACGGTGACAGAGCTACAGACCCATGACAGCCAGGTAGCCAGCAGCTATGACCATGCACTACATGTGCAGTTAATAAAAGGACAGGTAATGTTTGTCGCGCTGTTGCACACACAGCACGCTCGTTTGTTTCAGTTCGTCAGTTGCAACAAGACAACTTACCAACGTGTACGTAATAAGCTAATACTCCTGTGTGCTATACACTACAGTGTACGCTGTACACCTACTTACTGGTTTTGTCGCATCAGTCTGTGTCTCTGAGTTAACTTGTGTTTCTCCTACAGCTCCGGACTGCTAAAAATGCGCGTGCTCTTTGTGAGCTCGTTCCTGGCTCGTAACCAGCGCGTTCTGCCGTCAAGGGCGATCATTGGTTAAATGTGATCATATGACTGATGCAAGCCAGATCCTTTTATTTAGCAAAACTGTGATTAATAATTACAGTGGGGCAAAAAAGTATTTAGTCAGCCACCGATTGTGCAAGTTCCCCCACTTAAAATGATGACAGAGGTCAGTAATTTGCACCAGAGGTACACTTCAACTGTGAGAGACAGAATGTGAAAAAAAAATCCATGAATTCACATGGTAGGATTTGTAAAGAATTTATTCGTAAATTAGGGTGGAAAATAAGTATTTGGTCACCTCAAACAACGAAAATCTCTGGCTCTCACAGACCTGTAACGTCTTCTGTAAGAAGCTTTTCTGTCCCCCACTCGTTACCTGTATGAATGGCACCTGTTTGAACTCATCATCTGTATAAAAGACACCTGTCCACAGCCTCAAACAGTCAGATTCCAAACGCCGCCATGGCCAAGACCAAAGAGCTTTGGAAGGACACCAGGAAAAGTATTGTAGACCTGCACCAGACTGGGAAGAGTGAATCTACAATAGGCAAGCAGCTTGGTGTGAAAAAATCAACTGTGGGAGCAATCATCAGAAAATGGAAGACATACAAGACCACTGATAATCTCCCTCGATCTGGGGCTCCACGCAAGATCTCATCCCGTGGGGTCAAAATGATCATGAGAACGGTGAGCAAAGATCCCAGAACCACACGGGGGGACCTGGTGAATGACCTGCAGAGAGCTGGGACCAAAGTAACAAAGGTCACCATCAGTAACACACTACAACGGCAGGGAATCAAATCCCGCAGTGCCAGACGTGTTCCGCTGCTGAAGCCAGTGCATGTCCAGGCCCGTCTGAAGTTTGCCAGAGAGCACATGGATGATACAGCAGAGGATTGGGAGAATGTCATGTGGTCAGATGAAACCAAAGTAGAACTTTTTGGTATAAACTCAACTCGTCGTGTTTGGAGGAAGAAGAATACTGAGTTGCATCCCAAGAACACCATACCTACTGTGAAGCATGGGGGTGGAAACATCATGCTATGGGGCTGTTTTTCTGCCAAGGGGACAGGACAACTGATCCGTGTTAAGGACAGAATGAATGGGGCCATGTATGGTGAGATTTTGAGCCAAAACCTCCTTCCATCAGTGAGAACTTTGAAGATGAAACGAGGCTGGGTCTTCCAACATGACAATGATCCAAAACACACCGCCCGGGCAACAAAGGAGTGGCTCCGTAAGAAGCATTTGAAAGTCCTGGAGTGGCCTAGCCAGTCTCCAGACCTCAACCCCATAGAAAATCTGTGGCGGGAGTTGAAAGTTGCTCGGCGACAGCCCCAAAACATCACTGCTCTCGAGAAGATCTGCATGGAGGAATGGGCCAAAATACCAGCTACTGTGTGTGTGCAAACCTGGTAAAGACCTATAGTAAACGTTTGACCTCTGTTATTGCCAACAAAGGTTATGTTACAAAGTATTGAGTTGTATTTTTGTTATTGACCAAATACTTATTTTCCACCCTGATTTACGAATAAATTCTTTACAAATCCTACCATGTGGATTCATGGATTTTTTTTTCACATTCTGTCTCTCACAGTTGAAGTGTACCTCTGGTGCAAATTACTGACCTCTGTCATCATTTTAAGTGGGGGAACTTGCACAATCGGTGGCTGACTAAATACTTTTTTGCCCCACTGTAAATATTATTGTTGAGGGGCACAGACAGGACTCCGCACGCACGCACACACACATAAAAAAAAATAATAATTTTTTTTTAAAAAGTTGCCTCAACAAAAGGGCACTTTGGGCACCCATCAGGAAAGGGGCGGGTGCTCAAGCCCCTCAAGCCCCCCCCTCTGCACGTGCCTGTACCTGACAACTTTTTTCCCGAGACCTGACGATGTCCTAAAATGTACACCGTAGGTAAGTAAGTACTCAGTGCAGAACAACAAAAACTCATCATGAGCTCATTTTTATTCATTCATTCCTTTAAATGTTAAATGTATTACTGTTGTTGGTTGATGTGGAGTTCATTAGAAAAATATTGTGACTCAAATTATCCTTTTGGCTTGTAAAACATTTTAAAATGGTGCAAAATTCTGTCACAACTGTTCAAAACAATTATGGAAATACTTTTTCTTTCACAATTTTCTGTCGTTATTGCCTGAAACACATACTTGAAATGTTGAAAACTCATTTTGGCTCCATTTGAAAGAATGGGTAATAACATCAGCATTGTAGGCTTCTATATTTTTTGTGAGTTATTTATTTTTTAAGAGTTACAATTTAGAATTATCTTAATTAATTGGCAATCTGTACTCGGAAGTCGTTGATTGGTGTTGCAGCAAACAAGACTGAAACAGAAATTTGCTGAATGGAGTGACACTGCATCAAAAAAATGCCTGTTCACATGAAATCTAACTTTGTGAGGCAGGCTTTCAATAATTTTGCACCTGAAAAACAAGAGAGTCACAAATACCACAGACAGTGGACATCAGTTCTTGGATAAGTCTGCAATCAAAGGAAACTTACATTGATGGGTTTGGCACCTAGTAGCCTTGGGCGATATTGGAAAGCCTGTTCTGGCAATCCAACTACAGTTAGGGTAGGGTTTGGGGTTCCTGTTTATTTCTATTTAAATGATTCTTGATTGAGACAAGTTATGCAGTGTACAGCAAAAAGGTGCAAGGAAAAAATAAATTTCTCTGAATGACCCTCTGCCCAAAAACTGATAAGATGAAATAAGAAACCCCACATTTGGTCAATTGTTTTATTGTAATAATTGTAGTATGATTATTGCAGAAGTAGTACCAACAATAATAAAATTAACAATAATAAAAATATATATGGATATTATAATTGTTCATAAACAAAGCAACAGTGTGAAGAGGTAGGTTAGATATTGCTACTTTAAGTGACTCCTCAACAAAATGGTTTAGATGCTTCTTGACTTGACAGCACTTAGAAGAAATCCTAGAAAGTAGGAGTAACTTTTAAAAAAAAGATTATACTGTAGAGTTTTGGAGGGGAAAATGAAGCCAAGATAAAGTTGTCACATAGGAAAAGTGGTGTGCCAGTTCAGTGACAGGATATGGACCTGCTGACAACACACTGGGGATCAAAGAGTAGAAATGATAGAAAGTATGAGGTAGAGTTTGACAGCAGGAAGTGAGAGACGGTTAATGGTGACTGCCTTGTTGAGTCCTCCCACTCAATAGTGGAACCCCACTGAATACATCACACAGAAGGTGGGAAGAGTGAGGCAAGTGACTGACATTTTGTTTTCCTTCGCAGTAATCCCGTGGACTGCATTTATCTTTACTGCGTTGCAACATATCATTACTGACAAATGAAAGAGGTAATTCAATAAACCATTCAAGACATTTTTCCTTGATTGCTGATACTGCTGTGATACTTGGACATATCTAACAATGCAGAATATTGGCAATAATGAGGAGCAGCATTCAAATAAAGTTGGATGAGTGTGTAAAACTGACGACAGATCAACTAACATGAGAACTGTTCCATCATATAGCTTAATGCATTCTCAATCATCCAGGTAATTGGACGTAGCTAGCCCACTGAATGAACAATGGGCTGTGAGGTCAGTTCCTTGATCATTAATATGTCATGACAATTTGCACCGCACGGTGGTTAGCACTGTTGCCGCACAGCAAGAAGGTCCTGAGTTCAATTCCACCATCAGGCCGGGGTCTTTCTGTGTGGAGTTTGCATGTTCTCCCCGTGTTTGCGTGGGTTCCCTCCGGGTACTCCGGCTTCCTCCCACCGTCCAAAGACATGCAGCTTGTGGGGATAGGTTAATTGGATAATCCAAATTGCCACTAGGTGTGAATGTGCAAGTGAATATGAGTATGAATGGTTGTCTGTCCTTGTGTGTTAGCCCTGTGACAGACTGGCGACCTGTCCAGGGTGTACCCCGCCTCTCGCCCTATGACAGCTGGGATAGGCTCCAGCACCCCCCGCGACCCTGAAAGGGATAAGCGGTAGCGAATGGATGGATGGATGGAATTTGCATTTGCAGTGGTGCTACTTTCAGTCATTATGCAAATGTTCTGTTTATAAGATTGGAAACCTGCAGTCAGCTGAGACTGAAGACGTCACCTGGATGATGATGAAACGTTTCTCCCACTGAAAACATCCAAATGAACAGAATCAACCTTCCATCATATACTACATGTAATGTTGTAATGAACCTTCTTAGTGGGGGCAGCAAAATGCACAATGTAAAATGCCTAGTTGTAGATTTTTGGTCAAGTACTGACCAGTAATAATAATCTTACCCCTGACAGATAATGAGCAAAGGAAAGTTATTGCTTCTAGTCACAAAACCAAAAGTCTCCTCACAGTCAAAAACGTCATTATGCCCAAAATAATTACTTAGTGTCAGTGTAAGTTTTTACCAAACATATTTTTCCCAATAGTTACTTATTCGAATAAATAAACGTTTGATTTTATATATTTTCGTTGCAGTTTAGTCAACATTATTCTACGATTTCTTTTTTTTTTTTTTTTTTTTTTTGAGTAGCAGGGTTCAAAATTTTTGAAAAAAAAAAATTCAACAATGAAAAATGTAAAACAAAAAACCTTTTAAAATGTGACTGAGCTTTCCTTCCATGCATCCTGGCCTGTTTGATGGAAGGATGATCATTTTTCACCTTCTTAACCACTTAGAGTGACGAGTAGGCTAAAGCCAAACCCAGCTGTCTCTGGCTCCTCACTTTATGGATGGAAGTTGACCATGTAACAGCATATCTTAATGTCTTCTTCTGTGGATTGTTCGTAAGAGTTCTGGGATAGGAAAAGTATATTAGCCACAAGCTTCATGCTTGTAATTTCCAGCAGAATGATAACTCCCACTTGAGGAGCAGGAGATGACAGAAAGCAGCTCACAGGTACTTCAGTATTTAACACCAATGCTGGATTTGTCATTTCACTTACTGTGATACATCAGACTGGGAAGAGTGATAGCAGAGCAGGCTAATGGTGCGTTGGCTTGCTTTCTGCCTCTCCATCACTGTCAGTGGTTTTCTGAAGCATCATATTTTAATATAGCAAATAATTAAATTGTGAAACTTGTGAAACAGCCGGCACATTATAGACCACTTTCTGCAAGTCTGGTGCATCGTCGCTGCAGTCTCTCCATCCTTGCTTGAATGATTACATCTTTTTTTCACATTGGTGCAGATAATTACCTGCAGAGTGGTTGATGCACAGATAGTGTTAGTGTAGCTACTGACTGTGTGTGTGTGGACGTGAATATGCACTCTTGGCAGTGAGCATTTAAAAGTATGTATAGGTAGGTTCAGAGTATTTGCATGGGTACTCAAATCCCTCTATTTTTGCCGAGGCTCAACAGAAAATGTCAGCAAGATATTAGAGTGCTGTGCCGACCTTTCATTCATCTTTCTTTACAACTGTGTGTGTGTGCGTGTGTGTGTGTGTGTGTGATCTATGCTCTCTTAAGAGAAAATTCCTGCTGCACACATGTACAGGCTAGACAAAAGCAATTTTGTCATTAAAAGCAAAGTACACAGAGAGTACAGAGAGTTGGGCTTCTAAAAGCAGCACTGCTGAGAAATATTAGAGATTCACAGCATTTCAGCAAACACAATATGTCTTTACAGATAGCTCATTGTTTATATACAGTATATGAAATGTAACCATCACTGCGACAGCAAAGTAATAAAGTATTTGATTGGTAAATGATTTCTGGTTCTAAAAGCATTTTAATTTTATTCAACACTTAAAGATGCTATTACTTACATTTGACAGAGTTTACTGATGCAATACAACTAGATTTGGTAAAATATTGTAACCTTCTGCTTTTTGGGAAATAAGCATTTACATGATAGCAGCTGATTGAATGAGTGCAAATATAACTTAGTAGTTAACATTTTTGCTTTGCTTAAATGTTTTAAATTGTTTTTATTATTTCTAGATCCTGGTTGCAGCAATCCCGAGACCCTCCTCGGCCAAATGAGATATAAATTGTACTGTAGTCTGTTTGGATCTATTGCTACCTGATCACAGCAGACAACTGCATAAGAAACTCAATCACTGTGGTGTAAAAGGCCCTCAGTCAGGTTCTGCACACCTCAGACCAGCTTTGGCCCTTCATGAGTATTATATGATCTATCGGTTTATTAAAGTAAACATCAAAGAATTTGTGTCTGTCTTTTACCTCAATGTCAAAACCATGGATGTTCACTGGTGGGATGGGTGGTGGTTTTCTCTGGAAGTCAACAACCATCTCCTTCATCGCTCTGATGTTAATGCACAGGTGAATAGGTCCACACCACTGATGAAGTTAGCAATGACCTTCCTATACTCCAGATCGTTCCCCTCGGTTACAAATCCAACAGTAGCTGCATCATTGGACAACTTCTGGAGGTGGCAAATAATGATGTGGTAGCTGAAGTCTGACGTTCAGAAGATGAACGTAGCGAGCACTGTCCCCTGAGGGGACTGCTGCTGCATTTGAAGGTGTTTACTCCCAGTCTAGCTTTTTTGTACTTCACTGGAAACTGGCCCAGTGCATTCTGAAGGCAGAGAAAGCTGGAGGTCCCCAAAGACTACACTGAGTTCCAGACACAGGCTGACGCTTGTCTGCCAAACAAACATGGTTGGCAGACAAGGAGCAGAAGACCACAGCTGTAATAGATGTGGCAATCCCAGCAGATAGGAACATCAGGGAGAAGCATGAGGACATATTATTTATAATAAAAGACAATCAAAGCCAAAAATCATTCTGCCGGTCAAACAATCAAGAGAAATACCAGAAAGCTAAACACAGTTTTGACTCCAGGCAGAGCAGAAAACTCTGCTTCATTCTTTTACAAAGAAACTCGTGTTTTGCATACAAATTGCCTTTATAGCCATACTGAAGTTATCCTGACTACTTTGTATAAAAAAAACATTGAAGTTTGTTTTTTGTGTTTTAAACAATAAAATTACATTTAGTGAAATAAATGGCAGCACGGTAGCACGGTGATTAGCACTGTTGCCGCACAGCAAGAAGGTCCTGAGTTCAATTCCACCATCAGGCCGGGGTCTTTCTGTGTGGAGTTTGCATGTTCTCCCCGTGTTTGCGTGGGTTCCCTCCGGGTACTCTGGCTTCCTCCCACCGTCCAAAGACATGCAGCTTGTGGGGATAGGTTAATTGGATAATCCAAATTGCCACTAGGTGTGAATGTGCGAGTGAATGTGAGTGTAAGTGGTTGTCTGTCCCTGTGTGTTAGCCCTGTGACAGGCTGGCGACCTGTCCAGGGTGTACCCCTCCTCTCACCCTATGACAGTTGGGATAGGCTCCAGCGCAGGTGACTGTTAATGGTAGTATAAGTGGAACTGATTGGGAATAACAGCAACACATGACGTGATAGGCCACCTAAAATCACAGAGCAGGGTCAGCTGATGCTGAGGTCATCAACTCTCAGCTTTCAGTTCTTTAGATCAGTTCAAGAACGGAGAGCTTCAGAGGACGTCCATGGCCTAGCAGCTCCAAACCTTACATCACCTAGGCCACTGCAGTGGTCACCAATGGACTCAAGACAAGTAGAGATGTGTTCTCTGCAGTGACGAATTACACTTCTCCATCTGGCCATCTGATAAACAAGTGTTGGTTTGACGGTTGCCAAGCGAACGTACATATCTGACTACATTATACCAAGTGTAAAGTTTGGACTTAGACTACTGGATTTAGGCTTAGTTCCTCCCATCTTAATCCCTTCCATGTATTCAAGCTGAATGTAATTTATCTAACCTGACAAATTAATTTTGTAGGAGTATTAGGGGTGGCTGTAGCTTAGGTGGCAGAGCAGGTCAGCCACTAATCAGAAGGTCGGTGGTTCGATCCCAGGCTGCCTCCTGGCTGCATGCCAAATATCCTTGGGCAAGATACTAACCCTGTGTTTGCCTACTGGTGGTGGTCAGAGGGCCCGGTGGCGCCAGTGTCCGGCAGCCTTGCCTCTGTCAGTGCGCCCCAGGGCAGCTGTGGCTACAATGTAGCTTGCCATCGCCAGTGTGTGAATGGGTGAATGACTGAATGTAGTGTGAAGCGCTTTGGGGTCCTTAGGGACTAGAAAAGCGCTATACAAATGCAGGCCATTTATTTATTTTAGTTCTGAGAACGGTGCCAAAATATTAAAAGCCTTTACTAATTAAAACTTGTACTATTTTAACGGACATATTTGCACCACTTGACCAGTGACGCCATTTAGAACCAAAGTTAAGGCAGAAACACTATTATTCATGAGCCTATATCTGTACTGGGATGCACTCAAAACCAAGTTTGTTAAATGAAGAAAGCTGTCAACACAAGTGACTCTAAGACTCTAGACAAATTTCCAAATTAAAGCTAAAGTTATTTATATTGCTCCTTTCTCCACTGTTATGATGAAGAATGACAGGAGCAGTTTTCCAAACTGTAGATATTAAAATTATACATAGATTGAAAATATGAGTTATTTGCTGTGAAATAACTGCATCTGGAATGGGAATGTCAGAGATGGGAATAAGGCGAGTGTTTGTACATACAGTGTGCATGCATTCTGCATTTGCATAAATGTTTTAAGACAAGCTCTGGTTGATTTGTGGATTTGATGCATATGAGCTTGTGGCTGTTCATGCTTGATGTGAAAAGTAGGTGAGTCGCTATGAGTAAAGCAGATGTGGTTGATTTTCTTCTTGTGTGAGTGGGTGGCTGGAAGTCTGCCTATGTATATTTTCCTTTTTAATTTTCCATTTCTCTTGGGAGTAAGATGGGTAGACTTCACCTGCTGCTACAGAACAAAGGTTAAAGCAGTTCAAAATAACTTCCATTTGGGACCATATAACAGGAGGATAGTCTTAAAATAAGTAACCTTCAAACAACATGTTTCAGACAGAGAATGACCTGAGATCTCCACCAAGGCAGAGTATAAGACCCCAGTATAAGAACATATAAAACACAAGAAGCTGGAAATGAACAGCAGAGACTTTGTTTTCTAGAAATGTAATTTAACATATGTACTGTCCAGTCTACCGGTCTTTGCTGAAAGGTGGGCTGTTTGCAGAGGTGTACCAGAGGTACTGGTGTCAGTAGATAAAGAGCCACCATGCACAGGAAGTCTGCTACAAATGTTACATTCCCAATATCAAACCACTCCCGAATCACAGATAAAAAGCACAAAAAAGACTTTTGCCTAATGTTGGAATGTTTGTTACACTTTGCATTTCATTTGAAAATCAATATCTGACAGTCTGGAGAAAGAGTGGAGAGGCGCAAAATCCAGATGTTTAAAGTACAGCCTGAAGTTTATGTGGTCTGGTGATTTGGGACACCATGTCTTCTGCTGGTGTGGGTGGTTGGTCCACTCTGCTCCATCAAGTCCAAAACCTGTGGAACCAGGAGATCGAGTGCACCGTCCATCTGGTGACAACCTTCATGGAGATGCTGATTTCCTTTAGTACCTGTTTACCAAAACTACTATTAATGACTCACTGGCCATGTTAATAGTGAGCTTGATTAACCAGCCTGAACCTCATGGATAATCTATAGAGTTTGGTGGGTATTTTTAGTGCCATAAATTAGATAGAAGCCCAAAATACAGAGAAGTTCGATGCAGATGGACTAAAACTGCTCCACAAAGAGGGAGAAAAGACAATTTTGCGACTAATATAAAAACAAAAGGCTTTTGGATCCACTAGGAACCCACTAAGGTAACGTAAGAATCCAGTGAACACATCAAACACTTTCCTGAATCTTTCAGTGCTACTGTTTTGACTTCTAAGCATGTGTTGCCCGTGGAATTGAGAAGCAACAGTCCACCTCTAAATGGCAGATATATTTCAGGACATGAAGCGTCTGTGCTTTCTCAGAGCTCGATCATCTTTTTTTCTTAGGCAGGTGATAAACATAACTGTGTAAAGAAAACACGTCAGACACCTGTAATCCACTCCTAAATGTATAATATGCAGAATATGCCCACTCACTTTGCCTCACTGCTATTCTGAAACTAAATTCAATGATACCTGTGTGTGTGTGTCTGCTGTTTTCATCAGCCATCTTCATCATTTCTCTCTCAACGCAATAAAACTGGAATGTAATCAAACACATTCACCACAATCTCTTTGAAATTCCAAGCAGAACACTTTCTTTCTTTTTTTTTAATCCCTTCACCGTCACAAAGCACTTCTTGAGCTGTCGTCCTGTCACGGCCCGTTAAAGCGGCCTCACAGGGATGCTGCAGATGCCTCCTTTAATTCTGACTTGTCATCAGTTATCAGATCAGATCTCCGCTCTGATGAAGATTCAGGGCTCACTCCACATCTTGGTTAAAGGGTTTCCTTTTATTTGCATCAAAATTCAAAAGCAAAAACATGGAGCTAAGCCCAATCAGGCCCAGCAGGGCTAATTGCCTCTAAGAGAAAAGCAGTGGCAGTCTTGTTATTACTAATTTTTAGTTATGTAAAGTAGTCGGCCCTATCAATGATTTAAATTGACGCAAGACTAATGAGAATATGAGTACGAATAATGACGGGAGATTTCAAGCACTGCTGAGCAACATGTCAGAATTATCAGCCCGCAGTCACGGAGTGTAACTACATAATGCAAGAGTTGTATTTTGCTACAGTCTGGGGGGCTTTCTTTGGTGTTTCCTCCACTTCTTCACTCCTCTCATAGTTGTAGTTACTGCTTCCTTCTTCAGGCACATTTGACATATTTAAAAAAAATGTTTGTAAAGTCATTTAAAGTAAATCTTTTCTTTTTCTTTTCAACTTTTTTCACTTTAGCACATAAAATATTTCTTGCATTTTCTAATAGTACAAAAACACTTTGAAGTATTGTTTACTTTTAATGATCTCTTTTAATTGTTATAGTTAGTGTTGTAGCTGATTTTCAGCATGATTTGGTGCACCAGCCTATTGTAGGGACAACACATATAATCTAACATGCATGTGTTTGGGTCTTGTCAGGTGGTTGGAGTACCCAGAGTGCAGCGAGAACATACAGAATACACAAAGAAAGGCCAACACTAACCAGGGAGCTTAGTGCTGCAAGGCCACAGTGCTGCGAGGCAACAGTGCTGCTTGTATGTGCAGCCTGAAAGAACACATTGCATCGCTTTTTGTTTTTCACCTCCAAATTTTGCACATCTACTCTAACGGGGAAAAAATAAATCTCTTTCAGAATCTCATTCAACTTGTGAACATCTTAAATTTCTTTAATATGCAACACTTGAATGTCGTCGTAACATTGTAACAGACGCTAAAACATCTCCACCCATCTTTGAGCTCTTTAAGATCAGTGATTCATCACCGGCTCACCCTAATGGGCCCAGACACTGATTACAAGTCCCGCCTTAAAGAGAAAGCAACAACCCGTCCGACTCAATTTCCTCGCTCACGCTGTCAACTGCAAAAGGGCTCGTGCTCTTATTAGAGATGGACCGATCCGATATTACGTATCGGTATCGGTCCGATACTGACCTAAATTACTGGATCGGATATCGGAGAAAAATAAAAAATGTAATCCGATCCATTAAATATCACGAAAGCACCTCACAAAACTTGCAACACCCCGTAACTCACCTCAGAACGTTAGCACGTTGGAGCAGTATGCATCACGTGATAGAGCGGCTGTGGCATGCGGGACCTGTCGGTGGTCTGGATAGCATGTGGAGCTTCGCTAGCAACCCGGCATTTCATCTCCGATAAAGTTATCCCGAGAGAAGTAAAGCAAGTGTGTAAGTCCATCTCTGAATGTTTGTAAAGCATTCCTGCGTTAAGCTTAACAAACGACTGCCTCTTCTTGCTGCTACTTCAATCATGAAACTGCTTAACGATCAGCTGATCGGCTTTTCTGTCGCGAGTCCGTGACTCTAGTTTGCTTTTGGCCCACTTTGCACCAGAAAGAGGAAACCAGCGGCTGAACAACAGCAGCACGTTTAAGCTTGATCAGCTATTGTTAGAATGTATTTAATATTACTTTCTACTCCAGGATCTTTTTCTACGTAGCTGACGCTGGTAACTGTGCAGGGGCGGATCTAGCAAAGTTTAGCCAGGGGGGCCGATAGGGCATGAACAGGGAAAAGGGGGCACAAAGACATACTTTTCTTTCTTATTCTCATTTAAAATGTCTAGCTTTTAATAAATAATTATCTGACACCCAAAGTTTTAATTTGATGTAAAATGAATAGAAGTCAATTACTGTGTATAGTAACTATTAAGTCTAATATATATACCCTAGTAAGCTATAGTACTTTTTCCTTTGGGAAGGTACCATCTGTGCAGTCTGCAATTTTGTTGAAGAAAGATGTTGAATCTATTTAATATTTCTTGAAAAATAATTGATTTCTGTGCATTTTTTTTTCACACTGCATCAAATTAAGGTTGATTACGTCGATTAAGCATCATGAGGTGGAGCGTGAGGGGTGGTTCCCTATTTTTTATTTATTTATTTTTATTGTTGCTGGGAGTTGGAACTCTATTAGTTAGGTTGCTTAATATTTATGCTAAGTACTCTTTAAAATACCAGAATAGGGAGGATGGTGTAGGTTTAAGTTTATTAGATTGATCAGTATTGCTGAACTATGAAATATTTTTTTTTTGCATACAGGTATAACAGAATAGCTTTAGTGTAGTTGTTGTTTTAAACTTGAGTATGAACTTATACAAAATGCAGCAAGATATTTAAAAAACAGTTTTGTTGATTAAAAAACACTATATCGGATTCATATCGGTATTGGCAGATATCCAAATTTATGATATCGGTATCGGTATCGGACATAAAAAAGTGGTATCGTGCCATCTCTAGCTCTTATCCAGTGAATATTTTATTTAAATATCTGATGACATATTCTACATCTCAGAAATAAAACCTGCACTCTACAACTGCTTGAATCACTAGAAAAGTGTAAGCGATGATTAAGAAATGTGGTTAAAAATGGTGTTTAGAAGTGACATAAATTTGATTTACAATCAATGAATACATCAAAGAGAGGATGTAGAGTGAGGAGCAAAGCATGATTTTTTTAAAAAAGGGTATCAGTGCAGTTATATGAAAGGTCATAGCGGTAGGGTATATTTGATTTTAATACAACAGGGCTGGACAAAGGACTGACAGGAGGGCAGGGAGAAGAGAATGGTCGGCTAATTCATGTGACAGCTATACTTGACTTGGAAATATGGGTTATAAACACTTCAGCTTGGCTCCTCCTCTCATCACCATCCTACAGTGTCCTCAATACCTCGATAAAGAGTTGACTGTACTTAACAGAGACATTGAGGGCACTTTTTTAGTTTCGGAGCTAAAATGAATCATATTTCATTTTAAATGTCGAGACAGACCGAGGCATGAAACAGCTGTCAGACTGAGCTGACATTTCAAGTGTGACACTTTCTCCCAGTGGGAAATGGACCATAAAGCTAACTATAGTCTGACTTAAATACTGTTACCTTAGATGGAAGACAGGATGACAGACAGATGAGCACATGTGAGTGCTTAGAATTAGGACGATAGAGGGATCTGTGCTAGACTTGGATTCTTTAGGTTGGTAATTTTCATTACATTTTTTAGTTTTTTAGTAAAATTTGATGGAACAAGTATTTTTAGGTTATATTTAAGTTTGTTCTTTTCAGCTCTAACAATGATTTAGATCATTTCATTATGAATCATAATCTTATAAACAAAGTGCATAAACAATAATAGCTAATATATGTAAATAGTTTCATTACAGAAGAAGAACATTATAAAAAGTAAAAAGAAGAACGTTCGATAACGTGGCATCAGTGTGAAAAATAACCGTGAAACAGATTGAAGAGTTAATTGGTTAAATCTTCCAATCCAACTTTATTTATAGCACTTTAAAACAACAAAGTAGACCAGAGTGCTTTTCAATAATAAAACAGATAAAAGTTTAAAACCATACACGAAGCAGACAAAGAAATAAATATAAATTTAAATTAATACATAAATGAAAATGATAAAAATAAATCAGTATATATATATTAAATATTAAAACATGAGTAAGATAGACAATAAAATATGCAATAAATAACATTAACAAAATAAAAAAGATTAAGAGCAACAGCTGACTACAAACTGACTACAAACAGACTCTGGTGCTACTCCTAAAAAGCCTTTGAAAAAAAGTGCGTTTTTAAAAGTGATTTAAACATTTCAAGTGTTGGGTCAGCCTAATACGCAGGGGCAGTTTATTCCATAATTTGGGGGCCACAACAGCAAAAGCTCGATCCCTCCGGTGTTTCAGTCTCAACATGGGGACAGCAAGGAGCGACTGGTCAGTTGAGACCTTCGTGGAGTGTATCGGTGCAGAAGGTCTGACAGGTAAGAAGGAGCCATTTAAAACTTTAAAAGCAAATAATAAAATTTTGAAATGAATTCTAAATTCAGGCAACCAGTGTAAAGAGGCAAGAGCAGGGCTAACGTGCTCACGTTTGCGTGTCCCTATCAGCAGGCGAGCAGCAGCATTCTGGACCATTTGCAAGCGTCTTAAAGTTGTGAAACAGAAATTTGCAGTGAACAGAAATTATTATGTAATTGTTGCTTGACACAAACATAAGAAACACATTTGAAATAATAAATGTAAAAGTTCATCATCGTGTCCAGGACACACCTGCAGCATTGCATCCAGGATCCACACTCCAGTCTCACTTCCTCCCTTCTTGCTCAGGTCTGAAACTTATTTAAATGCTGTGCTTTGAATTTTCCTCTTTATTTACTCAGATTACTTCTCCACACTCTGGAGTTCAATCAGGCACGTGCATAGGGGGGGCTAGAGGGGCTTGAGCACCCGCCCCTTTCCTGATGGGTGCCCAAAGTGCCCTTTTGTTGAGGCAACTTTTTAGAAAAAAAAAATTATTATTATTTTTTAATGTGTGTGTGCGTGCGGAGTCCTGTCTGTGCCCCTCAACAATAATATTTAACTATTAATCACAGTTTTGCTAAATAAAAGGATTTGGCTTGCATCAGTCACATGATCACATTTAACCAATGATCGCCCTTGACGGCAGAACGCGCTGGTTACGAGCCGGGAACGAGCTCACAAAGAGCACGCGCATTTTTTGCGTTCTGGAGCTGTAGGAGAAACACAAGTTAACTCAGAGACACAGACTTACTATATTTCTTCCATACAGACTGATGCGACAAAACTAGTAAGTAGGTGTATACCTGGTAAGGACATGAGGAGGAAACAGTAGGAGCTGTGTGAGGCTACTAAAGGCAGGGCTATAACATTTTTCTGTCATCATTTTATTATAGATTAAGTGCAAGAGTTGTTAGGTGTGGATAATTAGATTATAGTTTATTGCAATAGCAAGTTGTGCCTTGTTCTCAGATAGACAGCAAGTGGAGAGTCCATCCATTCATCCATTCGCTACCGCTTATACTTTTCAGGGTCGCGGGGGGTGCTGGAGCCAATCCCAGCTGTCATAGGGCGAGAGGCGGGGTACACCCTGGACAGTTCGCCAGTCTGTCGCAGGGCTAACACACAAGGACAGACAACCATGCAAGTGGAGAGTGATATATGAAATGATGGGATGGAAGGAAGAAGAGAAGCAAAGAGTGATTCACAGGCAGAGCCTAATTTATTTCTCACAGTGTTTTGTTGCCTTATGGTTCCAAGTGCTGTCACCAATCTTTGCATTTTGTTATTATCTCATGACACTTGTTTAATCAGCTACCATCTCTCCTATGGACTTTTTAATGTCTACAGTCTCAGATCAACACAGCCCTGCCCTCCAGCACTATCCACAGCAACCCCTCAACAGCAACATTGTACCCATCAGGTAAAACATCGGCTACGTTTGCTTTGCCTTGTTGCCTATTAGATTCTTGATGAATGTGTGTTGTTGTTATTCAGCCTGGTTCAATGTGTCCCTTTTTTAACTTTGAGCACCCGCCCCTTTAAACCTCTCTGCACGGCCCTGAGTTCAATTCAGCTACGGCTCTCCTGCTGCTAAGAGCAGCCAGCAACTTGCCTCCACATGCTTAAAATCTCACAGCCCCACAGTAATTATGCATCTTTTGCTACAGTAACTTATATATTTATTTATTTATATATTTATTTATTTATTCATTTTTATTAATTTATTTAATTTTTATTTAATTTTTACTGCATATCTTTTTAATTTCTATGTAAACAAAATTATGCCCTTGGCGGTTCAAGTGGTACAAGAGGTCTTTTTTTTTTTTTACTTTGAATCACACAAAACTCAAAATTCTATATTTAATGAAAAAGCCAAATTTAAGGAAAGTCATGAAACATAATGTGATGGGTTTTGATTTAACAGAGTTACAGGGTTTGGGCCCCCTTGGAGGCTCTAGTTTATGGCAGTTCCACATCTTTCACATAGCAGCAAGCAGGGACTGCAGTGGTGGGATTATAAGGATTGTTGTAATTGAATTTAATTGAATTTAATTGAATTTAATTGAATTTAATTGAATTTAATTTAATTACTCACGGTCTCCGAAAAGATGACTAGAACATGTTCTTCAGGTGGCCAACTTAAACCAAGGTTTAATTAGCTTCTTTGAGAAAGTATATGACTAGGATAACCATTTAAATAATCTTTAAATGATGATATAATTTATTAATTTGAAAATCCCAACACCCAAATATCTGGCCTGCTTGTTTGAGACAGAAGCTGAACTTTTTGGAAGGTCTGTGTCCCGTTACATCTGGACGAAAGCCAACACAGCATTTTAGAAAAACAGCATTGGTAGTGGCAGAGGCAGTGTGATGGGTGATTTTCTGCTTCAGGAGCTTCATGGCTTAAATAATGGAACCGTGATTTTTGCTCTCTGCTAGGGAATCCTGAAGGAGAATGTCCAGCCTGAAGCTCAATCACAAGGACCTTCTACAGCACTGTCAGCTCTCTTAGAATAACTGCCTGTCTCCTCTTTGCTATTGAGATGGTGCTGAAGGAGCTGGACTATAAGTGCAACCTCTGTAAGGTTCAGATATCACCTCATGCTACCAGCTGTGACTGACTCCAGCCAAACACAAAACTAGTGAAAAAAACAGTCAGCACAGATGAAGAGGAAAAAGGCCTCAGTGGCCTCCACCTATAAAACTGTTTCTGTTTTGGTGGATTGCACTTATATATTGGCCACTAACATGCAGGCTATTAAAAACTTTGGGAGTGGAAATTATATTACTTCATATTAGTTGACAAAAGCCTAAAAACAATGTAAGTACGGTAAGAATAGTTTCAAATTATTTTCATGTTGCATTAATGTGTGCGTCTGTACATTACCAGTCAGCTAGTAAGCCTTTCCTGGGATCCATTGGTGGTGGCTCCATCCTTTGGTGCTCTCTCTTCACTGCATTAAATGACTGCATGAGTGAAGCAACTGGAAATTACTCTCGTGATTCTTTCTCCCCTATTTTCCGGAGTGCAACACTTACAGGCTTAAATTTAAGAGCTTCAGACTAACTCCTAATAAAAAACCCAAATTTCAGATTCACCTGACTGAACTGGCCACTGACATCATGTTGTGTCTCTGGGTCTACACAGATATAAAAGCTGAAATCTTCAAATAAGTTCAATCTGTAAACACGTCACATATCGACATCAGATAATCTTCTCAGACGATCGACCCCAGCCAAACCTCAGATCACCATTTTCCTTCCAAATGTCAGGATATAAAATGGCCTGATAATCTTATGGTGTGTCCCCAGCCTGAGAATAGATGAGCTGGCCTGTGGGTCAGTAAGACTGTTCTGTTACAGAAAGGTTTAAAGAAGTCCTCCTGCTGTGAGGACGCCTGTGCTAAAATGTGAGGATTTGAGATGTAAAGAAAGAGAAAATGTCAGTAAATCAACTCAAAAACAAACTTTGTGGAAAAGTCAACAACCTATATTACCCTATTTCCTGTTCATTTCATGGAATTGCAAAGCATTTCTGCACCAAAGCATTTCTGCACCAAAGCATTTTTGCACCAAAGCATTTTTGCAATGCATAGATTGAGAAATAATGATGAGACCAGGTTTGGCCTTTCACAGGAACAATTTGTCAAGAGATTCAAGTCAGCAGTACAAAAAATGTTTTTATGGTATACACTTAATATCACAGAGAAGAGATGAATATATATGATACATAAGATATCCCCACTTCTGATTTGAAGTTTTACTAATCTCACACAGTGCTTTATATTCCCTTTTATCCAATGTAAATTTACAAGATAAGGAAGCACAGCAAGTCTCTGCATTAACCCGCCACAGGAAAGAAACACGCCAGCGCACTTCTAGTGCCTGGATAAATGGGGAGGGTTGCATCAGGGCCCCCCCCTGAAGATTTTCCACTGGATGCCCCCTGCATCCAGTGGAAAATCTTCAACAAATCAAACATGTGGCAAGGCAAAGAGTAAGTGATGGAAATTCAAAAAGGAAATAGGAGGAAATATAGGAAATGATAGGGAAGGGCTACTCTCCCAGATGAGTGGGTGCTGTCCTCTGGACAAGGAGACGTGGTGGTAGAATGAGAAAGTGCGCAAAAGCATTCAAAAGAAGAGCTTTGCACAGAACAACTGGGATAGTAGGGGACTTAGTAGATGGGAGTACTGGGAACCTCGGTGTATGGAAAAGAGAAAGAGGTGGCAAAGGTAAAGGAAAAGGCTTGTAGTTGTGACCAGACAGTTTAACACGATCTTGGAGAGCGAGAGGAAGTCTAAAAAATACTGTGTTATTACACTGGGATAAAGTCCATGAGTCACACCAGCTGTGAGAAAGAGGTTTTGAAACTATGTTACAGCCAAAGCATTCAAAAAGTATTCACAGCATCCACTTGTTTCATATTTTGTCATGAATGTTAAATTTTCAACACAAAATTCTGCACACAATAGCTCATAATGACAACGTGAACAAAGTTTGCTTGAAATTCTTGAACCGTTAATAAACTTAAAAAACAAAAACATAACATGTACATAAGTATTCACAGTGGTACCTGGTTTCCTCCAGACATGACACTTCAGGCCAAAGAATTCAATCTTTGATTCATCAGAGTGGAAAACTGGGCTGTCATGTGCCTTTTACTGAGGAGTGGCTTCTGTCTGACCAGTCTGCCATACAGGCCTGATGGGATGCTGCAAAAATGGTCGTCCTTTTGGAAGCTTCTCCTCTCTACACCTGTCAGAGTGACGATCGGGTTCTTGGTCAACCTCACCTGCTCAGATCGACCGTGCAGTCAGCTCCAGGAAGAGCCTTATTAAACATCTCAACTTTTGTTAATTCAAGTAATTTTCCACGCTCCATTGTGCCTGCGTTCATGGCCTTTATTCACAGTCCACACAGTCACAATATATGTCACACACTGTGACATATACTGTAGCTGAAAATGTGTAAATCTGTAGTACTCTAATGTAATTAAGTTCATATTGTTTAAAGGAGGAAAAAGTCCCGAGTACCTTACTTGTTAGCATTGTAGTGTGTTAGTCTGATCAGCAGATCTCGCCTTTACTTCTCTCTACACTTCGTTTGACGTTTGTAAATTAAGTCTCTTTATGTTTTGTTACACAGTGCGATCAATGTTATGTTGTATTCTTCCTAACATTAGCTAATGTTATAGGCTACAAAATAATTGTAATAATTTGAATAGAGAATCGGTGTGTGTATTTCTCTGTAATGTTTGGTTTGTCTTTAAAAATGTTCAGAGATGTAGGGAACAGAAAGCATGTGGCAGGGTCTGTAGTTTAAAATCACAACATTACTGCGTGTTATGTGTACAAAAACTGTGACGGTCGGGATCTTCATCAGAAAAGAAGATTGTTGAAGAGTCCCAGTTGAAGACAGTTAATCATCAGATGCTGGGTTAGCACCCAAAGACTGGGCTTGTGAGTCCCTGCATGATATTTGAGAGCAAATGTAAATTGGTGTTAATCAGAAAAACAGTCGTATTTAGTTTGAAGCTGCAGGCTGTTTAATGCTGCCCAAACACGTGATGCCCCTGCAGTGGAAGTTAAGAGAAAATGCTATAGACTAGGAGATTAGAAGCTCCCTCAAATGGCTCCTTTTTATTGCTTATTTAAACTGTCACTTTGTCTCCTCTACCCTCAACAATAGAAACAAAAAACCCACAAAATTACCTTTGAATTGTGCGTCTGCAGGCTGTAGTAGACATCTTAGGTCAAAAATTGCATCTCCTTTCAGTTGTAAAATCATTACATACTGCTTAAATCGTAACAGAAAATCCCATACAGTCATATCTTTCATGTGGCCTCATCTTCTTTTGTGAATTGCTTGGATTCAAAAATCAATAAAAGAGAAGAAAAGGACTTTTCCCTTCCAATGTGAATATTGCACTTGTACACAGTGGCTTGCTCTCTGTATTTTCTGCCATTCAGCATCACTTTGCTGTACCCTCAAGGGCAACACAACTAATAGTCACGATCATTTACTGCTTTTATTTCAATTACATTGTTTTTTATGGCTGAAGCTGTAGTTTGTCTAGACTTACACACTAAGCACACTGATACATGGCAAATGATTCTGTACTGCTTGTTCTTCTCGTCCAAAAATGAACTTTTCCCCCTTTCTTTCTCCAGCTCTGTTGGAGAACACACGTTTCATTACTTTCAGTTGCAAAAGGAATTTTTGAATTTCTGCTTCTTCTTTTTTTCTTGAGTAATGTCCGTGTCTAATAAGCTTTCCATTTACTGGTGCACAGGTTCCCCACTTCACTTCCCAGAGGCTATCTGTCAGTCAAAAAAATCCAGGAATATTTAAAATGACATAAAATGAGTATCCGTCAGAAACTGTTGAATTTGGGTTTTTTCCCCTCTCAGTTTCAGCGTGTTGAAATCATACAGGAGCAATGGCCTTAACCTTCACCAGGTGACCATTGGACTGTAGGTTTGTAGCTTAGAGCAGTTAGAGTAATGACGATGCTGCCAGCGTGAATGCATGTATTCAATAAGAGAGGAGGGTTACTTTGCTCATGTTGTTGTTTCCAGGTCTTGCATAACTTTAATATTTTTAACTTTTGTCTGCCAGAATGCACGTCGGCAGTAATGACACCCGGTTACGCCAATCGGAGGTCACTAAAATCAATATTGAATCGGTGTGTAACTTTGCCAAAACAATGTCGGACTCTGTAGTTTTCTCTGGTCCCCTCCCCAATCAGACCAGGAGTGACATGTTTAGCCGCATGTTCTCCTTAAATTGCTGGCTGTCTGAGTGGTGTCCCAGAAACGATGTGGGCTTCATAGATAATTGGCAAACCTTCTGGAGGAAACCTGGTCTTGTTTGGAGAGATGGCATCCATCCCACTTTGGATGGAGCAGCTCTCATTTCTAGAAATATGGACAAATTTATTAAACCCCCCAAAATATGACTATCCAGAGTTGGGACCAGGAAGCAGAGTTGCAGTCTTACACGCCGCTCTGCAGCTTCTCTCCTCCTGCTACCCCCCAAAAACCCATCTCCATAGAGACTGTGTCAGCTCCCAAACAGACAAAAAACAAACAAAAAACCAGCAACAAACAACTTAAACATAAACAATTACAAAGAAAGAACAATACAATTTCCACATCTGAACCAAAGAGTAAAACAGTGAAATGTGGATTATTAAATATTAGGTCTCTCTCCTCCAAGTCTCTGTTAGTACATGACTTAATAATTGATCAACAAATCGATTTACTCTGCCTTACAGAAACCTGGTTGCAGCAGGATGATTATGTTAGTTTAAATGAATCAACACCCCCGAGTCATTCAGAAATCTCGAAGCACAGGCCGAGGGGGCGGTGTGGCAGCAATTTTTCACACCAGCCTATTAGTTAATGAAAGACCAAGACAGACTTTTAATTTATTTGAAAGCCTGATGCTTAACATTGTCCACCCCAGCTGTGAAACTCAGAAACCAGTCTTACTTGTTATCATCTATCGTCCACCTGGGCCTTACACAGAGTTTCTGTCTGATTTCTCAGACTTTTTATCTGATTTAGTTCTGAGCTCAGATAAAATAATTATTGTGGGTGATTTTAACATCCATGTAGATGCTAAAAATGACAGCCTCAACATGGCATTTAATCTGTTATTAGACTCAATTGGCTTCTCTCAAAATGTACAAGAACCCACCCACCACTTTAATCACACTCTAGATCTTGTTTTAACATATGGCATAGAAACTGAACATTTAACAGTGTTTCCTGAAAACCCTCTCCTGTCTGATCATTTCCTGATAACATTTACATTTACAATAATTGATTACACAGCAGTGGAGAGTAGACTTTATCACAGTAGATGTCTTTCTGAAAGCGCTGTAACTAAGTTTAAGAATATAATCCACCCACCGTTATCATCTTCAATGCCCTGTACCAACATAGAGCAGAGCAGCTATCTGAACGCTACCCCAACAGAGGTCGATTATGTTGTTAACAATTTTACCTCCTCACTACGTACGACTCTGGATACTGTAGCTCCTGTGAAAACTAAGATCTCTAATCAGAAGTACCTGACTCCGTGGTATAATTCTCAAACACGTACCCTAAAGCAGATGACTCGTAATCTGGAGAGGAAATGGCGTGTCACAAATTTAGTGGATCATCGTTTAGCCTGGAGAAATAGTTTGTTGCTTTATAAGAAAGCCCTCCGCAAAGCCAGAACATCTTACTATTCGTCACTGATTGAAGGAAATAAGAACAACCCCAGGTTTCTCTTCAGCACTGTAGCCAGGCTGACAAACAGTCAGAGCTCTATTGAGCCAACCATCCCTTTAACGTTAACTAGTAATGACTTCATGAACTTCTTCACAAATAAAATTTTTATCATTAGAGAAAAAAATACCAGTAATCATCCCACAGATGTAATATTATCTACAGCTACTCTTAGTACCATTGATGTTAAGTTAGACTCTTTTTCTCCAATTGATCTTTCTGAGTTAACTTCAATAATTACTTCCTCCAAACCATCAACGTGTCTTTTAGACCCATTTCCTACAAAACTGCTCAAAGAAGTCCTGCCATTAATTAATTCTTCGATCTTAGATATGATCAACCTATCTCTAATAATCGGCTATGTACCACAGGCCATCAAGCTAGCTGTAGTTAAACCTTTAATCAAAAAGCATCTCTAGACACAGCTGTCTTAGCTAATTATAGGTTAATCTCCAACCTTCCTTTCATATCAAAAATCCTTGAAAGAGTAGTTGTCAAACAGCTAACTGATCATCTGCAGAGGAATGACTTATTTGAAGAGTTTCAGTCAGGTTTCAGAGCTCATCACAGCACAGAAACAGCTTTAGTGAAGGTTACAAATGATCTTCTTATGGCCTCTGACAGTGGACTTATCTCTGTGCTTGTCCTGCTAGACCTTAGTGCAGCATTTGATACTGTCGACCATAATATCCTATTAGAGCGATTAGAACATGCTGTAGGTATTACAGGTACTGCACTGCAGTGGTTTGTATCATATCTATCTAATAGACTCCAATTTGTGCATGTAAATGGAGAGTCCTCTTCACACACTGAGGTTAATTATGGAGTTCCACAGGGTTCAGTGCTAGGACCAATTCTGTTTACATTATACATGCTTCCCTTAGGCAGCATCATTAGAAGACATAGCATACATTTTCACTGCTATGCTGATGACACCCAGCTCTATCTGTCCATGAAGCCAGATAACACACACCAATTAGTTAAACTGCAGGAATGTCTTAAAGACATAAAGACCTGGATGGCCGCTAACTTTCTGCTTCTTAATTCAGATCAAACTGAGGTTATTGTACTCGGCCCTGAAAATCTTAAAAATATGATATCTAACCAGATTCTTACCCTGGATGGCATTACCTTGGCCTCCAGTAACGCTGTGAGGAACCTTGGAGTCATTTTTGACCAGGACATGTCCTTCAACGCACATATTAAACAAATATGTAAGACTGCGTTCTTCCATTTGCGCAACATCTCTAAAATTAGAAATATCCTGTCTCAGAGTGACGCTGAAAAACTAGTTCATGCATTTATTACTTCCAGGCTGGACTACTGTAATTCATTATTATCAGGATGTCCAAAAAACTCACTGAAAAGCCTTCAGCTAATCCAAAATGCTGCAGCAAGAGTCCTGACAGGGACTAGAAAGAGAGAGCATATTTCTCCTGTTTTGGCTTCCCTTCATTGGCTTTCTGTTAAATCCAGAATTCAATTCAAAATCCTGCTCCTCACATACAAGGTCTTAAATAATCAGGCCCCATCTTATCTTAATGACCTTGTAGCACCACATCACCCTATTAGAGCACTTCGCTCTTGCATTGCAGGCTTACTTGTTGTTCCTAGAGTATTTAAAAGTAGAATGGGAGGGAGAGCCTTCAGTTTTCAGGCCCCTCTTCTGTGGAACCAGCTTCCAGTTTGGATTCGGGAGACAGACACTATCTCTACTTTCAAGATTAGGCTTCAAACTTTCCTTTTTGCTAAAGCATATAGTTAGGGCTGGACCAGATGACCCTGAATCCTCCCTTAGTTATGCTGCAATAGACGTAGGCTGCCGGGGGATTCCCATGATGCACTGAGTTTTTCCTTTCCAGTCACCTTTCTCACTCACTATGTGTTAATAGACCTCTCTGCATTGAATCATATCTGTTATTAATCTCTGTCTCTCTTCCACAGCATGTCTTTATCCTGTCTTCCTTCTCTCACCCCAACCGGTCGCAGCAGATGGGCCCGCCCCTCCCTGAGCCTGGTTCTGCCGGAGGTTTCTTCCTGTTAAAAGGGAGTTTTTCCTTCCCACTGTCGCCAAAGTGCTTGCTCATAGGGGGTCATATGATTGTTGGGTTTTTCTCTGTATCATGAAGCACCTTGAGGCAACTTTTGTTGTGATTTGGCGCTATATAAATAAAATTGAATTGAATTGAATAGAATCTTGCCAGGTGCCACTAAACGCTACAAAGAAATAATTTATGCAGATACAGTATTTATGCATTTGGGGCATCAGCAACATAAACATTTATGCCATACTGAATTTATTATAAACACAGAGCGTCACCATTCACGCCTCAGTCCCTGTGGAAGTTAAAGGGCAATGTGTGAAACTGTATAGGCTAAAGCATCATCATAAACTGGCGGCGTGTCAATAATAGTGCCAAATGCTGCAGTGACTGCAGAGATATTGACTGCAGTGACTGCAGAGATATTTCATGGAGCAATGGTCCAATTAAACTTAAACAGAAGATTAGCAGTGTGACCTGTACTGGACGCTATGATGTCATTTAAAGTAGCTTAAACGCTCATTAACAGTGCATGTCGGAGTAGCCGGTGCATGTTGTTTTTTCACCAGACACATGAAATTTGGGTTCAACAGACGGATCCATAAATGTGCAGCTTTATTAGGCAGAATACTTGTTAGTGGTCCGTAACACCAAACCAGTAAGAAGTACGTAAGGAGCTTAATTAGACTTAGCATTGCAGAAAAGGCTGAACCAGTTTCAGCAACTTTTTGTAGGAAGATATGATTTTGTTTTTGTCTGATGCTGTGTGTACCAGAAGCACATGTTTTGTTTTTCCAGCCTTTCCACTAGTCCCACATTTCTTTTGCTTGTATTTTTTTATAGCTTCATAGAAATAAAAACTAATGGAAAGCTTTGAAACTACATTTAAACATTTCCCCCAAAATAAAAAAAAGGAAATGTAACAATTTAAATATGTTTGTTTGTTTGTTGTTGTTGTTTTTTGTAATTATACTCTGACCACCAAATCCAGCAGCACCATCAAACTTACTGGCCATGCTCATTGGCTCACAGCGTCAGTATGCAAAGGCTGCTTTCTTTCCTTCCCACCTTTACTCTGCCTGATATCATTACTGCTGTGTCCCCAGGAAAGATAATGATATGTACATCTATTCAACCTGGCTGACATGCCTCACAGGGAGCTCCCCCTCTCTGCTTCCTCAAACTCTCTCCTCTTTCTTTGTATCCCTCTCCTCCTCTCAGCAGACATGGAGCATTTGTTATTTGTCCCCTAACCTACTATGTTTCCTCTCACAATGATTTATAAATAGCGTGCTCCTTAGCATATCAAAAGACACTGAAGCAAAGAGGGAAGAGTGGCAGGAACGCAGGGAGGGAAGAGACAAAAAGATTTTAAAACAATTTATGAAGTCGAGTGTCGAACACTGTCACTCAGCCTGCTTGTGTAGGTAACATGGAAAGCTGCGCTTCGCTTTGAATCTTAATTCACAGCTTAAGTCTGTAATAGGTGCGTTTCAGTGCTGATTGATGGGCTGTTTTCTTTACAGCTGACATGTTGTGTACATTTGAGCATGCCTTGAAGTGGGCAGGAGACAGTGGTGTGGTGGCCAGCACTGTTACCTCACAGCATGGAGGTTTGAGGTGTTTCTGTGTGGACGTCGTGGGTTCTGCCGATGCAGTCCAAAGACATGCAGTTCAGGGTGTACCCTGCCTCGAGCGCTGTGACAGCTGGGATAGGCTTCAGCCTCCCCTGACCCTAAAATTGGATAAGCACAAGTGGATGGATGGAAGTGGCCACGCTTTATAACATTTATATAATAGAGACAGTGAGCGTTTCATTTCTGCATACAAGAGTTACTAGAGTCATCCTCGACTCCAGATGAAGGCTTTGGGATGTGGTTGAAAGTGTTTTGGAAGTTTTTCACGGTGAGGAAGGAGCTGTCAAGACTTTCAGGGCTTTGGATCAAAGAACGTCTTGAAGATCTACAACTAATTGACACCACAAGAGAACTAAAATCAAAAGCGCTGCAGTCCACTGACAACATTTACAAAGTGGACCTTTAAATCCAATTTTTTGTTAACCTAGCAAGTAAGACAAAATCTGTTAACTCCTGAATCCGTCTTTGTTAATATGAAATTGGATGTGTCAATAGGTGTGTTTTAACGTAGGTTTTCTTACGGGTATATGATGCTGTTTAATATAATCATTTTGAACAGCCACCGAGGCTTCTGACACTATGACTCATCATGCCTAACGATGCCTCATGGCTGTAAGCATCTTGCTGGGTGGTGTGTTTAAACAAGCGAGTACATAATAATCTCATGTTCCCTGCAGTTTACATCATATTCCTACAGCGTCTGCCTGTTTACCAACATACATCGCATAGCAATGCAAAAATTCAGATTATTAACCATTGCATGTGTCAATAACAGTGAGGTGGTTATGAAGCATAGAAAGAAGAGTTTTGCCGTTGCAAGCTGGATTCAGGAGAGACTCCAACTGTGTTATTTCACTGTTAGATGTTTATTGCAATAGTTCGCAAAAAAGGAGAAAGTAGTAGAGTAGACTTTTATCATTTATGACAAAATCAAAACGCTCCTTTTAAACCAGTAACACTGTGACTCTGTAGCACTGGTTTTCTATCACTTGCTCGAGGTACTGATCTTAAACAGAGTGCAGAAACAATAATACAGGTTTAATCAGTAACCTGCGATCTTGTAACAGATGTTAGCATTTTTAAAATCCTCCACATGCAGATGGTACAAACCTGAACCCCCCTCCAGTCAGAAGGGCTATTTGCTGACTAGTCCAATAAAACTGTAGGTATGTATGAACCAGACTGTGACCCAGTATCAGTGCACATGTGAACAAAGCTTCTGTGTCTTCATGTGGAAACTGGGGCCTGGACTGATTGTTAGCTGAGCAGCAGGCCGAGCCTATCGGGACACGGAGGTGCATCTGAGCCCAATTAACCTCTGTCTGTTTCTTTGTGTCTCTGTGGATGCGGGAGATGAGCTTTGGACTGAATCACGACTGGCTCACATGCTGAGTGCAGAACCTTGAAATGATAGCCTAAAGAAAGTGTCATTTTTTTTTCCTTTTCAGTCATTTACGCTGGTTGGTTGTTACTGAGCACAGTTTCAGCAGCTCATTGCTCTGTGAAGCTCTCTGTGACACAAACAGTGGTGTACTTCATGTCACGATGCTTGTTGCTAAATGAAGGGCTATTAACACTAAAGATGTACATAGTCAGTTATTGTTGTTTGACACTCTGCTGCTGATAAAATCTTTCTAACTGCTTTTTAAATCAATCGTGATCTGAAAGTTCTCAAAATGCGTCTGAATGATTTTCATTTATAATGTATGAATCATGTAGTCTATAAACTTTATTCTGTGGCATAGAATTGCATATTGTTTTTCATCATTTCACTTCCTAGTTTGTTGTTTATAAGGACTAGAGTCCAAATATATTTCAAAGTAGATCTTTCAGCTCTGAAGGACAAAATAATCACCAGATATGATCGAGCTATATTCATTTTGCACAGAAGCCACATGCTTCAGAAGAAAGTCAACTTGAGTTGCAAATACACACGAGGTTTGTAGGATGTTCAACACAAATTGTCAACAATCCAATGGAAAAACAAATGTTAATATTGAATTAGAAATTCTAGTATTTGGTATTCGAGGTATTATAGCAACAACACTGTGCAGCACTGTCAACAGAGTCACTGACCAATGCAAGGACAACAGCACATGTATACAGAAATGAGAAAAGCAGCAACGTTCCCGTGGCTTAAATTATGAATGCTTTGACTTTGCCTTCTATCTGCTTTGACCAGGGCTACTTTAGCCAAAGACTAGACAGGCAGGAAGAGAAATGGAGGACAGTCGTGATGGAGCGACTCGTGGGCTTAAATCTGCTGTAACCCTTCTTACCCACCTCTCTGGCCTCGCTTCAAACCTCATAACAGATGTAACCAAACCTCTGAGCTATAAGAGGTATTTTGTAGCCCAAAAGAGCTGTGATGATATATATCACAGGGTGTCACTGGGTGGAGATCTGTGTTCATATGTGATGTACAAGACGTGATGTCCAGTGCAGGTCATGACCTCTATCTTTGGTACGTGGACTGTATGATGTCATATTTATTGGCTGATGGGAGTCTGCTGTACAAACACAAGGCTGTATCGCCTCATCCAGTCACATTTCCAGCTTACATCTTTTTTCTCCAGAACAGTTTTTCTTTTCTGTCACATAAACTTCAGCCTAAAATCACCCAGATAACTTTTTCATTTAATTATCAACATGTTATCCTACTGTTATTATGATGCTACTGAAATGTTTTTAGATGAAATGATAAAATAGGACATTACCTGCCATTCCAATTATAAATCTGCCTTCATAGCTAAACAGAAAAAAACAATCCTGTTTCTTAAACTCTGTAATGGATACAACAGGATCTATAAATAAGCTCACCAGCTGCAGGAGTTTTTATTTTGGGTTTTCATTTTTGGCAACTCGAAATAAAGCCTTCAGTTGGGCGAGCCGGGCATTCCCAGTGGCTGTATACAGTTTGTCCTCTATGATATTTATTATTATAATATTATATTTTATATATACAGTACAGATTGTGTTTTGGTTTTTTTTACTCATGCTTTAGGACTTTAGCTCAGTTTAGGAATAGGAATGTTTAGTAAAGGATGTTTTTTCTTTCACTGTTTTTGCCACATGCTGAATCTTTTCAGAAACTTGCAGAGTACAAATGATTCATCTTAAAAGCTTTCAGAACTTTCTGTAAAAAAGAAAAAAGAGGTGGATGTTACCATCTTCATCCACCAGGTCACTGGCACCCTGTCTGGTTCCTCACCACCTTCACCACCAACCCCACACTCCCCACACATCAGCAAAGGTGCATTTTAACTTTGGGTAGCAGCATTGTGACATGTTTAGCCTCGGATCAAACCGCGCTCAGTAATGGCCAATAATCAGAGGTGACTACTGAGGCATCAGTGTGAACATGCTCCTGTGATTAGTGCTGATTTTGAAGTGAGTATAAAGGCCCCTCCATTCTCATGACTCCCCATCCTGCTCTTTAACTTTCCAGCTTTTCAAATAGAGACTGATTTACATTTTCCGCAGCATGTGCTGAACGCTCTGGAAAGAAATCCAGCAGCACTAAGTGGTTGTGATATGTCAGGAAACAAATGCCTGACATGTCCATCATGCAGCTGGAAAAACTCATCAGATAAGTGTTCTGGTTAGTGATCTTAATCATTTTTAAATATTATTAATAATATGTTTTAAAAAACAACCTGCAGATTTTTAGCTTTTCCTCATGTGTAAACTCGTTTTCTGCCGTTTATATTGTTTTATCCCTTTGTTACTATTTCTCCTGACGTACACGTTTCCGTTGGGAAATCACGGCACTAAAGCCTGAAATGTCTGAAATTCCATAGTTATGCTATTTGCACTATTAAAATGAAATAAAATATATATGAAGAAACCCAAAAGAATAATAGCTGCAAAAAAATGAAAGCTTTTATTACTAATGTTTTTATTATTGTTTTGTTAAGATTTCCATATTTGAAGGAATGGTTGAGGCTCTTTTCATTTGTTAACAAGTAAAACATTTCATGTTTTTTTCTTTTAAACATACATCTGTAAAAATGAGTAAGGATCAGGCGATGACCCAAAAAACAAGATATGTAATAGATAAAAACACGTTACAGATGGAAACATTCAAAGACTTGTTTATTTTACAATCATTTCATTGCTTTAGTTTAATATAGTCTAAATTAAGGATATGGATAAGAATGCACATGCATAAAAATCACAACATGTATCTGATACAGTGATGTTCATGTTAATGCATCACTAATTATATGTCATTTTAATTGTAACAAAATATGTAATTATATATGGGTAGGGTGGCTGTAGCTCAGGTGGCAGAGCAGGTCAGCCACTAACCAGAAGATCGGTGGTTCGATCCCAGGCTGCCTCCTAGCGTATGCCAAATATCCTTTGGCAAGATACAAACCCTGTGTTTGCCTACTGGTGGTGGTCGGTAGCGCCAGTGTCCGGCAGCTTCGCCTCTGTCAGTGCGCCCCAGGGCAGCTGTGGCTACAATGTAGCTTGCCGTCACCAGTGTGTGAATGGGTGGATGACTGAATGTAGTGTAAAGCGCTTTGGGGTCCTTAGGGACTGAGTAAAGCGCTATACAAATGCAGGCCATTTACCATATATGGTCTGTTCTGCATAAAGGCCTTTTTTCAGTAATTTAATCTCATTTTAAACATAGTTTTGCGATATTACTTACAAAAATAAATCAAATGCAGACCTTTATTTCTAATGTGCTGATGCTTTACTTCTCACCTGCTTTTGTTCCTTTTCACCAGTTTCTGACATTTTTCTCATTGCTGAAGACCATAGAACAGCTTATGAACACCCAAAACACTACAAATAATCAGAAAAAACTGCAACTCACCGAAAACTTTTATTTTTGTGTGTGAAAATGAATTTTTGGTGGATCACCAAAGTAAAAAAAGGGTTCCTGTGTAATCCAGTGAACTTTGTATCTTCTACTGGTTTGGTACCACATGTTTCCAGTTACACTGAATATCTTTTTATATATCTTACTGATGTTGTATATCAAAGGAAAAACTCTTCAGATGCTCTACATTCTGTATTATTAGCAAAAGAAAAAGAAAGTAATGCACAGTGGTAAGATTTAAAAATGAGAAAGTACACAACACAGCAGAGGAAACACGTGGTCTACCAATGCTGAAAATTCACATACTGTAGAATAAAAACTGTCCTAACAGTGCAATCGCTGAATATCATCCTGATCAAGCTTTATCAACTAATCACAGACCAACTATTAACCTGCCTGATTATCAAAAGTTCATGAAAGAATAGCTGTCAAACAGTTTACTGATCATTTGATGAGAAACGATTTTGTAAAGTGTATCTGTCAAGACATAGAGTACATCATAGTACTTTGATAGTACTTTGATAGTACTCACTGCATTCCATAGTACAGTTGTACTTTCTGCAAACAATTTCCCACGTGTGGGACTAATAAAGGCTTATCTTAGTACAGAGGCAGCACTTCTGGATGATGCTCTTCTGGCCTCTGACAGTGGACTGTTACACCTGCTAACCACTATACTTTACTACAGAGGTCAGAACATACTGTGGGTGTTAAAGTAACCATGTTGGAGTCATATTTGTCTGCCAGAGTCCAATTTGTGCTCGTAAACAGGGAGTGCTCTCGAAACACAAACATTAGTCCCTGAGTTGGTTCTGTGATGGGACCAGAACTTTTTAAAGTAAACCTTCCTTTAGGCAATGTTATTAGAAAACACTGCATACGTGTGCATTGCCGTGTAGATATTACAGCTTTATTTATCCACGAAGACAGATGATAGAGTCATGTTGTGAACACATAAAGGCCTGGATGACCTGTCACAGTATTACTGTGTTTGGTCCTAAAATAATCTTTGACACATGATGTCTAACAAGATTCTTTAGACAGTGTTGGTTTGGTCTTCAGTAACACTGTGAGGACTCTTGGAGCATTTTTGATCAAGATATGTCCTTCAAAGCACACATTAAAGAAATATGCAGGACTGCAGACACGTTCTCTACTTTTAAGATTAGATGTAAAAGTTTTCTTTTTGATAAAACGTATATTCAAGGCTGGATCAGATGACCCTGAATCCTGCTTTAGTTTTGGTACAATGAGACTAGAACATGCGATAATGTTTCTTCTTCATCCATCTCTTTTCACTCTGTGTGTTTATACACCACTACTGTATTTAATCATTAGCAAATGTCAAACTCTCTCTCTCTCCTACAGTTTGTCTCTCCCTCCTTTAGCCCCAGTGGGTTGTGGAGGATGGCCCCTCCCTCTGTGAGCCTGGTTCTGTCCTCCTGTTAAAAGGGAGTTTTTCCTTCCCACTGTTGCCAAGCGCTTGCTCGTATAGGGGTCATGTGATTGTTGGGGTTTGTTTGCTTTTTCTATTGTAGACCTTTACAATACAAAGCACCTTGAGGTGACTGTGAATTATGAATTTGCACTATATAAATATAAATGAAATGCTGTGAAACTCTCATGAGTCTAGTATGAGACAAAAGAGAGGAAATGTACTTTTTTCTCATATTAGATCTGCATCAAAATGAATTTTATGGCACACTAATCAGAGCGTGTGCCATCATTAATGCTCATTATTTCAATAAGGGAAAGTGAGCAGGCCTTACCTGAGCAGCATTACTGGACTGCTTCATGACTGGGGTGCAGTTACCTTTACGTCCAGATGAGGGCGACACATCAAAAAGTAAAAAAAAATAAGACCTGCAGCAGAGGAAAGCAGCAGCAGCAGTGGCTGTGAGAGACAAAAACAATAGCACATGTGAATCCTTTAAAAGACATATTAGGACGCTTTATGTTAATTCCTGAAATGGGATTAGAGCACAGCGGAGTCAGGGCTTCTCTGGTGTTTGGACACAGGAAGCAGCGTTTCGGCCCACATGGCCAGACTACCAACCGACAGCTGAGACGGAAGCAGGGGGTTTGCCAACTGTCTGGCTCATTTTCTAGTAGGCCTGCTTCCCTCAGGCCACTCACAGCCAGTGTAGGAACATGTCCAACACTGTCAAATATCAGCACACTCATACACACAGAGTAATGCGCACACACTGATGAGGGGTGCTTAATTTGCCTTTTGGGGATGCTTGTAAAAACTCCATCTTATATAGATTATTGTGGTTTATGTTGTTTGTTTGTTTTGTGTTTGCTCCGTATAAAAATGAGAAATGATGACTTCCGTTTGATCTATCAAAGGACTGAGACGGCTCAGCCATTACAGTTACCTCACTTTGCCTAATCTCTTTACCAGTAAGTGTTGTTCATCATCATATCTCTGTCAAGCATGAAATGGATGCAGTATTTTTTAAAATGCTTAAGAAAAATATGGATTACAAAATTAGATCGCCTTTTACCTTGCAACGTGTCAGGGTTAGAGTCTGGACAACAACCATGCTATTTTAAGGAAACTGCAATGCAGAAATACACGGGGGAAACTTTATGTAAAAAGATAACAGCTTCTAATTTCTGAAAATATGCTTACTTGACATGTTTAGGATGAAAGCCTGACCCTACACCGGTCGTCTTAGACCTGGTCGATGTTAAGAAGTTGACATACAGGTCGAACAAAAAATGATCTTTATATTTAATCAAAAAAAATCTCATACATATACAGTGGGGGTTAGTATATAACCTGCTGAGGCCTGTGTTCTCAGAATCTTTAACCCAAATCTACTGGGATATGTGATTACTGGCTTATTATATTATTATATATTATCTATATAATATTTTAATTTTTTCTAATTCTTCTTTGACAAAGCCTGACACAGTGACCCAGCATCTCTTTGGTGTTTGAAATATGATGCAATGATTTTGTTCTTGGCTTTGCTGTAGCGATTATTAATTATCCCAAATGCACGCAGGCTCATCCACCCAGTCAGTGTGGAGAGGATGAATGTAAGAGCTGGGCATTTCCAGCCATTGCTGTTGTGACATTATAAAATGCACTTCAGTGCAAAATGACACAAACAAAGCAACAAAATAATACTAGAGTTGTTCAGTGTTATGGTGCTGTACAGTCAGACAGGAAGGAAATCTCTGTACCTGCCTGTGTGCATGGATGTGATAGTATAATGACTGCATGTTGAATTTACTGCTTCATCATCATCAACCTTAAATGTAAACTGTTGTTAGCCTCTGCTGCCGTGCAGACGGGCTCACATCCAGACTTCCCGGCTTCCCTTTCTTCGGCCTGCTTTTATTTGTGCGTCACCTGGCCTCGCCACCTGTTGCAAGAGGAAACCAGAGGTGAGGCTTCCGGTGAGCCCAAACGCTGTCAGGTTTCAGGTTGGACTCCCCCTCCAGTGTCAGCTGAGGAGCCAGGACTCATGATAAGATAGATAGAAGAAGAATAATAGCAAGAATGTATAAAAATGTATCTGTATAAGGAGGGGGCTAACTTACCTCCTCTTGTGTCCTCCTCTAATCTGCTTCATCGAGCTCCTTCTTCCATGTTCTCCCACAAACATGCACAATAAACTTGAGCTCCTGACTGACTGATTCTCCATCACCATCTCCGTTTTTGTCTCTCTTCCAGCCCGCCTGACTGCAGCGCTCCTGAATAATAACCCCATCTCCCTCTCTCGCTCGCTTTCTCTCCCTCCTGTTTAAAATGCTGCTCACAGGCGCGCTCCCGTGCCGGGTTTTAAGCACACACACATCCCCCTCTCTCTCTCTCTCTCTCTCTCTCCACACGGACCTCGGGGACGCGCTCGTCCGTGTTGCGCAGGTCCGGCCCGCTGTGACTCTTTCGCAGTGCTGCTTTTATTTTCTTAACGGCGCCAAGTCCACCCGCATGCGCGCACACTCCCTTCCTCCGTCTCCATCAGCGCTTTGATCTTGACCCCCCCTCCCCCCCCACCCCACGAGCTCACACAGGGTAGGAAATAAAAACAGGTGAAGCCTCCTTTTATTACATTTAAGAATAGAAAAATAATAAAACAAAAAATCTGAATCTGCTCGTAAATATTGAGCAAATGCAGCTGTTGCAGTGTTCGCTCACCCTAATGGATCTGGTTCAAGGTCTGGAGTATCTTTTTTCTCTTTTCGGTCTATGTGAGCGAGCCCCCCTCCTCCTCCTCCTCCCTCCCTCCCTCCCTCCCTCTCTCTCTCTCTCCCTCCTCCCTCCCTCTCCATCTCTGCATTCTCCTCTTTTTAGTCGTGTGGGAAGCTCCGTGAATGCGGCTGCAGAAGGAGCCAGCATACTTATGCGCCTGACACGGATACTGTTCTGTCTTTACAGGAGGGAGAGAAACACAAGCTTGCTTTTCTCCGGTGTGACACCCCTCCCCCCTCCTCTGCCATTTATTCCACCTGGATATTTTTTGTGTTTTTCCCAAAGAGAGGATTACTTAAAAAATTATCAAGTCCATTTTGATTCTTTTTTTCTCCCTTCCCTTCTTTGGACCTATGAAAGAGCGAATGTGCGGACTTTCGAGCGCCTCACTTGCACCACAGCGGACTAAAGGCTGAATAACTGCATTATTCATTTTTACGCACCGGTTTCTCTTGTCCTCACTCGTCTCTCTGGTTTCTCTCCGTTTTTCTTTCTTCCTCCTTTTGTTCTCGGAAAGGAGCTTCAATATTCTTCTTCTTTATTACAGGGGGAAAGAAACAAACAAAAAAGCATAAGAACTGATTCCCTCCCACTTGGATGAGACTGAAATAATCTCTTCTCCATTCGACTGCAAACAAAGTGAAGAGAACCACCAACAGTTTTTTGGGGGGTGGAGGGATTAGCGCTGCACGGATGGAGAATAACCTCGTGACAAAAGCAACCTGATGGGGGCATTTTGGCCGCTTCTGCCCTCTGGAGCTTTATCCCCGTGCGCAACTTCGCTGGAAACGAACCAGTATTTATTCATTGGCCCTTCGGAGGGTTGCTCAGCCGAGCTGTAGCCAGACGCACAGTGCTGGCCATCATCATCATCATCCCCTCTCCCTCCCCATTTTCTACTCATTGCTACTCCTCTTTCTCTCGATCAGTTCCCCGCCTTTAAATAAAAACTCCAAGAATGATGGACTTATTCCACCGTACTGGTGTCCGCCTTGCGCCCCTTTTCACGCCTTGGAGTCGCCGGACGCGCCGTGAAGATCTCTGAAAGCTATCTGCCTCCCCCCACCCCCCACCCCCTCTTTCTATTTCCCCTCTTTCTACCTTCTTCTACCTTTCCCCCACTCCCTCTCTATCTCCCCTGCACCCAAATGAACGTTTTCCCATGGAGGTAGTACGGCCACTTTGGGGACCGAACGAGCAGCGGGGAGATTTTTCCAAGCAAGAGGAGCCCGTCAGTAAGAGGCGCATCGGGTGAAATCGGACCTCCCTCCTTCTTCGCCTCTCCTCCTCTCCCTCCTCTGTTTCTCCATCTCCGCCTCGCACCTCCACCTCTCCGGTTTGCTCGGCTCCCTACATGGGGCTATAGAGGACTGGGGGGAGACCTTGTTGCGCCCCTATAACTGTCGGCTTCTGCTGGGCAGACTGTTTGCACGGCTCCATCCATGTCTCACCAATGCTGCCCCGTGTCTCCAGAGGGAGCCGCATTCATCACCACCACAGCTTTGGGTAAGTCCAATTTATTTAAATTCAGTCCCATAAAAAAGATCTCTCAGATTTTGTCATGTGGAATTTCTTCTTGTGTCACAGCTGCTATAAATGGGTGCAGCTTAAACCCCTCTCAGTGTGTCAGTAATGGGCACAGTCCCAATTCTTTTTCTTCTCTTTGCTGTGTGCTATTCGCTGGTATTGGAGGTGCTGGCTCCAAATTAGACCTCCCCTAGAAAAGGGAACTGCAGCCATTTGACTTTGATTATGTTGAATCTGAGAGGCACAAAACAGAGTTGTGCTGATGTCTGCGTCTTGCTTTGGGTGTCAGAATAAGATGCATAGACGTGCAGTATTTCAGGGGTTTGGGTAAGTCCAGAGCATGTGCTACTTTTTCCTGCAGTACTGAATAACCTCCATCCAACATTTCAGGCTATCCAGGATTTGGAGGCATGACTGTGTGTCAGTAACAGAGATACGCAGTTCATAGATTCTGATGAAATAGTGGGATCATTGCAAATGTGCATTATTAGCATCGTGGCTAGAATTTATTTCATACAGTGAGAGTAATGTTTTCTTTTTTGTACTTTAAATATAAATCGAGTTAAATATTAAAATTGCAATGCAGTCAATCTCAAATATGAATTTTGATGGTGTGTGTGTGTGTGTGTGCGTGTGTGTGTGTGTGTGTGTGTGTGTGCGTGTGCATATCTGGTTTTGTGTGCATGTATGTACGCCTGCGTGTGTGGATGTTTGTGCATGCGCCTGTCTCTCTTTTCTTTTTCTTTCCAAAGGTTACTAAATGGTTTTCTGGGGGAGGATTTCTAACCGGCGAAATGCTGCTCGTACTCCTGCTGGCAGCCTTTTCTTCTTCTATCTCCGGCTCTCTCGCCTCCTCCCTCTCCTCCCCCTCAATGTCGAACGGACCCCCGATGGCAGACCCGTCCGCCCCGGACTTGCTGGCCGAGACCTGCGTCGCCTGCTCCTGCATGTCGGTGGAAAACGTGCTGTACGTCAACTGCGAGGAGATCACCGTCTATCGACCCACACAGCTCATCCCTCCGGCCTCGTCCCTCTACCACCTTAACTTCCAGAACAACTTTCTGATCATACTCTACCCAAACTCTTTCCTCAACTTCACCCACGCTGTCTCGCTGCACCTGGGGAACAATAAACTGCAGAACATTGAAGGTGGGGCCTTCATGGGGATGAGTGCGTTGAAACAGCTGCATCTGAACAGCAACGAGTTAAAGGTGCTGCGTGCGGACACTTTCTTAGGCATAGAAAACTTGGAATACCTTCAGGCTGACTACAACTTAATACAATACATTGAGAAGGGAGCCTTTAACAAACTGCACAAACTCAAAGTGCTGATCCTGAATGACAACCTCATACAGGCACTCCCCGACAACATATTTCGCTTTGCCTCACTCACACATCTGGATATAAGGGGCAACAGGATCCAGAAACTTCCCTATTTGGGTGTTCTGGAGCACATTGGACGCATTGTAGAGCTGCAGCTGGACGACAACCCCTGGAACTGTACCTGTGACCTAGCACCTCTCAAAGCGTGGCTTGAAAACATGCCCTATAATATTTTTATTGGCGAGGCCATATGTGAAACGCCAAGTGACTTGTACGGGAGGCTCCTGAAAGAAACCAACAAACAGGAGCTTTGTCCCATGGGAACAGGAAGTGAATTTGATGTTAGGATGCCACCTGCACAGCCCTCCAAAACGCCCCCAAGTACTGTGGCTCCCATAGCCACGAAAACGCCAAAAACCACAGACTCATCAAAGTTTTATGGCAATGGGATTGTGGCTGGAAGGAATAACCAGATTGTTTCCTTTCAGTTGTGTCCACAGCCCTGCAGCTGCAAAGCCCACCCTTCTGACTTTGGCATTAGCGTCAGCTGTCAGGAGAGGAATATTAAAAATCTAGCTGATCTCGTTCCCAAACCCCCAAATGCCAAGAAGCTTCACCTGAGTGGGAATTACATCCGTGACATCAATCCGAGTGATTTCCAAGGTTTTGAGGGCTTAGATCTGCTGCATCTTGGCAGCAATCAGATTGTCACAGTCCAGAAAGGTGTGTTTGCTAACCTCACTAACCTGAGGAGACTGTACTTAAACGGAAACATGCTTGAACAGTTGCACCCAGAGATGTTTTTGGGCCTCACAAACCTGCAGTACTTATATTTGGAATACAATGCCATAAAGGAAATCTTAGCAGGTACGTTTGATTCCATGCCAAACCTTCAACTCCTGTATCTCAACAACAACGTTCTGCGGAGTCTTCCTGCTTATGTGTTTGCGGGGATCCCATTAGCCAGACTCAATCTGAAAAACAACCACTTCATGACCCTGCCAGTGAGCGGTGTCTTGGACCAGCTGAGGTCACTGACCCAAATAGACCTGGAAGGGAACCCGTGGGAGTGCTCGTGCGATCTGGTTGCCCTCAAACTCTGGCTGCAGAAGCTGAGTGATGGAGTGGCTGCCAAAGAGGTGAAATGTGCCTCCCCTGTGCAGTTCGCCAACATTGAACTGCGCCTCTTAAAAAATGAGATCCTGTGTCCTCGGATGGCGAGGCCGCCCTTTATTCAGACTGGCGCCACCCCTGTTTTGACATCAGTGTCGCCTGCTGGAGTTGGCAAAGCACCACCGGGAGGGCCCGTGCCTCTTTCAATTATGATCCTTAGCATCCTCGTAGTGCTGATCCTGACTGTGTTTGTGGCCTTTTGCCTTTTAGTCTTTGTCCTGAGGCGGAATAAAAAACCGGTGGGCAGGCAGGAGGGGCTGGGGAACCAGGAGTGCGGCTCAATGTCTTTGCAGCTTCGCCGCCACAGCCACAAATCCGGCAAAAAAGGTTCTATCCCCGGCGATGACTTGGGAGGCGAGACCTTCATCCCTCAGACTATCGAGCACATCGGCAAGAGCCACACCTGTGGGATCGGTCGCTCCTCAGACTTGGATGCCGGCTTCAAATTTGCAGACTCGCAGAGGCAGAAGATCATCCTGCGGAACAGCGCAGACAAGGAGAAAGACATGCTTTCCACTCTGGAGCGCAACAAACGCCTCAGCACCATTGACGAACTCGAGGAGTTTCTCCCCAACCGAGAGCCAAGCATGTTCATCCACAACTTCCTGGACAGCAAAAGAGATTTCAACAGTATAGGGATGGGCGGATATGAAATCCGCTACCCAGAGAAAACGCTGGATAAAAAGATGAAGAAGTCGTCGCTGATAGGCGGGAACCACAGTAAGATCGTAGTGGAGCAGAGGAAAAGTGAGTATTACGAGCTGAAAGCCAAGCTCCAAGGAACACCTGATTACCTGCAGGTGCTCGAGGAGCAGACTGCACTGAGTAAAATGTAGGGACTGTTGTGTTTGATCTGTGCATTGATTACACACACTTCTACAGTATGAAGTCAGCAACATGCAGGCAGACAGACAGCCGAACACATTTCTCTGGCTCTTTGTCCTCTCGAGACACACACACGTCATTCAAACCTTCAGATCTCTCACCCTCTGCCTTCATTTCCCTCTCTGCAGCCACACACACACACACACACACACACACACACACACACACACACACATACACATACACCTACACACATACACGCACACACACACACAGACACACACACACACAAAGCAAAAAAAGTGCCTTCTGGAAATCCTTAATGACCACTGCAGAGATGGACAAAATGGCTCCACACTACAAGGCTATTAGTAGAATAAGCGTGGATGTATTTCACAGTAAAAGACCTTCTGGATTATCAGCCACTCACACGTACGAATCCTGCAAACTTACCATAGGACACCCTTAAAAAAGCAACCAGACATAGTATCTTTTGCTGCTACTGAAATGGGTACTTATCTTCTTCGTATTTTTTTGTTGTTCTTGTTGTTGTTCTTTTTCTTTTACTGTATTTTTTTCCAACCAAATCAAAGGGTCTTGAAACAGTGCTTGAGAATATACCTCGCTGGCTTCAGCCCGTTTTTTAAAAAAAGAAAAAGAGGGAGCGCTGGTTGTTCTTTTTGCTCTGGAACGAATCATGTCTCCTTCTACTGGGATGAGATTAACAGAATCAGTGACTCAATGGATGCTACTTTGCTTTATTCTATTTTATTTTGTTTTTATTTGACCTTTTTTGTGTTGCTGGGATATCTATTTGATCTTGTGGATGCTCTCCGGAGTTGGCTGCAGACTCTCTGCCATCTTGTGTGGATTACACAGCAGTAGCAGTACACCTGCTCTTTGCCGGGAGGCTAAACAGCTCCCGTTTTCCATTCGTGGGAATTGGAGGCACCGCAAAACTCTTTTGGGGGAATGATTTCATGACTTGTTTTCTTTGTGTAAAGAGCCATGTTAAATATAGTGTCTTCTGAATGGAGTTGTGTTTCTCTTTAAAAATTCCTACTTACAGTAACTGTATGTTTTGGGTGAAATCTAATGGCACATACACTGTCAGAGGACGTTTCTGAAAAATGAAAAGAAAAAACAAAACAAAACCCAATGATTAAAAAAAGGAAAAAAAGAAAAAAAAAGAAATTACAAAGCTGCTTGCCATGTAAGCGTAACCTGGAATTTATTTTGTAAGTCTTACATTATTTGTATCTGTGGGACTGGTTTGTAAATTACAAAGAAAGACACACACACACTCATACTGTACGACGGAGCATCATCAACATCAAGAGACTTCATTGCCAGATTGTCCAACAAACCGCTAATATAATTCAATCGGTGACCCGCCTCCCTGTCAGCTCTCAATTCGTAGAAAAAGAATGAAAATTTAACAACATAGTTAATTTATTTTTCTATGCAGGGTTATTTAAAGAGTTATTGGTATTATTTAAGAAGAATAATACGCAAAGAGTGGAAAGGACTTGATAGTGTGCTGCATCTGAGCTAATTCAGTCGATTCAAGGGTTTCTGTTTCTCTCGGTCTGCTGAGGAGCGCCTGCCGGATGAAAGGTTGTGAAATGTGATCTGTGATGTTTCCTTTTTCTTGTGTCGCACGATGAGCAAGAGGCCTGATAGAGTCTGTGACGTTTCCAGCAGTTTCCTTATTCTTATATCTCCCACAGTATCTTGTAAAAGGTTTCTTATTAACATTATGCAACCAAAATAAATGTGCATTAAACTTGATATGCTTCTGGAATTGTTGGACCTGGGAGGAAAAAGGGAGGGAAAGCGAGGGCAAACCGATCGAGGCTCTAAATTGTCGGATCTGGGCCGAACCGTATCGGAAAAACAACCATGTGCAATATTAGCTCAGTCTCCGTTTTGTTTTTAATTTATTTAGTTTGAGATGATATTGTCAGGACAAGTTCTATTTCAAAATTCTTTATTCAACTTAACTCTATCCGGTCCTTATTTAAAAAGTATTGTTAAGTTAAAATTATGAGTGTTTATTGACATTACAAATGAATAGAATGTATCTTGAAAAGTATAATAAATACAATTTTCTATCAGTCATAAATCTCCTGTATATTGGTTAATTTTCTCATGTATAATCATGTTGAAATCAAGGTATTAAAATCAGCACCTCTTTGCACCGTGTCCCCCCTATTTCTTTTAAGCTCGTACATCCTCGTCGTTCTTCGAGGCTGCTTAACTTTCAAGCTTCTGCAAACCCTGCCATTAGCATTTTTTCCTTTCACAGCACACGGTGCAGCGTCTGACAGCTCAGTGTTGGACAAACTAAAGCTGACAGAACGCTGTTCTTGTTTTGTTCGTGTACAAACACTGGCTGCCCTTCAAGCATAATATATAATTGTTTAGTTGCTTAGAAAACTGCCTCTGCAACTTGGGAAAGTCTTGTTTTTTACCCCGAAGGCCATGAACCAGTTCGTGCTTTTCAAGGGAACAGTTTAAGCAACTAAAACCAAGCCAAAATAAAGTCTCCAGCGTGGAAAACTTCATACAAATATGCACATGTGCTGGTTTTTCCTATTTAGATCGCAAAATATTTTGTCCCAAACATCCCCAACTTTTTCTGTCCTTTCAGCTTTTAAGGCAGGTTTCTGAGAGAACACCTGACTTTTTGGTTTTTTTGGCAGGTGTCAAAGTTCCCTCTGTTTATAGACACCCATCAAACATTTATGCCGGTTTCATTTTAGGGTTAAAAATTCAGATTTCCTCTTTCTGTGTTAATCCAAGCTTTTGTGCTTTTGGGAAACCAAGTAGCAGAGAGTATGACTCATCCAGACGCCAGAGAATTGTCCTCATTAATTATTAATACCCATGGCAGTTATGAACTAAAAAAGGGATGTGGGGAGAGAGGTGAGAGATAGGAATGTGATATGTATAACCCTCCAAACTGTCTCCCCCATCCTTCCATCATTCTCCGTCTTTCTCATGTTTGTGATCACACTGCTCTGTAATAAAGCAGAAATATCATTTGGTGCTTAAAAAAAGGCACAAATTGGCTGGAGACGCAGCTTTTCAGTCCAAAACTTTACTGCAGTGACTTGGCTCTCGTGCAGGGTTCCTGGAAGGTCGGGTGGGGGGGTTCTCGAGGTGCCACAACACTAGAAAACGGTGAATTTCTATTGCTTTAATTTACCTCGCGAAAGATTAGCAGGACACAAATGCACGAAATCCTCACGAATGTTTATTTCTTTTTTCCTTTCTCTCCTTTCTGCTGTTATCATCCCACCTGCTGCAGAGACAGTTATGCAATTCTGTTCTGAATCCTAACTCTTAAAATCATCTCTGCTGTGCCTCACTGTGTATTTTTATCTGATGGGGTGGCTCTGCAAAAACTACGCCTTTCTGAGGGGAAGGATTTAAGGGGGAGACAGTTGGTAAAAACCCTGCTGGAAGACGTCTGTAGCATGCTTTAATATGGGGAATGGCCACAAGGGGCGCTCTAAGCTAAGAACACAGAAGTGAAATAGTGTGAGTGGACTTCAGGATCACTGATGTTTGAAGGCGTTTGGTTAAAAGAAACCACTGATGTTTTATTCTACTTGTACTCTTGCCTTATTATTATTTTTCTAAGATTTGAAGTGAACTGAGATTTCAGAGGCCCCACAACATGATGACTGTGCCTATTTATATGACCAGGAGTTAATAATAGGTGCAACCATCAGATAAATAATACTAATAAAAATGAGGAAGTAAAATAAAGTAATGCTTAAAAAAGCCCATATGTTCAGTGACTATTGATTATTCTGCATAATTATTATGCCACTGCATTCACAGTGATTTGCAGTCTGTGAGCAGCATCAAGATGATTAATCTCTTCACATCCACCACACAACACGCAGAGTGACAGATGTGAACCAGACACTAAGTCAAAACTAAGTGACCTGCTGGATGCTAAGAGGTTCACCCTCAGAGGTCCAAGGAGTCATTTTTCTATGTGCGTCAGAATATTTGTTATTTTTTTCCTGATTGAACAGAGTTGGAAAAACAGCTGCCTGAGCTTTAACTTGTGGTTGAAAAACAAACACCTCTAACTCTCACCGCAGTCTGAGTGTTTGTTTGTTTAAATCTTCAGCTGTTTCATTTCAAACTGTTTGGCTAACTACAGAGTCTCAAGCAAAAAGAGGACCTGTGTCACTATGCCTAAGAGCCACAACTACAAGTAGTGCACCAACAAAACCATATCAGCATCTTTTTGCCATTAAACATCTTAGAGTTTGTATGAGGATATAATTTATTCTGTGTCGACCAGAAAACTCTGAACCCTTTGTGCCGTTTAGCTAAAACTGCTAAACTGTGTTGCATTGTAAGGGCACAATTGGTGTTCTCCAACGGCGCGTTTTGGCAGAACTTGAATGCAGCCTGAAGGTTTTGTTAGGATGCAAATTGTCAATCATTAAAATTCAATTCAATTCAATTCAATTCAATTCAATTCAATTCAATTCAATTTTATTTATATAGCGCCAAATCACAACAAAAGTCGCCTCAAGGCGCTTCATAGATACAGAGAAAAACCCAACAATCATATGACCCCCTATGAGCAAGCACTTTGGCGACAGTGGGAAGGAAAAACTCCCTGTTAACAGGAAGAAACCTCCGGCAGAACCAGGCTCAGGGAGGGGCGGGCCCATCTGCTGCGACCGGTTGGGGTGAGAGAAGGAAGACAGGATAAAGACATGCTGTGGAAGAGAGACAGAGGTTAATAACAGATATGATTCAATGCAGAGAGGTCTATTAACACATAGTGAGTGAGAAAGGTGACTGGAAAGGAAAAACTCAGTGCATCATGGGAATCCCCCGGCAGCCTACGTCTGTTGCAGCATAACTAAGGGAGGATTCAGGGTCACCTGGTCCAGCCCTATCTGCTTTAGCAAAAAGGAAAGTTTTAAGCCTAATCTTGAAAGTAGAGATAGTGTCTGTCTCCCGAATCCAAACTGGAAGCTGGTTCCACAGAAGAGGGGCCTGAAAACTGAAGGCTCTCCCTCCCATTCTACTTTTAAATACTCTAGGAACAACAAGTAGGCCTGCAGAGCGAGAGCGAAGTGCTCTAATAGGGTGATATGGTGCTACAAGGTCATTAAGATAAGATGGGGCCTGATTATTTAAGACCTTGTATGTGAGGAGCAGGATTTTGAATTGAATTCTGGATTTAACAGGAAGCCAATGAAGGGAAGCCAAAACAGGAGAAATATGCTCTCTCTTTCTAGTCCCTGTCAGGACTCTTGCTGCAGCATTTTGGATTAGCTGAAGGCTTTTCAGTGAGTTTTTTGGACATCCTGATAATAATGAATTGCAGTTGTCCAGCCTGGAAGTAATAAATGCTTGAACTAGTTTTTCAGCGTCACTCTGAGACAGGATATTTCTAATTTTAGAGATGTTGCGCAAATGGAAGAACGCAGTCTTACATATTTGTTTAATATGTGCATTGAAGGACATGTCCTGGTCAAAAATGACTCCAAGGCTCCTCACAGCATTACTGGAGGCCAAGGTAATGCCATCCAGGGTAAGAATCTGGTTAGATACCATATTTCTAAGCTTTTCAGGGCCGAGTACAATAACCTCAGTTTGATCTGAATTAAGAAGCAGAAAGTTAGCGGCCATCCAGGTCTTTATGTCTTTAAGACATTCCTGCAGTTTAACTAATTGGTGTGTGTTATCTGGCTTCATGGACAGATAGAGCTGGGTGTCATCTGCATAGCAGTGAAAATGTATGCTATGTCTTCTAATGATACTGCCTAAGGGAAGCATGTATAATGTAAACAGAATTGGTCCTAGCACTGAACCCTGTGGAACTCCATAAGGTTCCACAGGGTTCAGTGATCACCTGTCTTGGTTCCTTTTTTTTTTAACAGCGTCTAACCAAATAAATACAGCCTTACAGGGGGGTTAATGTCTGAGACGGCTACGTGTTGGCTTCCGTTGTTGTCTGTGCCTAAAGTGTGCTCTCTCACGTCCCTGTGGGGTTTTTAGTTTGTCTATACATCACTGAGACATTGTGTTAATGTAAATGATCTGTTGTAGATCCGAATTTCATCGCCGAGTCTCATTACTTCACCTTTTTTCATTTTCTTCTTATTTAAAAATGAGCACGAACACACATTTCACATTAGTATATTAATAGCCCGTGTAGAAATCTATTTCCTGCAGTGTAAATTTGCATATCGTAAAACAAATGTCTGCCCTCCCTTTCTTATTTGTTCCAAGCTTTCCTTATGCATCTTGTGGCAACAGAAGAGAAGAATTAAGCTACATCAGTTTTTCACTGCACCAGTCGGCTTCTCATGGATCATTTTAAACAGAAGTGATGAACCAAATGCTTCTTGGTTTGGAAGCAATAAAACTTTTCTTGTTTACAAATTTGAGCTGCTAGTTTTGAACCACTTTAACCCGTCTTATTTAAATTCTTGAATAATTGTATTTTGTTCATATTGGGTGAAATATTTCAAGATCAAATGGAAATATTTGATTTTCCTTTATCATCTGATAACCATAATTCTTATAGGTTATAATGCTAATTATCATATTCTAAGGTTTTATACTTGGAGGATCACCAGTGTGGGTTTAAAACATCATTTTCCCTCACATGTACATCCTGTACTGTGCTTCCTTTTGCGTTTGGCTGACATGCATCTTTAATGATGTATGCTCGGGTTATTTTGTCAATGTGCTGTTTAATATTTTCACTCGTCATAATTAACTGTGTTCAAGTTGAGATATAATCTGGAACTGGAAATAATAACCCCGATGTAGTGATGTCATGTGGATCATCAGGGTTGGGGAAAGACTTTGAGGGATGGATTGTGAAACACACACCAGGGAACCCATCAGGTCTTCTCGTGGCGTAGCCTTCTCAGGGCAGCAGCCAGTTTTTAGGGCCTGCAGGTGTCATCAGCAGATATTCAGGGAAGAGATCGCTCACTGTCCTCTGATCATTATGAATTTAGACACATTTGCAAAGATCATGATTTGATTTTGAGATTGTGTTTTTACCAGATACAGCCCATTTTTGCTTTTATTGGCTATTTTTCTACATGCAATCTAAATATGCACCAACACAGGAAGCTGGTTGAAAGTGCGTATATAAACTAGGTTAGGTTTTGAGCTGTCAGTGGAGCCACTGAAAATGTATCCAAAAGATACATGACACAAAGAGTCCACTGCGTATAGCTCTACATATTTATAATCTGATGTCTGTTTGTAGAGATTACAAAGACTTATATTCACTTGACAATGCGGGTGTTGCAAAAATCATTATGGAGTTTGAGTGTGAGAGAGTCAGTATCTGTGTGTACTGATATTTCTTTGGCTGCTTGAATTCCATCAAAATGCAGTGCTAAATACTGCAGACTGATTTACATTAGCTTGTCCTACATTACATGTACGTAGTATTGCATCTGTATCTGTATCACAGTAATGAATGCAGACTTGACTTTTGTTAGGGAAAATATTCTAAAACACTTCTTCAGTAAAGACTCAGAGAAGAGAAACACACAGAACTTCTTGCTAGCAAGGGCAGCCTCCAGACTGAGACTCGCACTAAGAAACTGCCCCAATCTTTATTTATACTTCAGTAGGTGTGTGTGTGTGTGTGTATGTGTGTGTGTGTGTCCTGCTGATCAAAGGGTCATGAGAGCACAAAAGGTACATCCTTGGTCAGGAAAGGGGGTAGTCTCCCCCACCCTAGATAACATGGTGAGGAAGTCCAGCAGTTCATCTATATGTAAAGAAGCACTTAAACTAAAACAGACATAGCTACGTTAATCCTGCCGTAAAACAATAAAACAAGGTATGAGCTCTCATGCTCCCAGACGTGGGGGTGCATTCCTGGGATGCACCCCAAGCCTGCAGCCTGTTAGAGATCACACACAATTAATTATATGCCTCTAAGTATACATGGTTGAATATTTTCTAATACAAATAACTAGATCTTATAACTTAGATCATCCAACCATAGGCTCCTAGCACAACCTAGGACTCGAATGAAGTCGAGAGGCGACCGGGCCTTGGCACCCAGACTCTGGAATAACCTCCCCGTTCATATTCGCACTGCCGAGTCTATCCAGTCTTTTAAATTACGTCTTAAAACTTATTTTTTTACTTTGGCTTTTGATTCTGTATAGTTGGCTGTTTTAGCTTGTTGCGTTGTTACCTATTGTTTGTTGTCCTCTTCTATTGTTTGTTTTAACTGTCTCATGTTTTTATTGACTGTGAAGCACTATGGTCAACACTGTTGTTTTTAATATGTGCTATATAAATAAATTTTGATTTGATTTGATTTGAACTACATGCAGTATTCTACCATATGCAAACTTATATCACTAAAAGATTATACTGACTACTAAATACAATTTTCCATTGACAACTTTGATTGGCTGATAGATTTTTAAATTAAAAGGACTTCGTGCCATTAGAGGTTTGGACAGGATATTTAATACACGCCTTCAAAATAAAAATATGTGCTTTCTTTTTCTACATCTGTGAAATTGTGCCAGTGGTTTGATTATAAAGGACCAATTAAATTTTCCAAAAAAATAATTCTAAAATCCTATAAAATTATCTACATTTCAATCCAAACCCTCCCGTCACTACTGTAGTTTGCACTAAAGTGTATTTGCTGTAATTATTTTGTCTTTGACACGTTATTATGCTGTGGGGGCGCATTTGTAGCTGCGGTGGCTCATGTCTGCTGAATGCCAACAATGTTCTTAGGAATGGTACCCGGACATTTTTGGCATCCGCCACAGTCAGGCGGCCATTTGAGAAGGAATGAAAAGGGATGGTATCTCCCTGGTTACTGCAAATTACTCAACGCATCCCCTATGAGAGGAAAACAATGGCTGCCCTCCCCACCAGCTGCCTCATTAAACAGAGACAAATCCACCAGTGCTGCTCTGCTCTGGCTGCTTGGCTGCCATTTTCACACCACTTATTCACAGAAGCCAGTCACCTGTCTGTGGAGGCCATCGCAGGCAAAAGTGTGAAAAGCAAAGCTGGATTCGGAATATTTCGTGCGTGTGCCCTCCTGTTTTTACACAGAGGGATGTGAGTGTCTCATTGGCCCCTGGGGTCTCGAACCTAAAGCAACAAAGTGCAAACTTTCATCTCAGCCACAGCGCGTTTCCACTAAGCAGCGTGTGATATTTGTGCACCGTCGCACCCTTTTACTATATAACAGTGACAATTATAGCTTTAATTTAATGCATCCACGTATTAAAGAGCAGCGCTCTATTGGCTCTGCGGGGCCTATTTAGCCTCCACATCATTAAATTAATCCCATTTCTCATTTAAACTCATTTGGATACAACTTTTTTTTGCCAAGCTTTTGTCTAGAAAGGAGAATGAGTTCCTGACCAAACTGAGACGTCCACCTTGTGAAAAAGTGACACTCGCTCTCCAAAAATAATTGAGTCACCTAAAGCAAAACTCTCTTTAGTGATGCTATTACCACCTGTGTCTGAGGCTAACACATTTCTACTCTCATTTGCTGTTTGAGTGCTGAAGCTTTAAATGTCTTGAGGTCGTTTGGTTTACACACTGTGTGTATTCTCTTCTGTCAAACAGACACTACAGTGTCCACTTTTAATGCAGTGATGATGAGTTCCATTGATGAAGGGTTGTCATACATGAATAAGAAGTTGAAGCCCAATTTCAACTTGTGCATAAATTGTAATTGTGATGTAAAAGTGCCACTGCTATATGTATTGAGCCACAAGTCTGCCAAAAGTTTATTGACATGTGTGTAGTTTTTATTTCAAGCGAGTGTTCGATATTCCCAGAAATCCCAGGAAAGAGGAATAATCTGTAAGAAACACTGTTATTTTGGAGGAAGACGTCAGGCTGCAGGTAGACTTACACTGTGTGTCAGACTCATTCTACACAAAACATATACTGAGTTACTGAAAAAGAAACATAATCACTGGTGTTGGTAGTAAAGCGTCCCCAGCACTTCACTGCATCTGATTATTACATTAGATTTCCCACATTTAGTGTTTTAGTGGTGGTGGAGAGCACGTTGGTCCTCCAGGTTCATACAGGTTCAGATCTGGTGACCAGTTCACTCGATTCGCATAATTTTCATCTTCATCAATCTACTGAGTGACCCCTCATGCCCTCTGGATGAGGTATTATCATCCTGAAAGACACTGCTCCCATGAGGATAGATGTTTCTCCTCCAAGACAAAGGTGACCACTCAGAACAAATTGCTATTGATTTGTAGTGACCCTCTCCTCTCAGGGTACAAGTGGACCCAAGGCGTTGCCAGCAAAATGCCCCCAAACAGCATCACGCTGCCAGCAGCTCCCCTCACTGTACTGTCCAGGTTTTTCCTGTACGTCCATTCATCTGTACAAATAAGTGAAAGTCCTTTTAAAAATGATATAAAGGGTATGAAACCAAGAAATTCCAATGCATACACTAGTGCTGAAGTTAATGAAGGCAAACTGCAATAAAAGACACCTCTAAAGTATTTATCGTTTGCAGTACCTCCTGTTCTGTTTGTGCAAATGACCTAAATCAGGAGATCAGGCTGTGAGTTAAGTTTAACAAAAGACAAACTTTTGTTTGTCCTTTCAAGCAGCTGCTGAAGCTTTTTTCATCACCATTAACAATTTGTCAAAAAATCTGCTTTAGAGCTGTACTCATTTCCTTTGTGAATTCATCACTGCTTTGCTCTATTTTGTTTTACATCCGGTTGCACTTTGCAGAAACGAGATGCTGTCAGCAGTAAGAAACTTCGGCAGGCATCACAAATCAGCTTTAGCCTACTAAACTAATAATTCATGAAGTTACGAATATTGTATCTGCAAGTCCCTCGTCTTAGTTACATAGACTCTAAATACTTATATGATATAACATGATCTATAATGTAGCTTCACATGAATGAATCTGATAATTAAATAAAAGTTTTTCTTAGTAAGCGTAACAATGTAAGAAAATGTTGATTTAGCTTTTCGGAAATAATGAATTATTGAGTCTAAAGATGGGAGTTACACATCAGCTCATTTAAGCTTTGGGTGTCATTAAAGCTCCTGTAATTTGACAGATGAGCCCTCAAAGTCATTGTTAAACCAAGTCATGTTAGCAGGCAAACAACCCGCGTGCATCAGCTGTAAGCTGTGATTAATGTGCTGTTGTTTCCTCTGGGTACAAACCCACACCTGTCTCTATTTTATAACATTGATCTATGACAGATCAATGAAGGCAAGGGAACAATTGCAGGCAAGTAGAGGAGACATGCTTAGACGTCGGGACTGCCTCTCGAGGTTACACGCTGGTCTGTGAGTGTGTCGGACTTTTGTTTTCAGCTGACGTCCCAGGGGAGCACATCAGAGGCTTTCCTTTTCCTATTAAGCCTGTACGATCAATAGCTCATCTCATCACGTAGCCCGAGCCCCCACCAACATTCAGCAAAGAAATAATTAATGTTTGAAAAAAATGTGTGAAGTAAAAGATGTACCGTTTCTTTGCTTGTTATCACTGCTGGTCCAACAACATCTGACACCACAGCCATGTTTTCTATGAGTGTTTCTATTTGTTGTTGTTTATGTTGCTAATGCATCTGTTTTCTTAGTTTCTCTTTTTATTTCTGAAAAGCACAAACTACAGCAACATTTCTATTGACTGCAGCACCGAGCGTCTCCTGGGATGCCGCCTTAAACTGTGTGTAGTTATAGCCGCAATCATCCTTCTTCCTTTCCCCAAGCCTGCCCATCAGCCCTGTTTGCCTGGTTCTGTCCATCCATCGTCTCATCTGCCCGTCTTTTCTCTTTGCTGTACCTGAGCAGAATTATGATTCATAGCCTTCTCAGATACATTGTGATTGATTGGGCTTTCCAGCTAACTAATGAATTGGCCCCTCAAGGACATGTAGAGGGCCAGCTTTAGTAATAATGTGGACTCTGCTGAAGGCAGCTCACAGGCTCCTGACACCACAGGTTTAACGCTTACAGTGTTTATTTGGATTTGGCTTTTGCAGGGGCTTTGTTAGGCTTTCATTTTTAAATAGCTTCTAATAGCCTTTTGCATTTTGTCTTATAGTGGCATGCTGCTGTAAAATTATGCTGTGTGTGTGTGATTATATGGCAAACAACTTATTAAACAGGTGTCAGTTCAGTATTTCTATAATCCTTAAAATGCTGGGTTTTCCCTGTTAAATGTATGCTCACTGTGAAAGATGTACGTGGTAGCTCACAGTGATGAACCTGCACCATGTTTTCACCCGACTTCAGTTCCCATCAGCTCTGCATCTTTGCTTTCTCATTGTTTAAGTTCTGAGGTCAATCATGTTGCCGTAAACGACCTACACGGCACCAAAGAGCTGACGTATATGGTGGTTAACCACAAGATAATCCAAAGGAGCTCAATAGATGTCAATAGTGGAGTCAAAAACCTAACTGCACATAACCTGCTTAGTAATGATGACAATGTGGTCACCTCAGCAGTTGTTGCCCTTGTGTGGTATGTTGGGTAGAGTAGTGGTGCAGTGGTTAGCTGTGTCAGCTTACAGCACCAGGGTTCTGGGTTTCAGATCAGGCCTGTCTGTGTGACTGAATGTTCTCCTTTTGCTGCAAAGTCCAAAGACACGTATGTTGAAAGTCTTGTTCAATATTTTGGGTTTTTTTTTCAGCTGATAGCAGTTTAATAACGATTTAGCTGTTAGGTACCTCGTTTTGTATTCCCTGACTGATTATAGACAATAGGTTTTTACCTACTGTTAACTTATGCTGTTCAAAATACCATCCAGTCACCAGGCATATCTGTCTTTCTCACATAATTGTTACACTTACCTTCCAGATCAAGCAAATGTTAATATGAGGCAAAGATAACCAAAGAAAATACAAAATGCAGCTTTTGAAAGAGGATTTTATTTATTGGGAGAGAAAAAGCTCCCCAACTCCATTAAGCCCTGTGTGAAAAGGTAACTGCCCCCCCCCCCCCTTAGTAACTTGTGAACTAACTGTGATTAACTGCATTTTTTACAAAGCTCACTATGAGTAGCTGCGCATGGAGCCGGCTACTGCTCAATCTGCTGAATTAAAAACAAAACAAACAAACAAAAAACAAAAAGTTACCTACCCCCCACTCCCCCACCCCCTCCCCAAAAGCAACACATTACACCGTGATCTAACGTAGCTAACAGGAAGAAAACTCATTGACAGCAATCAGTCCTGAAAGCATTTCAAAGTTTCTAAGGGGCTCAGGAAAGGAGTGAACAGTGTTGATCCTGCTCAAACCAAAATCAGGGTTTCAGTGATTCAAGTTCCAAACTGAAATCCAATTGAAATGCTTTACATGACCCTCCGGAGACAGTAAAAATCCTCCAACGTTGTGAAAGTCTCTTTGACAGCAATCAGTTATTATAGGAGGCTTTTAACAAAATACATAGAGCAAGGTAGGCTTGGACTGCTTTTTCCCTTAACAAATGAAATAATAATAATTTAAAACCATATTGTGTATTACTGTTATCGATTTCTAATGTTATTTTTATTTAACCAATTTTTTTGACAATCAAAATAAGAAATCAGGAAGAGGCCAAACCTTTAAAACGCTTTAACAACAATAGATTTCTACACAGACGTAACGTAAAAGCTACAGTGTTGCCAACCTTTTGGTGTCCATCCATTACTGTGCTGAACATGTTACACAACAGTCACCTCTGGAAATCATCACAGTGTTTCATGCATTTATCATTTGGTTTGATGTGTTGAAATCACTTGTTGAGTGCAAACTGAAGCAGCACCTGCTGTGATGAGAGTGGGAATAAAAATACTGACTAAATGCATTTCAGCCATTTTAACAGTGCTTTCACTGTAAAGGCTGCAGACAGCCAAACACGCTCAGACAGCTGTGTAGAAACACTGATTCATCACATGCAAAAAGAGGAATTTAATAAGATTTTCTTTACTTTTTAGACGTCTTTCAACTTGAGAGTTATACATGATTTGTGTTAATTACAGTTCAGTATATTGTGTTACTGTATCTGTAAAGTCACCACCTATACCTGAACAAGTGTTTCTAAATGAAACTGAAAGGTCAGCAGGACCTTAAGACTCAAACACGTCTCCTTTGTCTCCACAGCAATAAAAGGAAGCAGACAACACAGAGACAAACAGAAAATACAAATATCTATTAGAAGATGCAAATATAACCCACGTGAAGTTTGTGCAGAGGTGAAAAGTTTGAGTTCTCAGGACAGAAAGAGACTGAACAGCTGGAGACAAAATGTTCTTTAACTTTGAGATATTGAAGCTTCTTTCTTTGAAATAAAACATGAAAACATTTCATCACGCTTCATGTTCAAATGTGCAGACTATAAACAACATGTTCATCATACTGAATTAATAACACAAGTAAATGTAGATGTTAGAAGTTCAGCTTTGCTCTGGTTAGTAGGTTCACGTCAGGTTAAACTGACTTATGCTCGCTAACTGACAACATACAAGGTTTAGAGTCAGCTTTAACCTGAGGAACAGCGTCTTCAACATCCCGCAGACATTTTGCTGCATTATCAGCTTACCCTTTGTTTCATAACAACCTTATTTCCATTTTATTTTAAATGAAGACGGTTCAGTGTAAATAGGGCTGCGTCCTGAGTATGCACGGGACTGCGAGACCGAGTACAGCTCTGATGTCACCATTAAATCTGTGGATGAAATGACTGTGATGGACATGATTGTGGATGGTGACGGCTCTGCAGAGACCAGATCAGCCATCTGACACAATGGTGCCAGATCACAACTGTGCCCTCACTGTCAACATACCATGGAGCCGATTGTGGATTTCAGGCGGCCTCATTGACATCGACAGAGCCCCAGTTGAGCTGGTCAGCAATTTTAAGTTTCTTGGTGTGACCATCACAGAGGACCTCAGATGGTCCACACACACCAACAGCAAGGTTAGGAAGGCCCAGGTCTTTGAATGCTCCACTGACAGCATCCTGCTGTGCCGCGTCTGGTACAGAAGCTGCACCATAGATCAACCCAGTGAGGGAAGCAGAGAGTATCAGGGGAGGTGAGTTTCCCATCCTTCCAGCAGAAATGCGAGCTTGGACGCAGTGCCGAGTCCAACACATCAGACACTCAGCACCCAAACCACAACCTGTTCCAGGCCCGTGAGAACTCCCAGCCTGGGAAACACTATAAATATGTCCCCAGCAGGATCCAAGACAGTTATTTTCCACCTGCTCTCAGGTTGCTGAACAAATTATGACCTGTTTAATTATTTATTATTATTATTATTTTACCCACTTTTTGCTTTTGTAAAACTGTAAATCTGAATCTAAATCTATATCCAAAATAAAGTGCTCCATGGCTCCGACATGAGTGAATCTTTTTCTCTTTAAAAGGAGAGCCACTCTTCCTCCTTCAAAATAAGACTCTGGTCCTACACACATGTAACCTTCAGCTGGGTTGTGTTGCATAGTTGACACTTGTAAATGCCGTGTAAGGAATAGATGCAAAATACTGAACTAACAACTAGCAGCCGCTTAAACTGACCATTAATTACAACATGAAATAAGTGTCCCTACAGTATATCAGCTGTAGGTGCATAAATGAGCAGCTACTTTGTTCATCGTTTTGTTGGAACAGTTCCTAAATATTTTATATATTATAATATAATACTTTATTTATTATAAATTGTCACTTAGAGTAATGCTCTCATTAAACATGTGAGCCTATTAATCATGACTTAATTCATTATATAAAAGCATTACTTCTCCTTAATGTGTCACTTCAAAACATGAATAGTTAAGTATTTGCTAATACTTTACTAATGCTTAACAGTGTGCAGTTCTCATAAAGTGTTAGTGAGTGTAAGCCATCAGTCCATACAAAATGGATGTTTCCTTTCTGTTTAAAGCCTTTTCATTTGGGTTTTTCAAGGACGTGACGATGCTATTAGAGGTCGACCTTAATGCTAACCCTAACCTATAGGTTAAAGAAGAGGGTGTGAAAATGAATCGCTGTGTTGCTCATCACTCTAGGTTTTGAGTCTTACATACGACATCATGACTTTATTTGTTATGGCATCATAGTTACAGTCACACCAAAGACCCACAGACTCAGTGGGATTTTTGGTGTGACTGATAGCATCTGTCTGCAATGAGATATTATATTTCCCAGCTTCTGAATTCTAATAAATGTCGAAGGAAATTGAGTGAGTCAATCTGGGTTTAAAGTCTTTACCAGGACACCTCAGCAGGGAGCAAACCTGTGAACACTGTGCCACAGATCGCTGTGCTCTGAAGCCTGCAGCGCTGCACACTTCTGTTGTTTATTCAGCTCCAGCTTTGGGATGATGTTGAGTGCGGCTTTCATAACCCTCAGTTTGCCTTTTAAGTCACAAGATGTGTCTTGCATGGTGTAATGTGTCTCAGAAAACAGTCAAAACTAGTTTGACAGTGTAGCTACACAGAGTGTACAATTAGCCTGTGGCACCGCTGTTTGTTCAGTCTGATACATTCAAAACGCAGCCGATGGCTCGGATCTAACTGGGAGCTTTATTAGACATGTAAGCTGCTGGTTTGCATGGGATGATGGAATGTTCTCCCACTTTGTGTGTGTGTGTCCATACTTTGGGATTTAGCATGTATAGCTCAGTTGGCAACATCATTTCTGTTCTTTGTAGCATTGTGACCCAGAAAAAAAGTGTAATAAGACCAACATGTGTGTGTGTGTGTGGAACCACAGTGTTTCCTTACCTGCAGTGCTTTCATGTTCTCATATTACCAGTTCTCTATCTCTTATCTCTCTCTTCAACAGCTCTCTTTCTCCCCCCCCCCTCTTTCTCTCGCTCTTGCCAAGCCAGCCGGTGTTGACGAAGCACTAGCTGTTGAAAGAGAATGACTGTGTGTGTGTGTGCTGTTGACAGAGCTGAGAGATTTAATTGACACCCACAGAGAGAATTATACAAGCTTCCAAATGCTCTCTCTGTGTCTGTTTAATATTTTGCTGCATCTATGCGCATGAGTGTGTCCTAATTCCCACCCATGACCGCAGTGCACGGGGGCTCTGGGGTGAGTGGAGGCTCTTCCTTCCCTCTGTTTTATAGACAGGTCGCATTTGTGTTTCTTCTCTCCTCCTCTTCTCCAGCACTCCCATTTCTTTCGCTCTTTCCTTCCATCATTCATTCTCATTCATGCCTGATTCTCTTGTCTTCTTTCTCTGAGCAGTTCATCCTTTGTGACGTATAATAAACTTCTTTAATCTGTTGTCTTTTTTGTTGTTTACAACATGCTTCAGTCCAAATGTGGGGAATTACAACACATCCTGCAAGTTGTTATCTTCCTGTTTTCTGTCCTTTGTGATTTCATATGTGCGTGCATTCATTGTAAGAGTGTGTTACTATGGTTTGGAGTTACTTCCTTTGGCTTTGTATGTATCATATTTTATCAGGATGAGTATTTTTTTCCAGAAAAATAAATAAATATATTGTGCAATAAATGTTTAACCAATAAATTGCATAAAATGCTGTTTGTAGCAAAAGTGACACAAATTATAACTCCAAGAAGCAAATTTATATTCAATTTAAAAATAAAATTAGTCAGAAGGTTCAATAAACACTCCAGTTTCAAAAAAATTATTATTATTATTTTTTTTTTGCAGTTAATGGTTCCTACTTTAAAGGTTTAAAGAGAAAAATGAAGGTTGGTGTAAAACAACTAATAAGACCGAATAAAACACTGAGTTACAAAACATAACATAAACATTTAAAATGCGTTGAAAGTTTGTTCAGCTAATCTAATCAATATTTGTATATCAACTTACAGAAATGCATGCGTGAGTGTGTTTCCTCAGATAAAGTCAAACACAGGGCCGTGCAGAGATGTTTAAAGGGGCGGGTGCTCAAAGTTAAAAAGGGGCACATTGAACCAGGCTGAATAACAACTACACACATTCATCAAGAATCTAATATGGGATCGCATCATAGTATATCACTGTTGTGAGGTGGTGACAAGGCAAAGCAAACGTAACCTGTGTTTGACCTGATTGGTACAATGTTGCTGTTGGGGGGTTTCTGGTGCTGCTGCTGCTGAATGTGCTGGAGGGCAGGGCTGATCTGAGACTGTAGACATTAAAAAGTTCATAAGAGAGATGGGAGCTGATTAAACAAGTGTCATGAGATAATAACAAAATGCGCTTGGAACTACACTCAACAAAAATATAAACGCAACACCTTTGTTACTGCTCCCATTCCCCATGGGATGGACGTAGAGACCTAAAATTCATTCCAGATACACAATATAACCATCCCTCCCAAACAGTGGTCACAAATCAGTCCAAATGTGTGGTAGTGGGCACATCTGCTATATTGAGATAATCCATCCCACCTCACAGTTGTGCCACATCAGGATGCTGATCTGACATCATGAGTAGTGCACAGGTGTACCTCAGACTGCCCACAACAAAAGGCCACCCTGGAATGTGCAGTTTTGTCAGAGTGTATAAGGCAACAAAAAAACTGTGCGAAATAAACTCGGCTCTGCCTGTGAATCACTCTTTGCTTCTGTTCCTCCTTCATCCCCTCATCTCATCTATCACTCTCCCCTTGCTGTCCATCTGAGAACAAGGCACAAACTGCTATTGCAATAAACTATTATTTAGTTATCCACACTCAGCAACTGTTGCTCTTAACCTACAATAAAATGATGATAAAATGTTATAGAAGCAAAACATTCCTGGAATACCTCTCCAACATCTGGTACGTGTGTCATTACCTGCGCTCTTTGTAATCCAGCTGCTGAGGGATTTAGTAGCCTCACACAGCTCCGACTGTTTCCTCCTCGTGTCCTTACCAGGTATGTCTGGACAATGTTATATAATGAGTAATAATTTAAAACATCTATACACATAAAACACACACAAGCACGTACACACAGTGACATTTTAGACCTTCTTCAGAATACTGTATATACTATGGCCACAAGTTTCCATCATGTTGCTGATCCAGAATCCTTCCCTTATTATTTATTACTAGAGCTACAATAATAAAGCAATGAGAAAAAAGTAATAAATATGAAATAATGTATTTATGATGATTCCATTTGTTTCACTATCCACTCTGTGCAGGCAGAAAGTTTATTAAATGTTTAAACTGCAGAGATACAAGAATTTTACTGCTGTAAAATCAGCATTTTGTCATATTTAGAATATAAGTCTAATATAATATATTTCTTAATTTATGTTCTTTAAAATACAGTGTGTGTTTTTAAAATATCACAATTTTAATAATCCATAATTATGTGGACATACACATTACATCGTTTTTAGTGAAATATAATCCCCCCTGAAAGGCAGGAAAAGCCCGGTAATTTACTTTAAAACTAAAAATGTTCCCTATGACCAGCACTACTTGTGCAGTTAATAAAAGGACAGGTAATGTTTGTCGTGCCGTTACACACACAGCACGCTCATCAGTTGCCACATAATAAGCTAATACTCCTGTGTGCTATAGACTACAGTGTGCGCTGTACACCTGCTTACTGGTTGTGTCGCATCAGTCTGTGTCTCTGAGTTAATTTGTGTTTCTCCTACAGCTCCGGACCGCCCAGGCAGAAAAAATGTGCGTGTTCTTTGTGAGCTCGTTCCCGGCTCGTAATCAGCGCGTTCTGCCGTCAAAGGCGATGTTAACCATTCCTTGCCATCAGTCCCCTGACCGTGATCGGGAGACGCGAGGGGAGATGCTTCCTCCAGGGCCGAAGTTTGTCCTCCTTCGGGGTTAACTCCCTTCACTTTTGTGGAGTAGTGAGGCAGACAGAAATCAGCCGAGGCACCGGAGAGTACTGAAGAGATGAGGCTTTAATAACAGTACTGCACACTTCGAAAACACACTGCATAGGCTGTAGCCCGTTAGAACGGTGCTCCTGGTCGCCCTCTCTACTCATGACACACTCTCTCCCTCTTTTTTTCCTCTTCCGCTCCCCGCATTTCCTTCACGCGCATGCTCACACACACATCACATACACTCCTTACTGCACCCAGTCACACACAAGACAGCAATTCTCGCAACAGCGATCATTGGTTAATGGTCATCATGTGACTGATGCAAGCCAGATCCTTTTAAAAATGTGATTAATAGTTAAATATTATTGCTGAGGGGCACAGACAGGACTCCGCACACAAACATAAAAAAATAAAAAATTAATAAAAAACAAAATTGCCTCATTAAAAGGGCATTTTAGGCACCCATCAGCCCCCCCCCCCCCTCCCCACATTGGTCGGATTGGTCGAGCCTCTTGTTTTTCAGTAAAAGCTGCGAATTACAAAATCTCTTGAGTTTCCCTATAATATGTCACCTGTCTGGAAACAAAACACAGAAATACAGAAAAATGAGCATCACGATGTTGTCATGACAAATCAATAAGTTCCCTCAAATAGTTCCCTCTAGAGGTGTGGAGACCAAAAACCAGGCTAAAAGGACATTTATTATTCGACTATAAACATGGTGGGAAATATGGAAATGTTTCTTTGTTTAACTGCTGTCATAGAGCAAGTGGAGCCTTTTAGTCCCTGTGAAAACCATCATCAAACAGGAAAACCATCCTGTTTTAGTAACCACCATGTTACTAAAACAGTGCTGGACAATAGACATGAGGTAGCCATGGACTTATACTGATGACATCAGATATCAGAAACCGCTAACATACACAACAGTTGAACAGATCTGTGATTTGAGAAGCTCTTCCTTCAGTTTCCACACTCCTGCTGTTTTTTATTGGGTGATAAGTTAGCAGCTGCTCTCACAAACATCAGCCTGGCTGGACTGTAGGGTGAGAAAGCTGTTCATTTTGCTCATAGATTAGTCTAATGTAAGATATACTGTTTTAAAACAGACCTTGTCCCCTAAGACAAGAATGTCTTTGGAACTGCTGAATTCTGATGAGGTGAACACAACCTCATCAGTCATCAGTCACTGATTTCTTCTTCTTTAAAAAACACTTTTGGCACGTTAGTCCTGCTTCAGAGTTAATGACTAAACTGCTTCATGTAACAGATTAGTTTGGGCATCTGTCTGAAGTCTGCTGAAGTCATACATCAGGTTTGCACTAAAGTTATCGCTGGAGTTTATTGGATATATCTATTTGAATCAAAGAAAAGGCGTTAGTCATATAAAACAAAGATGTTAACATACTGTGCATGTGCATGGAATTACATATCAACAACAAGTGCATTCTGCTCAACCATAACCATGGATGGATTATGAACCTTGTGATACTAGCATTGACAGATATGGGGTCTGTTTTTATAATGATTTATGTTACAATGAATTTGAATCCAACATACTCATGCAGATATGCCCCGTAAAGGATGTTACATACTCTATATATAGTGTTGATAATGCGAACACCTGTCAGATATAACAATAATAATGGATTGCATTTATATAGCGCTTTTCGGGGCCCTCAAAGCGCTTTACAATGCTACTATTCATTCACACTCACATTCACACACTGGTGGAGGCAGCTACAGTTGTAGCCACAGATACCCTGGGGCAGACTGACAGACACGAGGCTGCCATATCACGCCATTGGGCCCTCTGGCCATCACCAGTAGGTAGCTGAAGTGTCTTGCCCAAGGACACAATGACCAAGACAGATAGAGCTGGGGATTGAACCGCCAATCTTCCGGTTACAAGATGAGCTTGCAAACTGGGCATGCTCCATTTTGCGTCACTATTTTTAAATCCCTGTAGAACCGGAACCACGTAAGCTAGCGCAATATTTTTTTTTTGCATATGAAACCGGAGGAGTTGTACTTACATCTTATGCCATCAGCTTGTCCTAGGTCACGGTTTCCTTCCACATACAGCTTTGTAAAAATTGCATAAAAACCACTTGCAGCAAAAAACCCCATAATATTCCAGAAACACGGTTTGCCGATCCGATCAGCTGTTTGTAAAACTTCCTAGGTTGGAATATCGCGAACTATCTTATGTCCGCCATTACCTGCCCAAAACCAGAAGTGACATCATTTTTCGCAGAAGATGTAGTTTTTACTTATAGGCCTGATAAGCCTATTCTGGTGTTTTTAAAAGTCACGTTTGACTTCATGCTTTTCTGAGTAGTTGCTGGGATGCTTAGAACTCAAATTGCACTGCTTTAAATAGTTTATTTTGATGCACATGCTGTTTTCTTTGCAAATTTGCATTATAATTTTTATTTTCATTATTCCTGCAGTATATAAAAATTGGTATATCTCAAAAATAAAACTATGAAGACACTCAAAATAAATTTCCTGTTGTTGTAAACTATTTTTTGCAACTTCTTTGTATTTAAAGTTTTGAGGGATAAACTTCTTAAATTTCTCTTAGTAGAAATATATGTCAAAAAACCCAAAATGATTTTTAATTTTTTTTGCAGTTCATTGCATGTTTTTGCAATTTATGTAATTACTATGGACTTAATGCATACATATTATTAAAGTTTGGGCTATAACAGTTGTATTGATGTATACCAACTTGAAATGCTCTGAAAAATGTCTCCACAGCATGTAAAAATATAAACTAGGCTCTGGCAGACTTGGTTCTATGGTAGGTCTTAAAGGGTTAATGTCATCCTGGTAAGTTATACACTGTAATAATTCGATCTTCATCTAAAAATAACATATTTTCTTCTTATGTTTGCACACAGTACACCACTCTGTACACATAAATGAATCGCATACACACTTATTTATTCAGTTTATTACAAGGTTCTGAACTATTCACGAACATAAATCTGCATATTCATAACCCCACTTTGGGGTCTGTGCAGAATACACAGATCACACGGAGCACATGTTAAATCCTCCCTGTTTTATCTCTACACCACTGCCCCATCGCCTTTTGCAGCCCACAGAAACTTTTTCATGCATGATAAATTTTTACATCATAATAATTTTTATTTTCATCCTGAAAGATGCAGATGAGGTTGCGAAATCATTGAGAGCATGACATTAGCTAATCTTGTTGATGTGTGTTTGCTTATGTGCATAAGTTTATATGCAGGAACACAGGTTTGTGCAGTCATGTATGTGTGGGTCTTCCTATAATGCCGTGTGTAGCTCTCCCCAGAGTGTTGACTGTATTTATGTTCAATATGTGTGTGTGTATTTGTCATAGTCTTTTCATAAAAAGGAGGATGAATGAACACTGAAGAAGCGTTAGTCTGAGTCATGCACATGAGCCACCGCAAATCTGTAGTTTGTGTGTGTGTGTGTGTGTGTGTGTGTGTGTGTAATGATCATAGAACAACTGGACAAAAATACCGAAGGTCAAACGATGTGATCTATGTGACTTTCTCATAAACATTATTGAATCACTATATACATGCAGACAGATATGAATCACATGAAGTAGGAAATATTTGTGTGAGAGTCGGGATAAAGAGAATACTGTATGAACAGCTATCTAAATGACAAATTTCCATATAAATGAATGTTCTGCACTCAGCCTGAAAGCCATAGTGATTCATTGTCATGCATGTTAAAATGCAGTGTATTTGCTGTGACCTTAGCATTCTGTCTGTTTCACTATAATTAGGGTTAAAGGTCAGTGTGCTATTTAATGTATTAAGAAAACTTAGAAGAAGAAAGAATGTAACAGAAGCCACAAATTTATTTTTATTTCATCTGTGCTGCTTTTGTCCAACTAGTCAGGCATTGACAAACTACGCACTGCAGCAAACGTTGACTTCTGCTTACTACAAATGTTTGCATTATTTGGAAACTGGCACTTCCTGAAAGCTTACATTGTTAAATTCTTACAGAGTGTTTTACTGATGATTTGACATAAAGTTCTAGGAAGTGCTCAAGTAGCACAAAGAACATCATATATCACTACGAGGTAAATCAGGTATAGGTAACAGGTTTAGGATATATAAAGAGGCACATCTAATATTAACTCTTAATTCTCCAAAAGTGCTGAAACCAAAGGAGTTTTTTTTGTCTTTAGGTATAACAGCAGCATTACTCCATCGATCAGTCAGTGTCCTATTTTGGTCCAGGCATAAAAATGTACATATATTAGAGAAAGACGTTTGCTCTAAATATTGCAGTTTGTCAGTGGATCAGTCCTGTGGAATTTGCCTTTTTTCTCTTTACTCTCCATAATACATGAAATTGAGGCTGCGTATATCCACATTCTTAGAAGATAAACTGTAATATTATTGGTGCTAAATGTGTACAGATATAATTTTCTTCCAATCATTCTTTAGATATTTTATTTGCTTATGATCTGCAAAAATGTGCAGTATTTACTCCGATCATAGTTTTCTTTTCTTTTTTCCTGGTCCTCAGTGGTTTGGTCTTTACTTACGTGGTTTTTGTTCCCCCTCTGGCCAAACTATTCAATTACAAATTACACACTAATTACAAACTACTAAAAGAAGAGTCAAGGCTAAAACATTTCAGTTTGTTGTTTATTCTTATTTTAAGCAGTAAGAAGAAGCTACAAATCAAATATTGAAACTTAAACTAGTGTGACTAACTGGTAGTCTGGTTGCTGAAGGCCCCCGGTGTTTTTGTTTAAGGTGTTTCATCCCAATGATTTATACATGAACCAAGGTTACGAGTTGTTAATTAAAAGATGTCTCCACATGCCAAATACGTTGCTATGATTGCAGTAAGCGTTGAAGCACTCATTTCATTATTCATGGTCTGTGGAGGAGCTCCAAGATTCATCTATTTGACATCACTGCACTCTGTCTTTCCACAGTTCAGTTTAGAAAAATTTCTCGGATTCCTAAATTATATATGAACCAAAACAGTTTTGTCAATTTAATGTGCTGCTGAAATGCCCCTTACAGAAAGCATAGTTGTGGTTTTATTACAAATCACATTTAACAAAATCCTGTTCCAAGCTAATCTTTATTTTCTGCTAGAAGCGTCTCTTTCATCTGCCTCTCACTGGTACTCGAAGAGGCCTTTGGCTTTAGCACCTCGCTGCAGTGCTGCATCTAAAATTATCACTCTCAAAGTGGACCAAAGAGATTTTGATTTTTCTGCACTGATGTGTAGGTGCCCTGATGCAGAGTTAGAGAGGTCTTCATGATATGCTCCACATGCTGTGTAGCTGGTTAACTTTCACTGTTTACCATTTATAATCATCCTGGATGCAGTACCTAATGTTTGACGCTGTCTTTACCATCGCTGCCATCACGATCTTCATCATCTCAGGGGCAGAAAGAAATATAGCAACAGAAAAATAATCATTATGCTGCCAGAATGGGATTTGGGCTTCAAAACAGTCTAAAAATAAACATTGTTACAATAAACAGATCAAGAGCGATTGATTGTTTGATTTACAAAAAAGACTTTTTGGTTTTTAAACCAGGATACTCGGATACAAATGCTACGATATCAATGGTTCGTGCTGTTTCCACTCCCGTCTTGTCACAAAGCATCAAAAAGCAGCAGCAAGGAAACATGTTGTTGCTTTAGAAACATTTCTATGCAACAGTGCGCTTCATGCCAACTTATGGTTGAGTTGTAAGGTACAATCACATATGTATGAAAGAAACTCTGAACGAGGACAGAAATGAAAGCTGGGAGTTATAATTGTTGTTTTTCAGTAAGCATCTACCACTGAATTTAATAAGTATAATTATGGGCCAAACCAAACAGCCAGCGGTGTTTCCAGGGCAATGATTGGCCACAGATTGCATCCCTCTTACTGTTATTAACACCAAGGATTTACTGTTGCCATCCAATAATGCAGTGGGAGTGGACTGAGTCAGATTATGGAAGTAATTGTACAAATTGGTGGAGCAGGAGCAGATATGTCATGACTTACTTCCTACTAGGTGCCTGAAAGCTTCAAAACCACTGAGTCTAAAATTGACCATAAATCAACCTGATAGTCTTTTATTAGAACGTCTTGCAGTGAGTTTGCAGCACAGCCTCACTCTGCCTCCCTGAAAGGCCAAGCTGATGACATCACTGGGGTCATGTTCTCAAGACTGACAAAGCACGCTCAGAGAACCACAACTCAGTTGCCTTCACAGTGTGAGTAGTGTTACAAGAAGTTTGGATCACCAGCTGTGCAAAGCAGGCAATCTCCATGGAAGTCGGAGCTGAAACTGAGCCAATCCATCAGAGGTAAGTTCAGTCAAATCCAGGGTTAAAGCTATCTCTCTCTCTCTCTCTCACACACACACACACACACACACACACACACACACACACACACACACACACACACAATATTGATGATCTACTGTTTTCAGAATTTTTAATTTATTTCCTTTAGGTTTATAAATGATTTACAGTTTGTAAAGCAGAACAGATTTGTTTTCTGTGTTTTGATTTGTCCCCATATTCTCTTAAAATAAATCCCTGACAGCTTGACAATTGCTCACTAATGTTCACTGCTTTGCTTCATAGGTAAGATGGTAAAATTATAACTCAAGCATCCACCATCTAATTGATGTTAGCTAAACTCAAACCATGCTTTCCTTTCAAGCAATATTAATTCCTATCATGTCAGGGGTGCAACGATACACAAAATTCACGGTTCGGTTCGGTTTGATACTTTGGTGTGAATGTGTGTGTGAATGGGTGAATGACTGAATGTAGTGTGAAGCGCTTTGGGGTCCTTAGGGACTAAAAAAGCGCTATACAAATGGCCATTTACCATTTGGTGTCACGGTTCGATATTTTTTCGATACAAAAAAAATGTTCATTCCTTTTTAATTTTTCATTTATTAAAATTATAAACATATATTTTAACTCAAAAGTACAGTTTTTAAATTTAATGTTGCTGAAACAACAAAGTAATAAAAAAAATCTATCTGAATCACTCATCTTTGGAAAAGAGAGTTTATTACAGAGAAATGGCTCTTTCCAAAATAAAAGCTATACTATACGCTTCTTCTGCGCTATATTCTCAGCAGCATATTAAACATATCAGGTCCCCATAAGGAGAATCATGTGCTAACGGCTGTCTAAATGAAGTTTGTAGCATGTGTGCTTGTTGTTTTTGTCTGCTTCCACTTGTCTTTGCACTAGGATGATGTGCAGTCATGTTCGTTGTGTTCCCACTAGTGCTGTCAGCGTTAATCTCGTTGAAATGACGTTAACGCCACAACACGGCAAATCTCCGTTAACGAGCTACCGCAGATCGCCCCGTGCGTGGGGCTGGACGGCCAACACGTTAACGAGCTAACTGCGCTAACCACTAGTTTCCACCAATGTAATTGAGCATTGCGTGGCACATCCGACATACTGTTTTACTTTTGTCCATGACACGCTTACCTTCAGGGTCATACGTCACATGAAAACCAAAATAGTTCCATAAGCCAGATCTGAATGAGGGTGGGGGAGGTTCAATTTGCCATGTTGTAACCAGAGCTTAACTTCTGTCTCACTAGCTTGCCCTGCGCTCAGTAAATCTGCGTTCGACTACTCCGCCCAGGCTGCACTGTCGAGCGCAGATCCACTGAGCGCTCAACACAGACAGCATTGTCAGAAGAAAAGTTGATAAAATAAATGAAAAATGTTGTATTGTTCGATACATATGCGTACCGAACCGAAAGCACTGTATCGAACGGTTCAATATCGATACGAGTATCGTTGCACCCCTAGTAATAACCTAACAGTGTTTTCTGTAACATTGTTGATTAAGTGACAGGTTTCAGGGCTCAGATTGGACAGTCTTTTTAAGTCAGAGGGGACACCTGCTCGCTGATTTGTTCCCATTGAACATTTTAATTTGACAATGACAAACGTGTTCAATTATATATTTTTTCACATTTGTAACAAATTGTATCTGTCTCAGAAAATCGCACAACCTTAGAGTCCATATCAATCACTGAACAAGATGTACAGCACATGATACCTGAGTATTTCTGCTGTTTTTGTTCTTACAGTTTCTCTACTCTAACTGTTCCATCCATTCATTTCCTTTACAGCTGATCCATTTCAGGCTCGTGGTGCAGGTGGAGGGGGAGAGCCTACCCACCTCCGCCTATATGAAAGGCAAGGTACAACAAGGAAAGGTTGCCAGTCTATGCCAGGGCTAACATAACACACTATTAGCACTCACATTCACAGCTACTTTGAATCACAGATGTCTTTTGATTTGATTTGATTTTAGGAAATAAGGAAAGATTCTGACTTATGAAGAATCTTTGTAGATCCCATGATGTGACCTATGTAAGTGGCTGGCATCAATTATGTTTGTGCATTTTGTCTTAATTAGCTTATGCTTGTGTCTTGGTGTTACACGAGGTGCCAACTGATAGAATCCAATAAAATGCTCAGACTTTTTGTTGTTGTCAGTTTATTGTGAGGAGGCAGTTTTTCCACTTCTTTGTTCCTCCTTATATTTGTTCCTCCGAGTCCGTCCAGTCTTTTAAATTGCGTCTTAAAACTTATTGTTTTAGTCTGGCTTTTGATTCAAACTAATAAGCTATTTCATGGCTAGTTATGTGTTTTTTTTACCCATATTATTCATATTGTTTCCTGCCCTCCTTTTAACTGTTTCTTTTATTCTATCTTGTGCTATTGCTCTGACCGACTGTGAAGCACTTTGGTCAACTGTGTTGTATTATTATGTGCTATAGAAATACATTTTGATTTGATTTTCATTCTGATAATCTCCCTCCCTCCCTCTAGGATTATGTTTTCTGAGTCTTTATATCGATTCTATAATTGTTTATCCTTATGTTGAGATGATGACTGTTATTCTCTCACTGATAAATTCAAAAACTGTGAACCAGAAATGCATAGCAGGAACGGTGCAGACCGAACACAGCACTTGTGGGCTGCATCGACTCAATGTGTAGTTACATTTCTAGGGAGGTTCAGGTCAACTTTCAGAGGGGTTTCAGAGGAGTCATGTGATGTAGCATAAACCCCAGAAAGAAGAAAAAGCACAGACATAGATGAACACTCAGGGAACTGTATACAAAAGGTGAATAACTGGGGCTGGGACACTGAGCCATGGCACAGAGCTGCAGAGTGGAGGCTGTATGGAGAACCAGGTGGGTTGCTGGCCGCACAGAGCAACAAGGGAACTGTAGCTGAACTGTGCAGGGTCCAGAGTATTAATCCGAGCAAGTAAAGGCTGAGTTCTAGAGCGGAGCCGCTGAATCAGATGAGTTTCAGGCCTGAGGAGCAGCACTGAACAAAGGCTGCAGACTGACCTGCGTCTGTGCAGCAGTGTGGGCGGTGGATGAGAGGGCAGCAGAGGTAGACAGTGTGATAAACTTTCAAACTTTCTGCCTTTCCCCGTATTTTTCAATGAAAATATGGTTCTTATTTTATGGCAAGAAAATGACCCATTCAGTCTGAAATAATATCACTCAATTGTAAAGATAATAAAACTACTAACATGTAATCTTAAATTCTCATATTGTCAAATTTTACTTATTAGAAAAATAATGTAAAATTGAACAACTGCTTCAAAACAGTGACTTGCTTTGGTTGCAGCTGTTTTTGCAGGACGAGGTCAAAATGAATATTTGGGTGATTATGAGTAAGAACATGCGGAATCATAAAATTATGAATATTTGAAGTCTGAGGTTCACAAAGAATGTGCTACATCTCACTCAGCCTTGAGAATGTTTGAGAAGTTCAGGGTCTCTCCAAAGATCCTCAGGATTTTCTATACAGGCGCTGTGGAGAGCATCCTCACACAGAACATGACATCGTGGTTTGGGAACAGCTGTGTGAAGGACCAAAAAGCTCTCCAGAGAGTGATCCGTACAGCAGAACGCTGCTGCAGGATTGCTCTCCCCCCGCTTCAGGACACCTACACCAGGAGATGCCGGACTAGAGCAGCGCAGATACTGAAGGACCCGTCCCATCCTGGCAACAAACTGTTCCAACTTCTGCATTCTGGTAGAAGGTTCCGCATCTTCCGGGCAAGGACAGAGAGACTCAAGAGGAGCTTCTATCCCCAAGCCATCCGTGCCCTAAACACACACACCCGCCCGCTCACATCATCTCACATCATCTATAATTGACTGAGACAGGACTCTCTTCCAGACACTAAACCAAGGAACAATGTACATTTCAAATTCCTTTAATTTTAAATATGTTTATATTGTCTATCCTGTAAAATAGTCAGATGTCTATTCTTATTAATATACAGAATTCACCTGCTTGCTGCTATTACTGCACATTCACCCAATGTATATACTATATATATATATATATATATACACTCAACAAAAATATAAACGCAACACCTTTGTTACTGCTCCCATTCCCCATGGGATGGACGTAGAGACCTAAAATTCATTCCAGATACACAATATAACCATCCCTCCCAAACAGTGGTCACAAATCAGTCCAAATGTGTGGTAGTGGGCACATCTGCTATATTGAGATAATCCATCCCACCTCACAGGTGTGCCACATCAGGATGCTGATCTGACATCATGAGTAGTGCACAGGTGTACCTCAGACTGCCCACAACAAAAGGCCACCCTGGAATGTGCAGTTTTTTTGCGCTATTGGGGGTCTGGGGACCCAGAACCGGTCAGTATCTGGTGTGACCACCATTTGCCTCATGCAGTGCAACATATCATGCAGTGCAACACATCGTCGCATGGAGTCTATCAGATTGTCAATTGTGGCCTGTGGAATGTTGGTCCACTCCACTTCAATGGCTGTGCGAGGTTGTTGGATATTCGTGGGAACTGGTACACGCTGTCGTATACGCCGGTCAAGCACATCCCGAACATGCTCAATGGGTGACATGTCCGGTGAGTATGCTGGCCATGCAAGAACTGGGACATTCTCAGCTGCCATCTGCCCTGAACAATGTGAACCATGATTCATCCGTGAAGCGCACACCTCTCCAACGTGCCAGACGCCATCGAATGTGAGCATTTGCCCACACAAGTCTGTTACGGCGACGAGCTGGAGTCAGGTCAAGACCCCGATGAGGACGACGGGCATGCAGTTGAGCGTCCCTGAGACGGTTTCTGACAGTTTGTGCAGAAATTGTTTGGTTGTGCAAACCAATTGTTCCAGCAGCTGTCTGGGTGGCTGGTCTCAGACGATCTTGGAGGTGAACCTGCTGGATGTGGAGGTCCTGGGCTGGTGTGGTTACACGAGGTCTGCGGTTGTGAGGCCGGTTGGATGTGCTGCCATATTCTCTTAAACGCCTGTGGAGACGGCTTATGGTTGAGAAATGAACATTCAATGCACGGGCGACAGATCTGGTTGACATTCCTACTGTCAGCATGCCAATTGCACGCTCCCTCATTGCTTGTGGCATCTGTGGCATTTTGCTGTGAGACAAAACTGCACATTCCAGGGTGGCCTTTTGTTGTGGGCAGTCTGAGGTACACCTGTGCACTACTCATGATGTCAGATCAGCATCCTGATGTGGCACACCTGTGAGGTGGGATGGATTATCTCAATATAGCAGATGTGCCCACTACCACACATTTGGACTGATTTGTGACCACTGTTTGGGAGGGATGGTTATATTGTGTATCTGGAATGAATTTTAGGTCTCTACGTCCATCCCATGGGGAATGGGAGCAGTAACAAAGGTGTTGCGTTTATATTTTTGTTGAGTGTATATAATGTTCTTCCTCTACAGCCCCCCCCCCCAATTTTTTGCACATGTCGAGGAGCGTGTCAGGCTACATTTCACTGTGTGTTATACTTGTATAACTATGCATGTGATAAATAAAGAACCTTGAACCTTGAGAATGCTGTATATCATAAAATGGGTTTTTGCAAACCAGGTTTACATCCTGTGTCCCCACAAACAATAATAACGACTTTACGCAGCCCAATTTCAATGAGATTTATGAATTAGTCACTACAAAGTAATAATGTTTCCATGTTGACGAGCACAAATTGTTACAGTTTTTTGTGTTATTGAACACAATTTTGTGTGTGTGGGATGTATATTTGATGTCAGGAGATGTTTTTATGCAGAAAAAGCAGGGAGGTGTCACCATGGCAATGGGGAAAACCTTTAAAATAGGTGTTGTTGTTGTGTTTTAAACAAAACCATGCTAACACTAGCCAAGAACCTGTTAATGTGTAACCCAAACAACATATATGTAATGATGATGTATTTTAAAATAATGTGAAAAACTGTGACAGGTAGGGTTTAAACTTTGGTGCCATTAAAGCCTGCTGACTTAATCCTCCACCACCCTTCCAAAAGCCAATATGTGGACTTTCTCTTGCTTTTTAGTCAGGACCTATGACAGCAGATTGATGGGAAAAAGGTGCCCAAGGGCAAAAAATAATGTTTAGCAATTAGTTTTGAATCATGCATGTTGAAAATTCATGTCCAAGTCATAAAAATGCTCTTAACTACTGTTCAACTAGGCTGCTTCACATGTTGTACATAAAACAACACCACCTTTGTAATGTTAAGACACTTAATTTCATATTTTTTTCAAAATTGTAAACTCCTTATTTTTGCAAAGGTAATTAAAAATGTTTTTTTTAAATCTGATCCGATCATGCATTTCTTTATCCAACTGGTCGCAGCAGATGGCCCCGCCCCTCCCTGAGCCTGGTTCTGCTGGAGGTTTCTTCCTGTTAAATGGGAGTTTTTCCTTCCCACTGTCACCAAAGTGCTTGCTCATAGGTGGTCATATGATTGTTGGGTTTTTCTCTGTATGTATTATTGTAGGGTCTACCTTGCAATATAAAGCACCTTGAGGTGACTGTTATTGTGATTTGGCGCTATATAAATAAAACTGCATTGAATAAGTACATGAATAAATATACTGAAAACTGTATATTTAGTATTTATTAACTTTACTCTTTGCCAGATGGTGTAAGTATATTTTAAGAGTACATAGAATACTACTATGCCCGATGGCATCCCCGGGCGTGTTCTCAGAGCGTGTTCTGGGGAGCTTGCAGGAGTGCTCACAGACATATTCAATCTGTCCTTGGCCCATGCTGTGGTACCGGCCTGCTTCAAATCCACCTCCATCGTCCCGATACCCAAAAACTCCAACCCATCTTGCCTCAGTGACTACCGCCCAGTAGCACTCACCCCCATCATCACTAAGTGCTTAGAGCAGCTGGTCCTAGCACACTTCAAATCCTGTCTCCCCCCCACCCTGGACCCCAACCAATTTGCATACCGCCAGAACAGGAGCACAGAGGATGCAGTCTCCATCGCACTGCACTCTGTCCTCTCACACCTGGACAACAACAACACATACGCCAGAATGCTGTTTATAGACTTCAGTTCAGCATTCAATACAATCCACCCCTCACAACTCATCAGGAAACTGACAGACCTGGGCATCAGTTCCCTCATCTGCAAATGGTTACTGGACTTCCTGACCAACCGCCCCCAACATGTCCGGCTGGATAACCGCTGCTCATCTACAATCACAATGAACACCGGTGTACCACAAGGCTGTGTGATGAGCCCTTTCCTCTACTCCCTCTTCACCCACGACTGCAGACCGGCTGATGGTTCCAACACCATCATTAAGTTTGCAGATGACACCACGGTGATTGGCCTCATCAGTGACAACGATGAGGCCGCCTACAGGGAGGAGGTGGATCGTCTGGCTGAGTGATGCGACAGAAACAACCTGCTGCTAAGGAGCTCATCGTGGTCTACAGGAGGAATGCTGACCCACATCCACCCATCCACATTAAGGGGACGGCTGTGGAGCGTGTGAGCAGCTTCAAGTTCCTGGGAGTCCACATCTCCGAGGATCTCACCTGGACGACCAACTGCTCCAAGCTGGTCACGAAGGCTCACCAGCGCCTCTTCTTCTTGAGGACTCTGAGAAAGAACCACCTGTCCTCAGACATCCTGGTGAACTTCTATCGCTGCACCATCGAGAGCATCCTGACCAACTGTATAACAGTCTGGTACGGGAACAGCTCTGCCTCGGACCGGAAGGCGTTGCAGAGGGTCGTGAAAACTGCCCAGCGCATCGCCGGAGAACCACTTCCTGCCATAAAAGACATCTACAGGAAGCGGTGTCTGAAAAGGGCTGGGAAAATCATCAAAGACCCCAGTCACCGTTCACATGGACTCTTCACCCTCCTGCCCTCTGGGAGGCGCCACAGGAGCCTCCGGACTAAGACCACCAGGTACCGGAACAGCTTCTTCCCCACAGCTGTCAGACTCCTGAACTCTGCCTCCTGACATCTGACCCACGTTAAACACATGGACTGAACACACACACACCCACAATGGACAACTGTACCCTCAAACACACAATAATAACATGGACTGAACCACCACTCACAACCACTAGCACTTTATATAGCATCTGTAGAAATTATCCACACCCTCACTTATCTTAACTGCACTACTGTATAGCTCTGTGTAAATAATCATTCTGTACATTTGATAATTATTAATCCTACAACTGTTTACAACTTGCATAGTTCCCATTTCTGTATAGCTGTATATCTCAGATTCCTGTAAAGTTATTTATTTCATATTCTGTATAGTTTTTCATATTTATATCCTGTTCATATCCTGTACATAGCTTGTGCTCACTACAGCCTGTACATACTTATAGTTATAGAATATTCACAACATACTTCATACCATGTACATTATAACATACCATAATAGACCCATTTCTGTAATATACTTACATATCTATATTATTGCTAATATATATTGTAATATATCTATATCACTAAAGCACTTCTGGATGGATGCAAACTGCATTTCGTTGCCCTGTACCTGTGCATGTGCAATGACAATAAAGTTGAATTCTATTCTATTCTATTCTAATTCTACTTACCAGGTAAAACTGGTTACAGTTTTGTTAAAATTTGTGACTTTCTCAGTGGCTTCAGACCACAAGCATTTAATGAATGTGAGTTAGAAAAAATGAAAATTACACACAGGATTGTGGAAATAATCATTAGCAGAGAGTAAGTGAGAAGTGTCAGTAATGCTGTCACATTTCATAAATAAGCTCAATGTTCAGCTCACACTGATGAAAATGATCTAGTTCACATTCACATTCCCAAAAATAAACCAGCCTGGTTCACATTCATGTCTTTTTTTTTAAGTTAAAGAGCTGCTCTGAACTCTGCCACTAAAATCTCCTCCTACACTTTCATCCTCAGCATTCAGTCATTTCCTGACGTTCCTGCTATACCCTGGGTCACAATGACAAAACAACGTCACAGTTTTCCTGCTGACAAAAAGGCCACTGATCAAAGTGACCCGGAGTACTTCTCAGTGGAGCAGCTTTTGGTTTCCCATTCTACCCTGTGTTAATTATTCTGTTTGATCACAATCACTTATTGATATTATTTATCCATATTACATCATTCAGTCACAATGGACAAGTTATTTTATTTATTATTGGAACCTTCACTGACCTGCTTCACTCCTGCATGGATGTAACTGGCTGCTTATTATGACCGAAGGTTATAATTTATTCTTCAGGATCTCTGGCTACCATGTAGAACATCAGTTGTCACACATTTGACATATTTGTCATGTTCTGGCCTTTGTCTCGTGTTCCTATTGTCTCCTTTTCACTCCTCCCCTGTTTGTCTCTCTACATAAATCCCTCTTCTGCTCTCTAGTCTCTGCCAGATTTTGCAGTTTGTCAGAGCGATGGTAGCTCATCACCCATCTCCAGTTTCACACCATTCTTGAACTGGAACTCTGTATAACTGCATACTTTTCTGTGCCTGAGGTCTGCTGCCTCCTCATGTTTGCTGCCTTTCCACTTTGATCTGCTCAGTCTGTCACAGTCTCTCAGTCTAGTACTGCAGCCACATCGACTCAACTCATCATCACCTCCCATAAAGACTAGGCTGTCTCTCCATCATTCAACTCTGAATCACAGTAAAAGTGATTTTCTGCTGTTCAGGTCAAAAAATGATCAATTTCTTGTGTTTATTTTTTAACAACCAAATCTTCATAGAGACTGTAGGAAATGTTGACAGTGTGCATAGGCAGGAGTTTGGGGTGTATGGATGCTACAACAAACATTGGACTTTTCAGTTTTAAGGCAATCGTTTTTATTTAAGTCATTGATTTGCATTATTAATTTTTATGGTCACCGTTAGAACAATTGTCCGTTAACCTTAAAGCAAATTTAACCAAATAAAAATCCTAAATCTAATCATACTGTTTTAGCTTCTTTAGGTAGCCAGAGATTTAAAATTACAGCATCTTATCATAAAATGGTATCTTTGTGATAAACTCATTTCCAAACCCGGTTTACTCTGTGGGTCTAAAGTATCACAAACAGGAAGAATCTAGAAAAACTAAATGTCATGGAAACATGTAGTTACACCACGTCAAACACATATATGTACCACTGAAAAACACAATGACTGACTGGACAACTCTTCTACTTACTAAGCAGTCAGTATAGAGGAGACACAGAGATTAATCCACCAGAAGCGATAACTCTAACCCTATCAGTTAACCCTGTATGTTGGAAAAAGGCAAAATGAGCTTAATGTTATTAGTTTGCTGACTGCAAAGACATGGAGGAACAATTCAATAAACTCAAAGTGATTACTTAAGGTAATAACTAAGGTGATGGTTAATGACCTGCATCAAAAGAGAAAAGTTAGCATCTCCCCTAAACATGAGGAGATCTGAGGCTAGCTGTGAAGCTTTCCAGACTCTGCAGAAAAGCTACAATGAAAAGACTCTGGTCATTTTAATTACCTGCTGCACGCATGCATTCAGAGAAGTACAAACATTTGCTGGTTTGAAAAAGGTGGTGTTATGAGTGCTACTGTGATTCTTCAAATGAGATGTATCGAACTCGATACATTTGCTGCTTGGTTTGAAACCTTTGATTTCCTGACCTCATGCTCCTGCTGCTGTTACTGCCGTCAGGAAGAACGTGTCTTACGTGAACATGTTGACTTCAACGTAAAAGTAAAGGCCAAACATACAACACCATGACCTAAGTTGAAAAACCCTCCATTTTCCTTAAAAACTGCCTCCGGCACGACCTCAGGCTTCGATGATTGACGCGACAGCATCGTCCTCTCGCTCACTGACAACAGCACAGCTCGAGAATGGAAAGATAAATGCCAGTCACGCTCTGTGCCCTGCACCGGCCACTCAGAGTAGTCGAGAAATCAAATAGTGTGTTGTTTTAAAGACATGACAGTGCCACTAAAACACCTGAGCTCAGCAAATGGGTTCACGGCCCCTTCCTTACCCTTCCTCTCGTCCTCCCCCCGCCCTCCTGCTCATCTCTCCATCATCTCCCCTCTTGACCTCCACTCACTCAGCCTCCATTTAGCACTTCTCTTCTTCCACACCTGCACCTTCTTCTCTGACTTCATCTGTACATCCTTTCTCTGTCTCTTCATCCCTTTGTCTCTCCTCAGCATGTTTCATCTCCTTTTCATCTTCCCTTTTGTGCTCCGCTTTCCTACACTTCTTCTTCAGCCTTCCAACCTTTCAGTCACACGTTCATTATTCTCTTTCATACAGTCCGTTATTCCACCCCCACAAAGCTACACACACACACTCTGTCCTCTTATTTCCCAGCAGCCCAAGCCCCATTTGACCTTAGTAAATGCACCCATAGAACGCCTATTGATTTATGCATACAGATGGAGTGAGTGAGTGTGTGTGTGTGTGCGTGTGAAAGAGTGTGTATTCCATTGTTCACCCTTCTCAATGTCATATGCTTGTAAGCTTCCCAAGTCCCTTTCAGTGTGTGAGCATGTGTGAGTCTGAAAAAGAAACTTGTGTGTATGCACATATATATAGATATTTATATATGTATGTGTGTGTGTGTCACTTGCAAACCCTAAAGTGATTGAGATGGAGGGGGTGTTACACGGATGCTCGTATGCATGCACAATCATCCAGACCCCAATATAGTCTGAATGACAGCTGGTACGTCCAATCAGGGCACACAGATAAGCACAGGGGCACCAGTTTGATTGGTAGATAAAGCGGATGGATTAACACACAGGGCCTGGTGCTCTCTCTGACTCTCTCATTCCCATGCTAAATAATGTAGCTGCTTGTTTGATGAAGAACAAGTAAGTGGAGTGGGCAGAGGGGAACATGCTGGAGGTAGGGGTGGGGAGAAACAGGGCAATCTGCAAAATGAGAGGAAATCAGAGGCCCTGTCAAAAGAGAGTAAGGGAATGTGGAATGGATAAGAAAAATAAAATAATAGGAGGACAGGAAGAAAAGTGAAAAGAAAAGGACATCAGTGATGTTGGTTTAAAACTGCTAGAAGAGAAAAGAGGAAAAGAGTGCATATGTTACCCACTGTTGTGTCACCTTTCCAGAGCTTTTTACTCAGAATGTCTTTGCAGGAGACATATACAGATTTACTGCTGTTCACTAGGGGACTGAGGTCCCTGCTTATTCCTGGGGTCTATGCATTTTGTTAATGCTGGAAGTGAAACAAGACCAACGGTGTATCGTAACTTATATGTGTAGGAAGCTTAGTGTGAATAGTGTTGTGTCCAGTGTTGGTCAAGTTACTTGAAAAAATTAATCAGTAACTAATTACTGATTACTTCCACAAAAAAGTAATCCCGTTACTTTACTGATTACTTATTTTCAAAAGTAATTAATTACTTAGTTACTTAGTTACTTGGTTACCTTTTAAAAACACGATTTACAACCTGAATAGGTGATAAAGGATAGATCTTTCAGTCCAATTCTACTTTTTCTACATAATCCATCATACAAAATGTAATCAAATGGAAAACTCTCTTTTTTTTTTAACTTGTTTTATCAGTTTTAATCTTTTAACTTTATGCATCAAGCAAAAATTTAATTATATGCAACATTCTCTGACTGGAAGAAATTTGTTTAACATTTAAACCTATTTTCTGCACATTCCAGCACATAAAATAAAATATTTTTTGTGTTTACACTCACTCTTTCAAATAGATGCAAGTAAAACGCAGCAGAAAATAAATAAAGTCAAAGACTCAGCGGTCCTGTTGCTCTATTTTCACCTGTAAAGCAGGACTACGGTAGGCGGAGGTTTACCCTGGTGCAGGTGTGCCGCGGTCAGTTGAAGAATCCACGATTTTCTCTGTGAGTTTCCCATTAAGTCGTTGCGCACTCGGTGCTTGCTTGGAAGTTTAGGGGTTTTTTTCGCTGTAAAGTTTTCTTCCCACGCACAACGGACGCTAATGTTTTTGTCACTTTTTATGGAATAAAACTCAAAGTAAGGTCAGTACTTCCATGCTTTAAACGCTGCATGCTCATACTCTCTCCCACAATCGATATATGATCCATTGTTGATCTGCACACAGCTGTTGTCACCAACGGCGCACTAGCTTACGCCACTGTCGTGAGACATTCTCGCAAAAAAAATCACGGTTTTAGTAACACAGTAACGCAGCGTTCCTACAGGAAAGTAACGGTAATCTAATTACCGATTTTGCAATAGTAATCCCTTACTTTACTCATTACTTGAAAAAAGTAATCAGATTGTGGTTGTGTCAAACTGAATTCAGCGAGTTTGGGACATTGGACTGTGATTTTCTATCTAATAAAATTCCTTTACATCAAAGACGTCTATTTAATATGTATAAAGAACAAACAACACTGTAGGACTTTTGTGTCTTTACCTGAAATGGCTAAAGATGCCTTTGATGGTGTTAGCTACTTAGCTAGCGAGCTAACACTGGCACCAGTAAAAGCACTGCAGTGTGTCAAAAGTGACCAACCAGTCGTTCTGTATTTAAGAGTTAAAATATACATTAGAATATAAATTTAAAGAAAGGGTGCAACAAAAACCGTATAGCAAACACATCTACTTTATTTAATTATTATAGAGGATGGTCTCTGTGTAAAGTTAAAAAAATAATTGTGGATAATGTTCTGGTGTGAGTTGCATTAAGATAGAGATATATAAAAACAGAAAGCTCAAAATTACACGTTTTTTTTTTTCTAATTTATTCCACACAACTCAAAATTCACTATTTGATGGATAACACCGGTGTAGGAAAACTAATAAAATATGAGATGATGGTGTTTTACTTTGACAACGTTACATGATATTTAAAATGTCAGTGTCAAAAATAATCTTTTGGAGGATATTAGCTGTAGTCTAGCGTATGGATGCAAAATATGTTTTTTATTGTGTGAAAAAAAAAGTGAGAGTCAGTTTGAAACAGCTTCAGTCTACTGGTTTAAAAGTGAGAGGTCACTGGGGGAATAAAAAAAAGTGTAGTCATCACTGACGTCTTTTTAAATGTGGTCAAGTTTTAATATTGGTAATTCACAACATAATAAGAACCTACATCCATGCACAGACTGAAAGACGTACATCAAATTAATGTGACAGTTTGCGTCCACCCCCCTGTATGGACTGACATCTTCATTATGACACTGATTGGATGAAGGAAGTTGCCAGTGATGTAAGGAGACATAGCACAGGAAGGCGATGTTTCGTTCAAGGCTACAAAGTGCTATTTCTTGCATCTTTTGTTGATCCAGTGTAGTGTGAGGCTCATCTGGTCTCAGTTGTGCTTGTCACTCATGTTCTGAGTGGGGCCTAAAGCTGAGGTAACCCCTGTGTCACACGCCTCTGTATGCTTTGAAGCAAGGGATAGTCAGTGAGCTATGACAAAAATTGACTGTGATGTGCAAAATATTTGTCAGTGTACACTCTGCTGTGTGTGTGTTCTCACTGTGTCGTTACTTTGTTACAGGAATATCTTTGCCATATGCTGCTAGCACTCACAAAAGCCATGACGGCACTTAAAGTTAACTACATGCCAAAGGCAAACGGTTAATGCTCTGAAGCCAAAAAGCTGATTTTTGGCAAAATGATGAATTAAGGCCACAGTCACAGTCAAATGCACATTAAAAACTGATTATAATCTGCTTATTTAGCGATTTAATTGTTAAATCACTGTACAACTCATGACCTAAACCTGATTAATGGGTGAGGAGCATGTTTCTTTTGTGCTCACACCTGCCAAAAATTCTGGCATTATTGTTGTGGATTGTGGGTTTTAAAAGGTTACAGAATCCCTGCCTCATGTGGGAGTCTGCTAAGCCAAATCTGGCTTTGTAGGAACTGTGCCTGAGCCATCAACAGCTCAGCCAGCTTGGAACAAACACTGGAGATAGTGTCTGTAAACCAGCCAGGCCACAGTGAAGCTGGGCAAAATAGGTCATGGGCTGCACGCTGGTGGATCCTCAGGAGAATAGAAGCACGGTTGTGTTTTGATGAGCCTGGCTCCCCTGGTGAAACTCTACCTAAATTTACTCTTAATGGGTCCAGGGGATGAAAATGCCGAATGCTCGAAATTTCAGGCGTGTAAACAGCTGCTGATAGAAATTTTGGCCATATTGGAGGAGTGGATGAGAGCCTTTCTGGTTTGGGGACACTCTCTGTAACCAATCTGCCTTTCTGAGCTGTAGTAAGCCGTGCTAAGCCAGTTTGAAAGTTGCTGCCGGTCTGCTGTATGCCTGGAGCATCGGGTGATGTGTGTGTGAGTGTGTATCTGTGTGTTGTAATGCCCGGAGGAGGTTTTTGGGCTGTAGATAGGCCACATACAATGCTCCCATTTGAGAGTGAGAAAGACAGAGAGGGAGAGATGAAGGGAAACAGAGACAGAGAGAGGAAGTGAGTATTTTTGGGTCATGTGGGTTGCCCTATTTAGCGGTTTTTGGTGACATGTCAAAGGCACCCACACAAATACACAACACAGAGTCGCATACCAACAATCCATTTTGCTGAGTATTATCAAAACGGCCCGTTTGCTTAAGCAGCTTTTCAAAATTACCTGCCATCAATAAATCATACTGTTGATTCATTCTGCAGGAGCAGCACCTGACACGTGTTCAAAGGCGCTTCAATAATTTAACTCCTTACAGACATCCAGTGTCGGCACTGGATGTATTTACCTGTATGTCTTTCTAGTGTTCGTCAGGTTTCATTGGCTGCTGCTGCGATCCACACACACTCTGAATGTGACCTCGTCACCTCGACGACATCATCTCCCAGACGTCCCAACACCTCCTGCCGTGTGTGCTTTCTAGGATTCAGTGCAATCTAGAAAAGTATTAATGGGCTCATCAAGTAAAATTGAACATTAAAAGCTGTTTTAAAATAAAAAGTTAATTTTGTTACTTTTAAAAGTGAGTTGACAATGTATTTTATGATCTTAACTTAGATATAAATTGATTATGAACAAACATTTTTCTCTTCACTTAGAAAGACTCAAGTATGAAATTAGCACAACCTGTACGTCTGCTGAGTACTTCCTTAAACTGTCAGTGAATAAAATGGTTCTGTAGTCGCTGCAGCTTCAGTTTGAAATGTTTTCACTGCTTTTTTTTCTTAAATTTCACATTTTGGTTAAAATTAGTCAAACAAAGCAGCGACAACAAGACAACATTAATATCATCTATATACACCTTAAAATTTTTGTAGTTTCCTTAAACAGTCAAGACGTGTGCAGTCGTTTGTGGATTTTTTTTTACACATCAAAAACATTGTCTGATAAGCACTGTAGTTCTGTTCACACACAGTTCTGTTCTGCACAGCAGGTGCAGTAAGTGAACATCCTGAAGATGAAGAAATTAAAGAATTGCCTAATTTAAGAGAGGGACACGTAGCCCACTTGCTGATTTTCTGCTGAAATTGAAATCCATATTAAGTGTGCCACAAATGTGTACAGGTGTAGAGTTAGTGGAGGAACTGCACTTTACTTCTTCAACTACTTTAACAGATTTTACACCCACACTTACAGAGGCATCACTGTGATGTTGATGATTTGCTGTTCTCAAATCATCAACATCAAATGGTGACAAACTGATGTCAGTGCAACCAAATTACATTAGCTCCACGGAGTAACAGCCCTCTTTCCCCTCTTGCAAAAGAAGAGAGTATTTCAAAGAGCATCTTGGAGCGGTGGAGCAGAGATGTTTCCAATATGTACCTATTTTAAAGTTGTTACAGGTTCTGAAGAAAAAAAAGCAGAAAGATGTGAAGCTAGCAGCGGGTCTGAAACTCGATACTGTGTATATGCTATAGATGCTGTTTATTCTATAAATGCAGATAACCGTGGGGTCCAGTCTAATTGGAGGTTGTGTGGACAGGATTTCAGGTGCACCTCTGCAGGTTTCGCAGTTTGAGAGTTTCAAGTAAGTGAAGTCCGTCCTACGAGGCTTTTGTGCATGTTCAGATAGTTCAGAGAGGAAAAGTTTCATTGTTAGAAAAAAACTGACTGAAAAAACATTTTGAAGGTTTTGTAGCTTTCGAATTTGTACCTGCCTGAATGCCTTAGTCAAATATAAATATTTCATACTTAACTAAATTAATTAATTTAAAAGTTTTACACTGGTTGAATTCCTTGCAAACAATTTCACCAAACTTTGCTTTTATGTCCATCAAAATTGGTCCATCTAAAAAAGAAGAACTCATGTTTTTGTAGACGAAGCACTCTGAAGCCAAAAAAGCCCTTTTTTTAAACATGTGCTCAGTATGCCAACAGCCCGAAGCTTTACTGTTGCTGCTTAATATGTTTTTATTCTTTTATGAACATGTTTTATGTTTTTCTCTTTGAGATCTAAATAAATAATTTCGATAGCTTAAATTAGAATAACTTGATCCCTTTATATCACTAAAAAACTCAATCAAATCAAGTTCTTTACTCTTAATTATGGCTTTAGAGCGGGGGGGGGGGGACGACTCCAGGTCTCGAGGGCCGGTGTCCTGCAGGCTTTAGTTGTGTCCTTGATCCAACACTGTCGTGGTTCTGCGTCATTTTGACACAACTTTTTCTGTTTTGGTGTTTTTCTAATTTGTTTGGGGTTTTGAGTTGCGCTGGTTTGATTTTGTATTAAGGGTTATTCTTGGTTTTCTTCTCTTTATGTTATTTGTTGTTCTGTCCTCTAGTTTAAATCACTGTCTTCTCTGTTTTATGTGTTTTATTCTTCCTGTTTATCTCTGTGTCAAGTTTGCGTTTTTGAGATTTGTTTCTTATTTCCTGTTTTATTTTGATAATCCCAGTCCTTTGTCAGTGTATTCAGTTTTACCTGCCCCTGACTCGTTAGCCCTAATCTCTCCCAGCTGCGTCTCCCTCCTGTTTCCTATTCCCTGATTACTCCCCTGTGTATATAAGCCCTGCGTTTGCCGTTGCTCTCTGTTGTGTTGTACTGTTGCCATGCTGTGTGCTTGTCGTGTTTTAGTTTCTCTGTGCTGAGTTTTGTTTTTGTGAGCGGTATTGTTGAGGAGATTTTTCCAGCGTTAAAGCTGCGTTTTGAGTTCCAGTCCTGTGTTTGTGAGTCCTGCATTTTGGGTCCCTTTTCCCTGCCTGCCTGCCTGCCACACAGCCATGACAGGTAGTGATGGGCAGATGAAGCCCCATGAAGCACTGGAGCTTTTCATCCAATTGGTTCACCCCAACGCGAAGCTTCATGAAGCTTCATTTGCTCTAGCAGGACACCTACTGGACGTAAAAATAATTAGCTGGCATGAATTTGAAGAGTGTGGCATTTTGCACACAGCCTGTAAATGTCAACAACAAAAGGAGTGTGTAAAACATGTATATTGTAGTGATGGCAGTATACTGTGTATATTTATGCTGGCAGTATGGAAAATGATTATTTGCGGCAAAGTTCGAACCGCTTCATGAACCAGTCACGTGGTACAGCCGGGCAGCGAGGCTTCGGACGTCATCATTTTCAGCTCGTCCCATAAATGAAGCAAGCCTCGATACGCGCTTCGCGGAAACGCCCCCTCCATTACTCGACACACGCTCCGAAGCCTCGATACAGAACGTCCCATCACTAATGACAGGCACAGCTGATTCAAATGGCTAAATGACCTCCTCAACATGTCTTGCAGTTCTCCAGAAGCCTGGTAATGCACTAATCATTTGATTCAGGTGTGTTGACCCAGGTCACAAGTCATCGATCCATAGGCGTTGGGCTAGAGTTACATTTTAGCAAGAAAGAAGTACAGTTTGAGAAAGTAGAATCTCAGACCTTTCATTAAAAATCTTTTACCTGCATTTTGGCACAATATTGGAATTTTAAGATGGGATTTGATGGTTAAATAGCTGGGTGCCATACTGTGTAACACTTTAAGAGTAAGCAAAAGAACTGTAAACTCAATATGAACAGGGAGACAATGTAAACGTGCTAAAACCAGAGTGACGTGATCATATTTTCTAATAGCTGTTAAAAGATGACTAGCAGCATTCTGAAGTAACTGCAAGTGATGGACAGATGAGTGTTCAAAACCCAATTACATAGATTGCAGTTGTCCAGAGGTGATGAAGGTATGAATACACTTTCCGAGGTTTCTTGGCTCCTTCTTGCGAACGTGACGCTTCAGCTCCTTCCATGGGCTACCTGGTGATATGTTTTGGGTGTCTAAACTGCTGAAACCCATCAACGACCCATCAATTACAGTGTTGTTACTGCAGGAAGGTTCAAGGTCTTGTCCCTGACATCCTTTGATAGCTTCTTGGTCCTGCCCATCCATGATGGTGGAGAGGTTGGAATGTAATAGACTGATTCTGTGGTCAGGTGTGTCTGCAATTGAGTCATTGATTAAACTCCAGCACTCTTTCAGCATACTTGGATAGGTATTATATCTACAAGCCCAACTATAAACTGAAACTCATTCCAGAGAGACGAGAATAGAAACATGATTAATAAATCTATGATTATGGATCTGCATGTTATTTCATAGTGGCTCCTTCCCCTGAAAGAGCCACTATGAAACTCATGGTTATCACTAAAAGAGCTTTTTTTTTTTTTTCTGCCATTGGGCTCCAAGGCTGAACTTTCTCAGTATTTTGCCTCCCCTAAAATGCTGGAGTAGCTCATTTCACCATTTAGCTCTTCTGCTTTTGTTGCATTTGTGTTAATCAGCGGTGCCAGCTGCTGTAGTGTTTGGCTGGAATGAAAACCAGCAGTCTCTCAGGCCTCGATGGGACATGTATGAAAAGCATTGATGTGCAGTATTCAAGAAGCTGACATCAGGATGCTTTTGGGTAAAAAGAGAGTTTGGAAGAATCCAGCAGCAGTAATTGCATTCCTTTACTATTGCACCACCTTTCATGACTTTGGCTAATCTGTTCTCGATGGAATATTGAACAGTTACAGATAAATGTCAGCCATCTGTGTAAGTGTAGAGCTCCCTATTTGAAACCATTCAGTGAATTCTGCCTCAGTATGAATGTCTCGGCCTGCATAGCAGCTTGCCAAGACGGATCAAAAGTATTTGCTTTTGTCTTTAGACAGAGCAAAAGTTGTATGAGTGTAGAGGTACCTTCAGTTTGTCATTGTGTGACATGTGTAAACCTTTGGTTTTTGCAGCCACCTTGTCAAATGTTAGTGTTACATTTTGCTGAATGGCTCACAATGAGATGTCTGTCACGACTGTTGAGTGAGAAACTGCCAGCTACCTCAGATAGCCCAAATTACTCACATTTCCCACCGTAGTGCTCATGTAACTTAACAACTATGAGTAACGGGTTAATATAGTAATAATATATCTAAACAATAATAAAGTTTAAACCTGATGCAAACATCATGACTACACAAGTATAAATGAGCAATAACATTCGCTCCATGAGGACGGGCAACGACTGTAGTGGAGTCACTGCAGAGGTCCTCTGATCATCGCACAGCATGCTTCCAACCTCCTTATGGAGGCAAGCTGTGCTAGCAGCATTATTCTCCTGACCCATGGGGTTGTTTTGACCACATAGGTCAAAGGTAATAAAGGCGAACTTTTCTACTGTAAAAATCCTGTGATTACAATTGGATTGCACTGAATAAGAAACACAATGTATTGTAGTACAAATGATACTGAAGTACTAAAGATTTGTTTGAAGAGATAAACATCTTTGTGTTGATGGAACTAAAGGACATTGGACATTGAAGGATAGTCCTCCCCGAGCATGTGGTCACACTTGGGGATGATCACATATTACAGAGTACTATTAGCCACCATGACACTTTAGCATTTGATGTGTTTATATTTGTTGTTAAAGTTGTTGACAAAAACTCTCTTTTCTCCAGTGCAGAGATTAAAGATTACTTCCCGTCATGACTCCTGATGCTGTACGTTGGCTCTTCACAAAACTATAACTAAAGGAAACAACATGGTTAAGTTGCGAAGCACAACTCGAGAACATTCCTGGTTTGGTTTTGGATGATTAACCTTACATGTTCCTCGCTCTCCCTTTGGTTTCCTTTCTTCCTTACTACAGTCAACTGTCCAATAAAGCCAAAGCACACACCCACAAAGTAATAATAATAACTTGGTGGAAGAACACTTGAGGTCATTGTTTGAAATGGTCAACAAGCAGCACTGGTTTCTTCAAATACTTGCTTTGTTGACTTGCCAAGCCACCCCAACCTCCACGGCCCGCACTGACTTTGTAGCTTCGTGCTGTTTCCTGTCTTGCTGCAAATAGATAAAACTCATTGTTGCTAGGGTTTTGTTACTTCAGGATAAACTGGTTATTTTGCTGCATACTTACTGAAACAACTGGCACTGTAGTTTTTCAAATGAAGGGAGTCTCAATGCACAAACGAGAGCTGTAGAGAAATAAAGTGTGAACATTTTTAATTAGGCCTTCTTCAGCCAGTTTTCTTTGACCATCTGTTTGTCTTTTTATCTCAATTTTATTTTAATGGACTCAGAGAAGAATGGAGTCATAGTAAGCTCACAGTGTTCTCCAGACTTATCTGTTTTTATATACGCACCATGGTCCTAACCCTGTATATCCCAGTAGAATATTCCAGATTCCTGAATGTCGTGAAACATTCCAAACACCTAAATATAGCCAAAAACTGCTGTAAAATGTCAACAGGTTAGTTAAATGTAAAGATCACAAGTAGCTCTTTTAAACCTTTTATGACCATTTAAAAATAGTATATTTTTCTACATTTCCTCATCTATTTCTCATTCCCTTTTTCTCATACTCCACTTCTTGGTCTGCCTTCTTCACCACTGCTCTCATAACTCATCTCTACCTCAAGCCTCATCTCCTGAATTGAAGTTAGGATCTAACGCACAACAACCTGCATAACGATCCTTATTTAATCATGATATTGTCCCAAATACTGATTTTTATCAGATCAGGCATGCGACCCTCTTGCCTTCGGAGAGCTTTGTCAGCCTCTTCCAGAGTAAATAGTCACTCGGCCACTACGAGGAAACAGCGATCTGACAGAATGCACTCACTAGACAAAAGGAGTCGCGCAATCTGCAAATGTGCTTTGCATTGTCGTATTTCAATCGTTATTTGCTTGGACCTGAAGTTTTGATGCCTATTATGTATTTTTTTTTCGGGGGGCTCCAGGGAGAATTCCTCTCTTCTGGTCAATAGGATAATATCAATATGACTCTGAAAGCCCACAGCCTACAAATATGTCCATTACAATAACATCATCTGCCAGCACAGCCACTACAAAGCACATTCACGGTGACACATGCTGAAGACTAGCCCTCCATGTCCCCTGCTGCATGTTGTGCACAAACAAGTCATGTCAGTTTTCCGGTCACAGGCTTTTCCCATTGCCAAACATTTGAATGAATGTTGATCCATAAATATTTAATTGGTCCCCCATCCCCTGTGGGAGCAGCAACTAAACCCTCGATATCTGACTAACGAGATAAGAGGAGACTCAAACTCAGTATGTAGAGGGGAAAAGACAAAAAGGAAATGTCAGCAATAAAAACGGGAATATTTGAGTGCATGTGGCATCACAAAAAGTGGAGTATGTGTTCTTCTAAATGAATGGATGCATCAAAGCACAGCATAACAACAACGTTCCACTGATGTTCACGGCAGGAATGGAATAAGCATGGAGGGAGGGTAACAGCACAAACTAGGAAGGAGGACACATGCAAAACAATTAGGCATTCACTTTTAAAAGAAATGTGTAGACTGTGTGTTGCACAGAGGGGGAGGTCATGGAGGAATGTACGGTGTTAAGTATGATTGATGGGCTGGGAATGTGCAAGAGAAAAGGAATCCGCGAGGTGGATTTGCAGCAGACAGCTCATATTCAGAGAAAATTATGAAGAAAAAGTGATTCAAGGTAATTACAAGAAAAAGATTATACAGCAGTGATGTCTGTCTGGTCTTGTCTGATAGAAGCCAACTTGGTGTGTGACTCAACTTGATGACTTAATGATGTTCTCTGCATTAGCTGTGGGCTGGCCTGTCCAGGGGGCATTGACATTTTCTGATGAACTCATCATTCACAGACTTATAAATACAGCTTTAAAGACAGTGAGTCATATATCATATGTACATATAGACTCAACTGAGCAAGTTCTGCAAAAGTGTATCCATTATCTTTCTAGCTTGTCCTAGCTGCAGCTTGGCAGAAAGAAGGTATACCCAAGACAGGTCATCAGTGAGCCACAGTGCTGCTACGTTCAGTGAGACCGCCTGAGGCATGTACTACAAAGCATGATATTGTCTTATCCAGTTAAGTTCTGGCTTTTCTGTAATACAAAGGTGGCTCACTTCTTACTGGGCTAAATTGCCATGGTAACCGATGCTGTAGACCTAACGTTCTCCGAAGCAGGTAAAGATCCAGATTAGTGGTACACAAGTATGAAGTCATCACCTACCGACCAATCAGTACTCCAGAATATATCATCACCACCTCGGTAAGATTTCTCAGAACTCTGCAGGGAGAGTAGAAATGTCTAAAATATTTTTCTTTCCCCGATGAGCATCGATAATAATTATAGATTTTTTTTTCTGTTGCCAGGAAACAATTTTACAACAGTTTTGCTGTTCTACAAGTGTAAATTGTTTTGTAACGCCTGTGATGTCACTTTTTTTAACAAAAAAGAGACATCACAGGCGTTACAAAACTTGTAGTCAAGTTGACATCCGTGGGACCTCCGTTTATGGGCTATTTATAGTCCAAATGTGGTCATTGTGGACGTCTTTTCAATGTTAGACTTTGACCCATTGCCGTTTTTATAATGCTTCTACATGTATAGGCTCTGTAGTCCCAGAAACAGTTATGTGTGAAGGAATGCAGAGTGAACATGTCCAAGATGGTGAGGCCTCTTGAGCTTAAACAGAGCTGAGCAGCTGCAGTGTGGATTTCGAGCAGAAATTCCCCGAGGTGTCGCGGATAAATACAACAAAATAAAACCAGTACTGCTACCAAAAAAAAAAGATTCATTCATAACACATGGGAAAAGGCCCAGGGAAACCGAGTTAACGATAAAAACAATAAAAAAAATAAAAAAAACCTGAAAAGCATAAATTATAAAAGCATAAAATCCGAGCCTCAGCTCTCGTGGCCCGGTACTAAATGACTCACCTACTGGTACCGGTCGAGGGGTTAGGGACCGCTCTTCTTAAGGACATATTGATGGTTGGGAGGAAGTAATTACTGAAGTTAACTCAGAAAGATCAGTTAGAGACAGTGATTGGCTACTGTTTGGTACAAATTGGTCTTAGCCTTAAGCCTTGAAAATTCCAAAGTTGTGTGAGTTATAAAAAATAAAAAAGCTTCAGTGACCTGATTATGAAAGGGAAAGTATCCATAAAGATCAAAGCTGTTCTTTTGTACCCTGTAAGCATGTTCTTTGGTGCCATTTGTTGATCTTTATTGCCAGCAACAAATGACCAAAAGCTAATATGCTGTGTGTGGCCGATGGTCTGGCAGGTTGGTGTAAATGCACCATTAACATGGCCTTCCAATCAGTCCTTATGAATGCTGTCTGAATCATTATCGCTAAACTGTCAAGCAGTTTTTTCAGATCTGCCATAGTTGGTTTCAATTACTTCGTGAAACCTACACTACTTAAATAAGGATGGCGAAAAACTGTGGTCATCATTATAAGCAAACATTAAGACTTCCTGGCTGATGTTGCGCTTATATTTCTTAGAGCTGATTAAACTTATATTTTGAAACCTGCTATAATAAGTAGACTAAGAAAAGCGCTGCTTCCTGTGCAACTGTGGGAAATTAAAAGTAAAAGATGTAAGCCCCACTCTCTTAAAATGTTATAAAGAGACAAATGCAGTTGTTGTAGTAAACACTGTCTCATGACAGCATCATAGATTAGTCTGAAGTGATTGAACACATGTCCAATGCTCATTTTCAGACCAACACTGTCATTCAAAGAGATGCAGGTAAGCACTTCATGATCAAGGGTAAGACAGAATTGGGCAAATACGTAAAGAAAAATAAATTGTTAGCAATGAAGCAGCTAAGAGTTGCTGTACTAGACTGTGAGGCAAAAAGAAGAGGAAGAATAGAGATGCGAAGGGAACCGAGTAAGAGATTAACTGTGTTCTGACCTCTAGCAATGGCATCAGTGAGCTGTCTGTGTGATTAGAGCTGCTGCACACTGACTGTAGCACCAAGGACGCTGCAGAGATGGGCAGAACTTCTGAGAGTATTAATTAGTCTACAAACTGTATCGACCTCTATTGAGGAACAGTAAGAATTGCAAAAATGGGAATAGGAAAAAGCCTAAGAGTGCCAGTCTACCCCAGTCCGGTATGGAAGCCAGCTAAGTTGGACCAATTGCATTTGCAGGATGGGATATGCAACTATACAGTATTAAGAGGCAGAGGACCAAATGTGTTGGACAGTGGTTCATGACTCCCAGGTTAGCACTGTTTATTGCACTGCAAACTGGGAATACTGGGCTCAGATTCAAATCCAGTTAGGAAAACTGTGGGACAATAATTGCCACTGTTGGTATCTGAATTGGATCAGTCTACTTGGGACCAATTTGGCTTAAGTTCCCTGGACCACAGCCTCTTTTCAAAGGGTTTCATTTTGAAATGAAAGACAAAGAGAGCCTACAAAAATATATTTTAAAAAAAGAGTACAAAATTAAATGACTTGGAGAGGAGATAAAGTGACTACAAAGAAAAAAACTAACTGACAACAAACAGATGGATCCTTGGAACAAAGATACAGAAAATGTAAACTAACACATACAAAACAACTTCAAGGAGACACAAAACTACTAAGAGACATAAAAAGACTCCAAAGACACAGTAAGGGATCAAAAAAACCAAGTGAACAGACCAGTAAGCAACCAGAAGCAGACACGGAGCAACCTGAAAAGACACCATCGTTACAAAGGTGCTCACTAAAGTGACAAAGACACACAGATGAGCAGAAAATGATGAAAATGTCAAGGAGACCAAAAAAGTGTGTCTCCAAACAGACATGAAACAGCTGCAGAGTCAAATTATCACATTCACAAGATTATCAGACCTGACCTTTGACCTTGACATCAGGGTCAGTGACACACTGTCTGAGGTTTTTAACAGATGCACTTATGGTATCAACTTGAAAATCCTCTGTGATTTTCAGAAAACCTGACCTCTAAACATTGGGAGCATCTCCAAAAAATCCACCTCAAGTTTAAACTCAGCTTAAAAATCTTACATTGCCTCGTCCTGGTGCTATCATTTTCACAAAGTATGGTGTCAACACCACCCACTCACGGGCTGATGGGGGGATAATACCTAAAGCAACCAAACAACAGAGAAAAACTACAAACAGATATGAAGCAACTACAAAGACAGAAAGCTACAGTTACACATGCATGAACACAGACACAAAACGAACTGGATTCAAAACAAACAAAGAGCCACAGAACAATTACAAAGGATATCTATTCATTTTCATATATTGCTAATTTGAGTCTATCTCATATTTTGTACTTAACAAACATGATTTATTGTTGCTTCTAAACCTACCTCTAAATCATGACTTGACAACAGTCATTCGTTCATGTGGGGCATTTAGCTAACCTGCCATTTTTGCCTTTAACTTCTTCCAAGTCCAAGTTTCACCAGACACAGTGTGATAAATACTGTTTCTCTCTGACAGCTTTCATATTGTCCAGATAAAATCTTTGCTACAAAGTCATTCATTGAAGATTGATGATATAAGTTTTCAAAAGCGCCTGAAAGAAAGTTGAAAGCTTTTCACAGGCCATAATTAAAATGAATGTTGCCTCCAGAGTGACTGGCTGCTTAACTTGTTTGTTGTAAATTTATGGTGAGAGCCAGAATATGAAGTGCCAAAAGTGCAGAAGGAAGGAAATGATAAATAAGAGATATGTACCGACAGGAGAAACAGGTGACAGGAAAAGAGTAGAAGGCAGAGAATGAGAAAATTAGTCTGAAGTGTAACTAAGCAAGTGCTTGGCAGCTCCTTGTTCTCTGAAGATCTTCACTAGAGGAGCTCGTTCCTCCTCCTGTTTTCTCTTTGTTCAACTTTATGTCAGCTTCTTTTCTTCACTGTCTTTTAATTCCTAGACAGACTATATGACATCCTCTTCCTCTCGTATTGCATAGTATCAGCAGAGATAGTGTTTTCCTTCCAAATTCTTTCTGTTTGTACAGCCAGCCGAAGTCTCTGGCCTTCTGTTGTTTTGCTTTGTGTTTGTGTATTTGTAAAATGTTGAGACGTGTTTCTTGACTATTGCAGCAGCATAAACGTGAATATTCCCAGTCTTATCCTGGCGCAGATGTTCTTCCCTAGCATGCTATCTTTATTGACTGCACTATATGGTATCAGTTTGGGAAATGCTCGTTTTTTAGGCCTCACGATCCTCATGCACGATCCTCATGCACAATCCCAGATCTACAAAAATATCTTTGCAAGTGTGGTATGAACCAGTCTATGAATCGGTCTAACTGAATGCATCGTCACAGTGAAGAGTTCTAAAATACGCTTAATGAAAATGGTGGCATGAGTATCTTGGTAATATATCAGGCATACCATTATGATCACTGACAGGTGAAGTGGATAACATGGAGTATCTCTTTGTCGTGGCGTTAGTGGGATATACGAGGCTGCAAGTTAACATTTAATCCTCAAAATTGATGTGTTAGAAACATTTTGATGGATAGACGTTCCATTCAGAGCATCTCCAAAACTGCAGGGGTGTGTGGTGTTCTCCAGTCTGCAGTGGACAGTGTCCATCAAAATTGGTCCAAGAAAAGAACAGTGGTGAGTCAGCAACAGGGTCATGAGTAGCCTTACCCACAGTGAAATCTGGCCAAATGTGTGGTCCAGTCCAAAAGATAAGGTACCGGGAACAGGTAAACACACACAGGGGGCAGAAGTCTATTGAAGCTGTCATAGGGCGAGAGGCGGGACACAACCTGGACAGATCACCAGCCTGTCACAGGGAGACAGACAACCATGCATACCTACTGACCTAACCCCACTAACTATATGTACCCAGAGACACAGAGCTTCTTCCTCTGAGGCTACAGTGCTAAACACTGCGCCACGAAACTCTCACTCCATATTTTAAAAAGTAGGAAAGGTATGATTACCAGGTTTGATACTTTTTGTCCTTGACAGCTTAAACCACAATAAACAGCACAAGCAGGCTCTTGTAACCTTGACTTTCCTGTGAGTCCAGGCAGCTATTCACTCTTTTTTTTTTTTTTTTTTTTTTAAGGTGTCCCGTTTGGATCTTTAGCCATCAGAATTGTTGTCTTGAGGCCAAGAAAGATGGCAAGCGGATTTATTTTACCAAGTGGATCATCATGACCTTGCCATATTGGTCCATTTGATTGACCTTTATTATAATTATGAATTTATTTTATTTTCAGTTCCTACAAATGGGCCAGACATGAACTGGGGGATAGGACAGGGAGAAAGAATGAAAGAAAGAGAGGGAGAGAAAGAAAACCAAAGGGGAGAAGAGATGGTGAGAAGGGGGGGAAGAAAGAAAAAGAAAAAGAAAAACAAACAAAACACCTGGATCACCTGTATGGAGAAAAAGAACAGAAGAGAAAGCAAACAACAAAGAGCAACATAATAAAAAAACCAGCACCATCACAATAAACTAGCTAGCAGTAGATACTAAATATTAAACGATATTGTGCAGCACGCAAGATAGACAGTGCACAATGTGCTTTGAGGCAGCAACCAAGAAAGGTGTAGTCCGCGTCTGTGAACACCCGTGTGTACACCTGTGTGCATACCTTTGTGGATCAGCACGCTTGTATTCCAAAGGTTTCTCCATGTAACGATCTGCTAAGGAGTGTGGGGAGCCACAGCCCCATCCACCAGGGTATGAAGCAGGTATGGAGGAGATCCAGGCCCCAGATATCCAGAGGCCCCAGAGTACAAGGACCCGAGGAGGACCACCAAAGGGGGGGGGAACCGTGCCACCCTCCTGGGAAGAGCTGAGTAGAGCCCCAAAGGAGAGGTCACCCCACAGCTACGGAGCAGAGGCCAGAGGGGGTTGCAGTGGCGTGCCCGCGGGCTCTGCCGGCAGCCAGCTGTGCCAGAGAGGACCGAGCTTCAGGCCCAGAGGCCAGAGGTCTGAGGGCATCCCACCCCCTGGAAGGAGCCCACCCGGGCCACAGGCGCCCGGCCCCGCCAATCGGCCACCAGGAGTGAGCCGGTACATACATGAGCGCCCAGCCCCAGATGACAAGGACCACCAACACACCAACGTCTGAGGGCATCAGCCACCGGCAGGGACTGTGGTGAGGGGAGATAGGCCTCCGTACTTAGGAGGGCCTGAGATGTACCCAGAGAGGTTGAGTCTAAAACCAACCTGACATATAGGGAGTGCAGAATTATTAGGCAAGTTGTATTTTTGAGGAATAATTTTATTATTGAACAACAACCATGTTCTCAATGAACCCAAAAAACTCATTAATATCAAAGCTGAATGTTTTTGGAAGTAGTTTTTAGTTTGTTTTTAGTTTTAGCTATTTTAAGGGGATATCTGTGTGTGCAGGTGACTATTACTGTGCATAATTATTAGGCAACTTAACAAAAAACAAATATATACCCATTTCAATTATTTATTTTTACCAGTGAAACCAATATAACATCTCCACATTCACAAATATACATTTCTGACATTCAAAAACAAAACAAAAACAAATCAGCGACCAATATAGCCACCCTTCTTTGCAAGGACACTCAAAAGCCTGCCATCCATGGATTCTGTCAGTGTTTTGATCTGTTCACCATCAACATTGCGTGCAGCAGCAACCACAGCCTCCCAGACACTGTTCAGAGAGGTGTACTGTTTTCCCTCCTTGTAAATCTCACATTTGATGATGGACCACAGGTTCTCAATGGGGTTCAGATCAGGTGAACAAGAAGGCCATGTCATTAGTTTTTCTTCTTTTATACCCTTTCTTGCCAGCCACGCTGTGGAGTACTTGGACGCATGTGATGGAGCATTGTCCTGCATGAAAATCACGGTTTTCTTGAAGGATGCAGACTTCTTCCTGTACCACTGCTTGAAGAAGGTGTCTTCCAGAAACTGGCAGTAGGACTGGGAGTTGAGCTTGACTCCATCCTCAACCCGAAAAGGCCCCACAAGCTCATCTTTGATGATACCAGCCCAAACCAGTACTCCACCTCCACCTTGTGCTTTTGGGCACTCCAGTGATGTTGCAGCTCTGAAATATGGCCAAACTGGTGGCAAGTGGCATCTTGGCAGCTGCACGCTTGACTTTTCTCAGTTCATGGGCAGTTATTTTGCGCCTTGGTTTTTCCACACGCTTCTTGCAACCCTGTTGACTATTTTGAATGAAACGCTTGATTGTTCGATGATCACGCTTCAGAAGCTTTGCAATTTTGAGACTGCTGCATCCCTCTGCAAGATATCTCACTATTTTTGACTTTTCTGAGCCTGTCAAGTCCTTCTTTTGACCCATTTTGCCAAAGGAAAGGACGTTGCCTAATAATTATGCACACCTGATATAGGGTGTTGATGTCATTAGACCACACCCCTTCTCATTACAGAGATGCACATCACCTAATATGCTTAATTGGTAGTAGGCTTTTGAGCCTATACAGCTTGGAGTAAGACAACATGCATGAAGAGGATAATGTGGACAAAATACTCATTTGCCTAATAATTCTGCACTCCCTGTATAGACACAGACGAACAGGCACACGCGGACACAGACGTGCATTCCCACCCCATATGCACAACCAAATACTCGGCACTCACCCAACGTGTAGACAGACACAAATAGACACTGCACAGACAGTCGCACTCCCCAAACATACTCTATATCCCAGGTCCAGGTACCCCCACCCTCAGAGGGGCAAGCCGCACCTAGACCCAGGAGATGTAACCCTTCTCTCTGGGGTGGAGGCAAGCGGACCACCTCCTTATCTGCAGTAGCAGGGAGGCCCCGCATCCCAGACCACAGTCTGATGGCTAACAGAACCGGGGTGAGTGAAGACCTCAAACCTCCCTACGCCCGCTCATATGTAGTGTTGCTGTGTGCTGTTCTAAAGTGCATTTAAAACTCAGGAGAGTATGGTACTAGCTTCCTCTCAGAGAGCAGCACGGCTCTTCCTGAAAACCCTTAGTGTCTAAATGCATTTAAAATTGAGGGTAGGGCACCAGCGCCAGAGGTGGGTTGGAGTACACCGACCATCCTCTGGATGCTGTAAAACGTGCCCACCCCCAAGGCCCTATATGTATGTGTTATGTGAGAGTGTGTGAGTAATGTGGATGTCTAGGTTGCAGAATAAAATTGAGGCACAGGCGGCCAGAAGGGGACAGAGGGGGAGTGCCTCCCCTGTACCCTGGTGACATACCTGCACCCCAAGCCCTGCGTGTGTGGGTGGGTGTGGTAGAGCGGGAATAGGGAGGCAGCTTAGGATGGGGAGGGAAGAAAGGGAGGGGCAAGCGGCCCCTCCCTGGGGCCAGCTCCCCCGCTGACCCCAGTAGGCACCCCCACACTCTGGAACCCACCAGGGCAAGGGGGCCCAGGCCCATCCGGACCGGGGCCCGCAGCAGCAGCACCGCCCAGCCCCACAGAGTCCGGGGCAGCCCACCCGACTCCACCCCAGAGAAAACTGCACCCACCCCATCATCCAATCATCTCCCAAACTACACAAGACAATAGACACCCAGGTTGAGTTCATTCTCCACCTCTCCTATATCTCTCCCCCCACCTGCAGAGTGAGCTCCTGTAGTGAGGAGACCACCTGCAAAGATATAATAACCTCCCCACCAGTTAGAGAGCCCCCTAGTAGGGCCGATGCATCAGAGGTCCCCTGCACTGGGGCTGAGCCCCCTTGCACCCACCCGCCCACTGCTCCGGCGACACAACAGCCAGGACCCAAGCCCCCAAAGCCCGGCCAGCACCCCAGACTGGGGGGCGGAGCACCCCCAGACCCCCAAGCCTCCACGCCCGTGCCGGACCCTCCCAGGGGCAGCCAGGCTACCAGGCCAGTAACCAACGTCCGCCAGCACAGACCCTCCCCCATCTCCGCTGTACGCAGCCACAAGGAAAACACCATCCAAGAGCCCCAGAGCTCCTAACCAGGTCATGGCCACATCCCCCAGGTTAGTCCCTCTAGGGAAACGTCCGTAGGGACTCCCCAGACGCCCTAAGGCCATCCCTACCCCCATATCAACCACAATAGCGAAGGCAGGACCAAACCATGACCCCCCCACCCCCACTAGGTGATGAAGCCGATCAAAGGAGCCCAAAGGGATTGATCAAATGTGATGGCAGATGTTTTATCAAGACTAATGTGATCTATTAGATGGTTTCTATATTGGTTAGAATTAAGATTATTTTTATTTTTCCAGTTAATGAGGACCATTTTCTTGGCAATGCATAGGGCCGTAAAAACAACGTGGGCTGTGTTTATTTCTGCAGTGACCTCATCCAAGTTAACCAGCAAGCATACTAAAGGGGAGGCTGGAATGTTACATTTCAGACACTTTGATAAGTCTTCACATATCTCACACCAAAATTTCTGAACTGGTGGACAGAACCAAAGAGCGTTGATGTAATTGTCCGGTGTATTTGCTGTGCAGTGTGAGCAGTTGTTGGAAGGCGTATAGCCCATCTTGAACATCCTATGACCAGTATAGTGCACTCTATGTAATATTTTGTATTGTATTAATTGCAAACTGGGATTTCTGATCCATTGAAAGGTTTTTAAGCATATCTGAGACCAAAGGATTGGGTCTAAGTTGATTGATAAATCTGCTTCCCATTTTGCAATAGGAAGGGATATTGATTCATCTATTTTAGAAAGTGTTCTGTATATTTTAGACAATAATTTGGGGGGTTTTAGACTAAAAAATTGTACCACACTTGGTGGTGTTTGTAATTCAGCTTCACTGGGATTAAATTTCTTTTTTACTATGGATTTAATTTGTTGATATTCCAAAAATCGTTTCTTGTTGATCCCATATTGTGTAACTAGTCTGTCAAACGAAATAAAGTCTGTTCCTTCCCACATATGTTCCAAGTATTTAATTCCTTTGCAACTCCAATCTGGAAAGTTTATCATAATATTGTTTTGTAATATGTCCGGATTGTTCCAGATAGGTGTGCGTTTGCATGGGATTAATGAAGACTCTGTCATTTTTAGAAACTCCCACCATGCTGTCAGAGAAGAGCTAATATTGATGCTTTTAAAGCATTCATGTCGTTTGATGTTTGAGCTGATAAATGGTAGGTCTGAAATTTCTAGGTTATTACATAGTGCCTGTTCTACATCTATCCAAAGTTCATCTAAGAGGGTGTGTTTAAACCATCTAGAGATGAACTGAAGCCTGTTGGCTAAAAAATAGTGATTAAAGTTAGACAGATCTAATCCTCCTTTATCCTTGGTCCTTTGTAGTGTTTTTAAGCTGATACGTGGGGGTTTATCTTTCCAAAGGAATTTAGAAAGATACGAGTCTAGAGATCTGAACCAATCTTGTGATGGCTTATTTGGGATCATTGAAAATAAATAGTTTATTTTTGGCAAGACCATCATTTTTATAGCGGCGACCCTTCCCATGAGTGATATGGGTAAAGATTTCCATCTAGCCAGGTCGCCTTGTCTTTAAAAGTGGGATGTGGTTTAATTTAGTTAATTCTGAAAGTTTAGAAGAGATATTAATACCTAAGTATTTTATATTTCCACATTGCAGTGGGGAAGGAGAAGAATTATGGAAGGAGCAATTAATCGGAAGAACTGTTGATTTCGACCAGTTAATTGAATAATCTGAGACACTTGAGAAGGAATTTATCAATGCAACTATCCACTCTTACTACACTGTACAACGTCACCTCAACAATAGCAAATTTAACTAGTTTTTAGTTGTTGAATTTCATGCAGATTGTACATGATTTAATTTTGTTCACCATAGAAACATAAAAAAGTGAAATTGGGTGGTTATTGCATACATAAATGAAAAAAAAAATAATTGTGTATGGAAAACTCTCATAAACTGATATAGCTGCTAATGCAACACTTTCAGAGGTAAGCGTGGCAGCTCTTCTGGTTAACCTCATCTTGGTCTGTAGTTTAAGTTTAGCTCATGTTTTTGTCAAGCAACTGTTACTAAGGCTGAGGGAGGTGTTATTGAAAAACACACTCTGCAGCAACAGCTGGATGGGCAACTCATGGACCCCCAACATCTGGTCATTGAACTGATTATGCAAAACTGTTCCTGTTGTGCGACTGTGACGACATCATCTTCAACAAAGAGAATGCTTAGTTATCATATGTCGTTTTTGTAACTCGAGAAAAGGACAAAACATGACAGTATGTGAATACGGATGTGATAAATTCTAAATTATAATAAAATCTGTTCATGATATTAAAAGAGCCTGAAGAGGTGGAGCAATAACGGTGAAACCACATTCATTCAGATGCCTCCCAGCACTTCCAGAGATGAGTCTTATATCTAAAGGTGACCATGCTTTTGTTATCAGTGTCAGTGATCTGACTATGGAGGCAGTTCTAACATAATCAGGTTTTTTTCTGTCAGTATTTTTATTTTCCTTTTAACTTTTGTGAATTATCACTTATTGTGCTAACAATTTGTGTATTGCATATTTAAAAAAATCTCTTCTTGTATCACTGATGCGGTGTCTGACAGTTATTCATCAGTTAGATTGGACCACATGGGCCAGCCTTCGGTCTCCATGTGCATCTATGAGCTTTGGCTGATGATCCTGTTCCTTCTTGGACCACTTCTGACAGATACACAAGTTGGCCCTTCTCACACTTCACCCATTTTTCCTGCTTCCAACACATCAACCTCCAGGACAAAATGTTGACTAATAAATTATTAGCTTAAAAAAAAAATATATATATATATATATATATACCATGTGGATTCTTTACAAATCCTACCATGTGAATTCATGGATTTTTTTTTCACATTCTGTTTTTCACAGTTGAAGTGTACCTCTGGTGCAAATTACTGACCTCTGTCATCATTTTAGGTGGGGGGGACTTGCACAATCGGTGGCTGACTAAATACTTTTTGCCCAACTGTATGTGGAGTTTGAGGACAAATCAGGCAACCGTTTCTACAAAGTAAATTTGGTGAGCTTTCTTGGGAAGAAGACTCTACTATTACCTGGAAGTTTATTTGCAGTCTAATACAACAGTAATGAAATAAAGTTATTTTCCTTTATGAAAGTTTGGTATTTCTGTTCTGCTGCCGATTTCATTTCTATCAGTAACATCAAATTTAAAATAAAAATACCAGTTAACAACAGTGAGTCAATAACCAATGAGGGGGATCTATTGTGCTCATTTCTAGCTTCACATCTTTGTGCTTGGACTCAAATAAGTAGCTTTGCAAGGTTTCCATTGTATACTGGGCCTTGTTGTAACCCTTTCATCCAACAAGCCATGTACACGAAGCCTATGCACAGTTTTGCAGACTGTTGTGCGCATGTTGTAGCTCAGGGGTGTCAAACTCAAATACACAGTGGGCCAAAATTCAAAACTGGAAGATAGTCGCGGGCTAACGTTAATAGTATTTGAAATATATTTATTCCTCCAGATATAAGAATAAATCTTTTCTTATGGACTCAAACACATTTTGCTGAAAAACTGAATATGGAACAAGCAAAGCTTAATACTAAACAATATATATATTAGCTGTATAATACCAGTAGGCCAGCTCTAACAGTAATTTGGTATGGCTTCGCGGGCCAAATGGAATCAGGCTACGGGCCAAAATTGGCCCGCAGGCCAGAGTTTGACACCTATGTTGTAGCTGGTTACTGTCACTAGGGTAAAGTGTTAGAAACATGTGGAACAACTGGACGGTGGGCTGCTTGTCCTTGTGCGGTTATTGGTCCTGGGCCCACAACGGAGAACACTGAAGTCATAAGAAAGAACAAAGTGAAACTGATTTTAAATCGATAAAGGCTGTACACTGTAACCTTTGTGTGTGTTCATCTTGATCTTTGATGAGCGTTTTTGCATTTCTTACCCTTCACTGTGAACTTCACAGTTACTCACTTTCCTGTTCAGGCCAACTTTTCCACCATTAATTATTCTTATGATAATAATAATAATACATTTTATTTATAGGCACCTTTAAAATTCAATACAGCCGTATACACAGTATGCAGTGTACCGAAATGCTAACCCTGTGCTGTTTCACCCCAAGCCCACCATGGTGCATTTCTAGATATATAAAGACCCTCAAGGTCACCTTAGATTAGTAAGGTTCCATTTTCCAAATATCTCACTAACAGACTGAAGAGTGCAGTTTGAAGCCTGATCTTTGTGACTTACAGAGATTCCTTATGCAAATATATAAAGTACATACTATACTGTCAAAAGGTTTTTGCTCATCTGTCTTCATACATGTATGAACTCGAGTGATATTCCATTATTAATCCATAGGGTTTAATGTGATGCCGACCTTGCCTTTGCAGCTATAACAGCTTTAACTCTTCGGGGAAGGCTTTCCAAGAGGTTTAGGAGTGTGTTTATGGGAATTTTTGACCACGCTTGGCACAATGCAGTCAGACAAATACAGTTCTTTTGGCAACAGCAAAAGACTCGTCCATCAGATTGACAGATGGTGAAGCACGAATCATCACTCAAGAGATACATGTTTCCACTGCTCTAGAGTCCGGTGGCGATGAGCTTTACACCACTGCAGCTGACACTTGGTGATGTAAGGCTATGATGCAGCAGCTCGGACACGGAAACCCATTCCATGAGGCTGTCACTGTTTCTCAGCTAATCTGAAGGCTACATGAAGTTTGTAGATCTGTAGCAACTGACTCTGCAGCATGTTGGCAGCCTCTGTGCAGTATGCGCCTCAGCATCTGCTTAACCCGCTTTGTGATTTTACAAGGCCTACCATTTGGTGACTACATTTAGAGAAGAAGAATATCTCCTATTAATCTCCTATTAATCTCCTATTTAAGGAAAAACAGCAGGGTTTTATAACAACCCCCCCCCCCCCCCCCAAAACAACAACAACAAAAAAAAAAACAGATCTTGTGACCAAAGGAAAACCAAAAACTATATGGTGCCATCTATATTTGAAGTAGTAATCACCATAGCGTGAGCAAACAGCAATAAGGCTATGTGACCAAAAGAAAAAAGGAGCAGAGGGCTGCCAGTATTTCAAGTGAAAATACATTTTCATGTGCACAGCAGTGGAGAGTGAGAGCAGCAACCAAAAGGTCACCTGCTCCAGGAAATATTCTTCTCAAGAGTAACATTCAGGCAGAGGAAAGAGCAGGGAAGAGTCACTTTTGTTTCCACTTTTACACAAGTGACAGGTTGCTTACATCACCTGTTGTGTCTTCTGTGATAAGGTGTCTAAACTTATATATGGTCTCAAATGAGTAAGCAAGCACGAGTAGGACTGCACAACAGTTTGTAACTCATTTCAACTGGGTGTACTGCTGCCATATCAAACAAAGATGTTCAGCCTAAAACTTACATGACTGCACACAAATTGTATAAATACAGATAAAACATCTGGAAACAATCATAGCTGTACTGCAGGATGCCTTATATAAACACATCTCACAGCATAGAAAATCATCCATTGGAGTGATCACATTTGTGTGTGTCATTCACATTGCAATTGACTTGTTTTGTTAATTTTTGGGAGATTGTGGGAGGTACAACAGGCTCTGATTGCATCTGTGTGGTGGTGTGCAGCTGCATATCACATTGGACTCCACTGATTTGTGTTGATCTTCAGGAAGTGCTTGGACTTGGGATCTTCATTATGCGTGTACACAATGACTGTAACTGTGCAGTTAGAATATGCTGCAGCCCTGTTTCTAACCTTAGCACTCCATAGTCCATTACAACTCTAAGGCTTTCTTAGAAAACACATCTGCCATCTGAACAGAACGATGCCTGCTTAGAAACAATAAATAATCCAGCATTTCTACACATTGTGCTGCTCTGACCTGTCCTTGCCATTGCACTGGCTGAGGTAGTTCACAGCCTGTAGAAGAACACTGGTTTACAGACAACAGACATCTGCGTTGTCTTCCAAACACATTTGAAAAGACACCCACTGCTGGATGTCTATTTTAAAAGACGTTGTTTTGATACCCCCCGGAGGTCTGGATAGGTTGGAGTGCTACATGGCCTAAAAACAGAAAAGTGTGAAGTCCACCAATGAGACCCTACATATTACAAAATGAGCAACATGCTGTTTTCACTAAGACTTAAACTCACGATTGAGACTCACCAGGAAAGTATTTAAGATCAAGGGAGCCTGGCTTATTTTCCTGCAGAGGTCTAGACTTGTTTCTGCACCACAGAGCCCTGCCCCCTGCTGACCCTGCTGACCATTAGAAAGAAGGACTTGACTTTTCAAAGATAGAAGCTATATCCATTTTTTTTCCATACAGTGACTCATTAGACCTAAGAAAAAACCTAGCAATGCCGATGTTGTCATTTCTTAAGTATTGCTTATCCTATAACTGCTCTTTTGGTTTTATTGCAGACTTCAACACAGTCCTATACTCGTGGGTGGAAAGATGGCTACTTGCAGTATCAACGTGGCCGTTTTCATTGTGTTGACAAGTTAAACTCAAGTACCTCTTAAAGATTACTGCAAAGCCACTCTGTTTCAAATTACATGTCCAGTTGCTCACAGATTATTAACAAAACTACGCAGCTTCTTGTAGTTCAGTGTGGAGAGTAGCAGCACCACTTGGCTCAGAGCCATAGGCTGTGATTATAGATGGCGCATGCAAAGCCGGAAAGCTTGTAACTCTGAACCCTTCACCCCCATCCCATTTTCTCTGTCTTCAGTAAAAAAGTTTACATAGATTCCAATGTGCTGAGTAAGTTCTGTAATCCTCAGACTTATTATAAACCCTCTTTAAAATTTTAAGTGTAAGGAAAAAAATCAATTGGCAAAACAAGAGCTTACTTTTCAGCTTGTTGGAAGGCTTACGTTTTGGAAAATCCATGGCTGTGTCTGAAAAGCAGCATACTGAAAACAAAATGCAATGCTTCCCGCCTGGCTAAGTGAATGAGTGAATGATTAAGTGACTTGTCACTGAGTTAAATCCAAGAAATCCTGCTGCTATGAGTGACATGTTGACAGCCTGGTAAATGAAATCCAGCATTTTACTGCCAGCAAGCCACTCAGGCAATGCTTGGCCTTTTCTCTGGAATTTGCATGGAGAGCCTGGAATATCACACACTTGGTAAATGCACATTTCAGAAGATGTGAATGGACAGACAGCTAACACAATGCAGGTATAAGCTGCCTCTGCACCCCCACAAACACACACAAATCCACACACACTTTATGTGTCAGTAATATTTCTCCTTGCTCCAGAAAGCAATGCTGCATGACCTGGTTATGATATTACCTTAGCAACAAGCTGCCTTATAGCCAAGCTCTGCTTTGTGTGATGGTGTGTGTGTGTGTGTGTGTGTGTGTGTGTGTGTGTGTGTGTGTGTGTGTGTGTGTGTGTGTGCGTGCGTCTGTGTGTGTGCGTGCGTGCATGTGTGTGTGTGTGTGCGTGTGCTAGACAGAAGCAGAGAAAAGGACAGCAAGCCATTGCTTTTTTCTGGGAAGGAGATTTCAATGTATGTGTGCGCCAAAGTGTGTTCTAGCTGTGCGAGTGCATGTGTGTGTACTAACTATATTACACATGCATATTAATATATGCAGGTGTAAAACCTGGATGGTTTGGTTGTGAACAGCACCTCCCAGACCTGTCGTGACCTGCAATCCCTTTGTTATTCGTACAACATATATTGGATTACATTCACAAGAGCCTGGTAACGTATCGGCAGCTCAATAGTGCTGTTGCTCACAGCTTACTGTAATTGTTTTAATGATAGCTAATTAGCTTCCAAACACCAAGGATTCAATCTCAAATCAATGTGAGGAAAAAAATGAAACAATCATGCAAACCCATGGGTACCTTTAAATGAAAAGAAGAAAATAGGAAGCTGGTTTCAAAGGTGATAGGAGCAGAATTTAGGCATTAGTCATTCAATACCACCCTTATTTCCAAACTGGTGTAATGTGCGTAATTATGGTAACAAGCATGATCCTCACTGAGACGACTGGCAGCTTGTGCAGCCTCAGTGAATTGTTTGCCAGCAAGATGGATTTGGCAACAAATCTTATTGTTTTGATGCAAAAAAGAAAAAAAAATGTAAATGAATGTGATTCTTCCAGCTTAAATGGAGCATTTAGAATTTCTGACAGAGACAGATGGTTCCAGTAAAAAGGCTGATTGAAGAATCAATCCTGCAAATTTTTTATCCTGTTTAAGCAAAAGTACTCCTGGCACACACAAAAAAGGTGCACAGAAAACCAGGCGACCTGGAGATGGTCTCTGAATGTTAATGAGACTGAGTAACAGAACGAAAATGGCAATGAATTAAGGGCACCAATTTTCTTGAGTATGGTATCATTTAGTTGACGGTAATCATAGGTGTAATTTTTAATCACACAGACACACACACACATGCGCGCGCACACACACACACACACACACACAAATACTTTGTAGTTCAGTCAGTTACCACCTCCTTCATAATCTCCAAATCAGCCTGTGTTGGAGGATCTCCCTGAATTTTCTTGCTAAAATGATGAAGAGTCCATGGAGTCAAACACAACATCACTTTAATGCACTTTTAATCTCAAAAACATGTCATTTACATGCATCACTGGAAATATTTGTATGACTATCCAAGAGAGCTGGTTCCACAGAAGAGGGGCCTTAAAACTGAAGGCTCTCCCTCCCATTCTACTTTTAAATACTCTAGGAACAACAAGTAGGCCTGCAGAGCGAGAGCGAAGTGCTGTAATAGGGTGATATGGTACTACAAGGTCATTAAGATAAGATGTGGCCTGATTATTTAAGACCTTGTATGTGATGAGAAGGATTTTAAATTCCATTCTGGATTTAACAGGATCCAGAGAAACATGGGCAAAACATGCTTTCTCTTTTTAGTTCCCAATGTCAGTATTCTGACAAGCTTTTATACCATGTTTCTAAGATTTTTAGGGCTGAGTACCATAACCTCAGTTAAACTGCAGGGATGTCTCAAAGACTCAAAGACCTGGATGACGTCTAATGTCCTGATTCTCAGTTCAACTCTAATTGGTGTGTGTTATCTGGCTTCATGGACAGATAGAGCTGCGTTTCATCTGCATAGCAGTGAAAATGTATGCTATGTCTTCTAATGATGCTGCCTAAGGGAAGCATGTATAATGTAAACAGAATTGGTCCTAGCACTGAACCCTGTGGAACTCCATAATTAACCTCAGTGTGTGAAGAGGACTCTCCATTTACATGTACAAATTGGAGTCTATTAGATAGATATGATACAAACCACTGCAGTGCAGTACCTGTAATACCTACAGCATGTTCTAATCGCTCTAATAGGATATTATGGTCGACAGTATTGAACGCACAGAAATAAGTCCACTGTCAATACAGCTGTGATGGCCTCTGAAACCTGACTTAAACTCTTTAAAATCCTTTCCAGATGATCAGTTAGCTCTTTTACAACAACTCATTCAAGAATTTTACACCCTACCCTCCTGGAAACCAGACCACTAATGTGACCCCTCTACTTCCTAGTCCCAGCGAACGACCTGTGCTTATGTGCGATTTTGCAGTTAAAACAGATTTGTATAATTAGATTTTGAGGTAGAACAACATCAGAGGTCGACACTGTGAACCAGGATTATAGCTTATCCAGGTATAGCTTCAGGGTTAACCATGGGCTGTCTGCACTACAAAAGGGGTTTATTAAGGTAAATCACCATGGTTGTCATGGTCCTGCGACCATGACTCAGTGACTTTATGTTTATGTACTTATTGTTATTACTTTCATTATTATTCATGGCTGTTTTGGGATGGTTTGTGTTTGGGATTTTAGACACTGGGTTCTGGGTTTGTGCTCCCTCTGTTGGTCCCTGGTGTTAGTGTTCCCCTGTCTCGTCAGGTTAATCAGGTCCAGCTGTTTCCCCCATCTGTGTGTGATTTCCCAGTGTCTCTTTGTGTATTTATAGCGTGTGATTTCCTCTGCTCCTCGTCGCGTCGTCTGTGTTCCTACCTGTGTTCATCCTCTGTGTTACCCTGCGTACTCTGCATCTACCCTGTGAAATCCTCTGCGTGCTCTCCCTGCTGTTCTCCCTTCGTGTTCAGGTTTGCCACTCCTTTGTGTAGTTTCACCCAGTTTAGTTCATCCGTAGTTCTGTTTTGCCATCTCCTCTTTATGTTTGTTATTATCAATAAATCACCCTCACACCTGAATAAGTGCTGCGCTTTGAGTCCTCCTTCCACTCTCCACACGGCCGCTGCCCCGGACCGTGACAGTACGACGCGACCACAACATGGACCCAGCAGCGCTTAATCCATCCAGGGAACTACGGGAAAATCTCATCGATGCCACACAGGAGCTGATCGACCTGTGGCTGGAAAGCCCGGGTGGCACGTCCCAGCGCGCTGTAGAGAGGCGGCTACAGCGTCTGGTGACCGGTTTCCCATGGCTTCTGGGCTCGCTTTGTTCGTGGGAGCGGGAGTTCCTCCTTCTGGACCTCGGTCTTCACCCCCCGTCTGCTTTTACTTCCAAGCAGTCCGAGGCGGTGAGCGAGCGACATGTTCTGGCTTCCCCAGATTCCGAGACTCTGTTTTCTGGGGCTATCCAGAGCGGGATGGGAGACTGTTCGGATCGCTTACCCACCTTCGTGGTAACGGACCCTTCGCAAGTGGGCGTGTACAGACCCTCTGTGAAACCGAGAGACTGTTTCTCTGCCGCTCCTTCTGAGCCAGGACTCTATCACCATTCTCCGGCTCAGTTCTGTGTCCAGCCACAAGCTTCCCAGTCTGTAGCTCAACCATTAGCCTCCCTTAAGCCACAATTTTCACACTGTTTTTCCACCGCCGTTTCTGAGCAGGGAGACAAACTGTTACATTACGGACCTGTTCCTCAACAGCTGGCAACATTAGTGACTGTTACTCACTCCGGGCTTCCCCAGAGGCGGGGTTGCTGCCCTCAGCTTACTCTGGACCCCTGGTGGCCAAGATGCCAGCTGTGAACTGCACCGGGCTGTCACTGCCTGAGCAGGGTCAGTGCTCTGCGCAGCTGCAGCCCTCCGTATGTGTGCCAGAGGCCCACATGCCTACTGGTTTTGTTTCACATGTGCCAGAGGCCCACGTGCCTACTGGTTTTGTTTCACATGTGCCAGAGGCCCACGTGCCTACTGGTTTTGTTTCACGTGTGCCAGAGGCCCACGTGCCTGCTGGTTTTGTTTCATGTGTGCCAGAGGCCCACGTGCCTACTGGCTTTGTTTCATGTGTGCCGGGGGCCCCGGTGCCCACTGGTTCTGCGGCTGTTTTCGCTGGGGGGCCCGAGGAGCCCGTCCAGTCTCCTGCTTCGCCTGCTGGGGGGCCCGAGGAGCCCGTCCAGCCTCCTGTTTCGCCTGCTGGGGGGCCCGAGGAGCCCGTCCAGCCTCCTGCTTCGCCTGCTGGGGGGCCCGAGGATCCCGTCCGGCCACCTGTGGCTGCTTCTCCACCTGTGGCTGCTTCTCCACCTGTGGCTGCAGCGCCGCCTCCTGCAGTATCATCACCTGCAGCGCTACCACCTGCTACTGCCACGCCTCAGCCTGAAGCTTCAGCCTCGCCTGGTTCTGGTCCAGCTTCATCCTCACCTGGCCCAGCTTCAGCTTCAGCGTCTGCTTCGCCTAGCCCAGCTTCAGCTACAGCTTCATCCACGCCTGGCCCGGCTTCATCCACGCCTGGCCCGGCTTCATCCTCGCCTGATTCTGGTCCAGCTTCATCCTCACCTGGCCCAGCTTCAGCTACAGCGTCAGCTTCGCCTGGCCCAGCTTCAGCTGCAGCTTCTTCATCGCCTGGCCCGGTTTCATCCTCACCTGGCCCGGCTTCATCCACGCCTGGCCCGTTTTCATCCACGCCTGGCCCGTTTTCATCCACGCCTGGCCCGTTTTCATCCACGCCTGGCCCGGTTTCATCTTCATCTTCGCCTGGCCCGGCTTCATCTTCATCTTCGTCTGGTCCGGCTTCATCTTCATCTTCGTCTGGTCCGGCTTCATCTTCGTCTGGTCCGGCTTCATCTTCGTCTGGTCCAGCTTCAGCTTCATCTTCGTCTGGTCCAGCTTCAGCTTCATCTTCGTCTGGTCCATCATCAGCATCATCAGCATCGTCTGGTCCAGCCTCCGTGTCTGCATCCTCGCCTGGTCCAGCCTCCGTGTCTGCACCCTCGTCTGGTCCAGCCTTCGTGTCTGCACCCTCGTCTGGTCCAGCCTTTGTGTCTGCATCATCATCTCCGCCTGCTGCGGTCCCGGCTTCCGTGCCCTCAGCCTCGCCTGGCCCAGCCTCGTTTGGGTCTGGAGCTAAACGGCCGTTTTCTGGACCGCTGGCTAGGCTACTGGCCGAGCGCCGTCGCCTGACTGGCCGCCGTTGCCTTCCGCACGGCCGGCCCCCGGACCGCCATCGCCTGAGTGGCCGCCGTTGCCTTCCGCACGGCCGGCCCCCGGACCGCCATCGCCTGTGTGGCCGCCGCTGCCTTCCGCACGGCCGGCCTCCTGAACTCTTTACGCGCCGCCGTTGCCTTCCGCACGGCCGGCCTCCTGAACTCTTTACGCGCCGCCGTTGCCTTCCGCACGGCCGGCCTCCTGAACTCTTTACGCGCCGCCGCTGCCTTCTTCGTGGACGGCCTCCTGAACTGTGCTTTGGACTCTGCTCCCCTGTGGGTTTTGTGTTCATCTTTGTTTTGGGACTCTGGGGCCTCCGTCCGTGGTCGTGGTCTGGTCCCTCCGTCCTGGGCCCCCTGCCGCCCGCCCGGATCTGGTGGTGTGTTTCTGTGGCTGTCGGGGGCCAGCCCTTGAGGGGGGGGTACTGTCATGGTCCTGCGACCATGACTCAGTGACTTTATGTTTATGTACTTATTGTTATTACTTTCATTATTATTCATGGCTGTTTTGGGATGGTTTGTGTTTGGGATTTTAGACACTGGGTTCTGGGTTTGTGCTCCCTCTGTTGGTCCCTGGTGTTAGTGTTCCCCTGTCTCGTCAGGTTAATCAGGTCCAGCTGTTTCCCCCATCTGTGTGTGATTTCCCAGTGTCTCTTTGTGTATTTATAGCGTGTGATTTCCTCTGCTCCTCGTCGCGTCGTCTGTGTTCCTACCTGTGTTCATCCTCTGTGTTACCCTGCGTACTCTGCATCTACCCTGTGAAATCCTCTGCGTGCTCTCCCTGCTGTTCTCCCTTCGTGTTCAGGTTTGCCACTCCTTTGTGTAGTTTCACCCAGTTTAGTTCATCCGTAGTTCTGTTTTGCCATCTCCTCTTTATGTTTGTTATTATCAATAAATCACCCTCACACCTGAATAAGTGCTGCGCTTTGAGTCCTCCTTCCACTCTCCACACGGCCGCTGCCCCGGACCGTGACAATGGTAACTTGTGCTGTAAACCTAACCTGCTCCACTCTCTGATACACTGAATATATACATGCAGAGCACAGTTTGGTTGGAATCGGGAAGTAGTTGGACTGAAGCCAGTCTTGCCTTAAAGTTGGTTTCTCCGGTGTCCAACCAGGGGCTATCTGCCACCTACAACTTACATAATCGAAAAATGAGAAGAAAATGAACAGCACCACCCACAAGCAGGGAAGAGTGAACTCGATATACAAAATTATGACCTGGGTCAATCTGTTGTCAGGTTCAGCTGAACATCCGTGGGAGCAATGTAATTGGAGAAGATGATGGAAACTGAACCCGCCTCTCCTCAGCATATTGCCAGGTAATACCCATATTAACTGAAGGTGTCTTGCTAAGCTCCCAATGTTTCATACTTTCTCATGTCCCTCTATTGTTCCTACCTTACCCCCTGCTGTTTCCATCTTCTTTCCCATCCAGGTTATATGTTTCCTAATAGATCATCAGACCTACTCCTCTACTCTCATTCCATCTGTACCTCCTTCCTCCACCCAATTCCCATTCCTTCTAGTTTTCACCATTCCTCCTGTTATTTTTTAATCTCTTGTCCTCTCATTGTTTTTATTCCCTCTATCCGTTACAAGCAGAGAAACATAATGGCAGTGTTGGAATAGAGTTTGGGCTCTTTGATTTCCCCCTGGCCTATAAAGGTGGGGTGATATGCACCAGAATACAGTTTACAGAATAACGGGGTTTTTTTGCTCGAACTTTTATGGAAAAGAAGAATTATAACTTTTGTATTTAGATGTTTTTTGTTTTGCTTTGTTTCTGAAAACAGCCATTAATAAAACTAATCATAGCTGCATACATACAAGAACATTTGCATTCAGTATCTTTATTAAATCAAAAACTCTTTTTAAGTTAATGACATTTCTTTTATTAGGCACAAATCTTTTACACAGAGTAGTTTTTCTTTTTGCTTCAACAGCAACACCATCAGATGTTCCATTTTATTAGTTAATTCCTTTATTAAGTTTAACTTTCCTCAGTATATATGACACATGCTATAATCAGGAATGCTGTTATTACATAGTTTACTTGATTACTGTTTAGTAATTAATAATATTGTTACCATCCATTTCCACAATAAACTAATGATTGGACTCTTTGTAGCATTCAGTGTAAGAAACATCAGGCGTTTTGCTAAGAAATACAGATGCTGAAAGATGACAGATTAGCTGTGATGTCAAATGACTGCTGGATGTTTGGGTTAGAGTTGAGGGGACATTCACACCACAAGCTCTTGGAAGCTAATTTACCTGCAGTCTGTGTAACGCAGCACAATCTCCGCTTCCAAAGACTCCTAAGGGACTGTAGTCATGAAAGAATAGAGGGCCCACTCTCTTCTCCAATCTCTTGTGCAGTCATTGGGGATTTAAACAAATGTACAGTAGTCATGGTAGAAGCATTTCTGAAAGGCTGCTAAATCTCCTTTGAGGGGTGAAGCATATAGTCATTGTAAGGTAGAATAATTCCATTGCAGACACAGTTTTGGAGAAAATACACTGAATCCTATTTTGAGCAACGCTTGTTCAACAGCTCTACGGCTCCTACATAATAGGATTCAAATATATGAGTGAAATTGACTGAACATGGTGGCATGCTTTCTATTCTATCATTTCTTCTTCGGTTTTTTTTGCCCAGTAAGAAAATATATACAACAATACAGCATCCCAAGAGTTCCAATAGTTTCGATTGCACTCAGTGTGCAGAGGGAAACACTTTAGGATGCTATTGTTAAAAACAGGATGGACATCACAAATAAGATATTTTATTAAACACACATTACTCACTGAGCTCTCTATTTCTATCTCTCTCGCTATTTCTACTGGTTTCCTGTCATAGTGAAAAGATGTGGTGTATGTTCAGTTTAATAATCATTCTAAATTTGCCATGTGTGAGATGAGCTTTAGCCTCTCCCCCTACAGCAGGGTCACCAGTCACCAGTTGTTTGGGCATTACGATGATACTGGATTAAATAAGCAGCTAAAAAATGGACGTTTACTACACACACATATTATTGGAATATGACATACGGAATACTAGAATTCAATGTAGAACACTATAAACATTTTAATAGAATTGAGTATTGCAGTGCTTTCTTAGGCTCAGTAAGAAAGAAAACATGCAACAAGTGAAGTCCATGAAACACACACAGAATGATTTGACTAGTTGAAAGTGTTAATTGTTGCCGCCAGCTTACTTTATTATATACTGAGTATATTTTTTTCCATTATCCTCTCTTCTTATTTCAGAGCTGACCACATTGTTGTTGTGATCCACTGAAGTGCTTAGTGTATCAGCTGATCATAAGCATTCATGCTCTGTGTTTTATGACTTAAAAGGTCAGCTGTCATTTATTTTGGCAGGGGCAAGTTTTATTTATACAGCACGAAATCACAACAATGGTCACCTCAAGAAATTCAGCAATGAATTTACTGAACTCTACTGAATGAATGATGCTAAGTGATACCACAGGTAGCAGTTGAAATATGGTACTGTACATGCTTTCCAAAGTCACAGGATGAAATAGTTTAAATGTTTTAAAAATGGCGACCCATAACACATTGGTTCAACTCTACAACTCTTCTCTTCTTTAGTATAAGTCAGTCGCACAACATTCACACACAAACTGCAAAAGTCTTGTGAACCCATATTTCACTGACAATTACACATATCAACGCATCAAATGAGACGCTTTATTATTTCATGAAATATGGTTGAATTTAAGCTCATTTTGAATTTGACCAACACAGCTCAGCAAAGTTGCGAATGGGCTACAAAATTATTAGAAAAGTATCTAATACTAAAAAGAAACAGCTGGAACATTTTGCTCCTTATTAGGTTAATTGGCAGCAGGTCTGTAACATGAAAGGAACATATTATAACATGATGCAGAGTTTGTAAGAATGTGTAGAGATTCATCAGTCTACAAAAACTGTGGTACTGCGGAACAATGCCAGTTTAATATTATTCAGTCATCACAGTTTTTACTTTGACAATCTCATTACCTACATAATATCAATGTGAAGACTTGCGATGCAGCAGCATTCCTCTCTGGATCTGATGGCCATCACAGTGGAGAGAGGATGGAATAGTTGAATTTGGTACCTGAGGCCCCAGCTCATGTCCCAAACCCAGCTCAGCAGAGAGGTGCTTTCAGCTCATCTCCATGCTTTCAAGAGGTTGAGGCAATATATGTGCGTGACTACTCCGATTGCAGCACTTCATAGTCAACGTCCCCCACTCGCTGAGTGGTCAAATGCCCCCTCATTTCATCCACCCCAGAGTCAGTGTTGGATGACACCTCCAAACTGCCCCATTAACCTACTGGGCTAATCTACTCCCAAAATCAAGGCGTGCATAAGGCGGGAGCTAACTGCAGTCTATCAGTTTTGTGCCTATGTGTAATGTCCACAGCACCATGAAGGTCCCCATGCACACGTCTAACGTCTACCCACTCTGCCCCCTGCAGTGCCCCAGGTTGAATCAAAGTCAAGATGCATTGATAAATAGGACTAATATTATACACTAATAATCGAAATCTTCCTGTCAAAAAAGTCTGTGATCAGGCTATGTGTTATTTATAACTGAAAACTAACGATGCCATTTCAGTCACTTTGGTTTTACTGTAAACAACAACTGCAGTCACCATTGGAGACTTTGGTGACGCACGATAAAACATCAGGAGCTTCTTTTTTTCCCTTTTTCCTCATTAAATCTCCACTGCAGAGTCATGTAATGTCAACTCTAGCCTTCCACCCACCCAGTCACATACACACAAAGTAGTACACACACAAAAACACAGCAATGCACACGCACACGGAACACCCGTGGGTGGTCAGTTAACATGTTTGCTCGTGTTTGCCCTGCCTAAAGGCCAACATCACTGTGTGCTGGTTTTATTTATGTGCAGTTTGTATATATTTGTCAAAGCTATTCCCCATTAGCCTTCACAAAGTGGTCACTCTACATCCTCGGCCACTCCACTTAAAGCGATGCAAACAGGCTGTAGATGCATACCATATGGACGGCTTCTATTCTTGGAGCTTTCCTCCCTTGTCGTGACTTTTTCAGCATGTTACATCATGCAGTATCTTAAGTACTGGTTGAAATTTTGATAAATGCCATGGAAACACCAAAACTTCAATATTGGGAGTGACGATTGTGAAATTCAATAAAATTTCAGCTATTTTCTTTTCCTGTGTTTTATGCATAAATCAGATTTTTAGTTTTTTGGAAAAACAGACAGAGGAGCTGAGATGAACAGAATCTGAGCTGATAATATAGTTTATGACATGTTGGTTTGTCATTTTATAAAGGATGGTGCACATTTCTGGATATTTCTATCAGTTTAACCTTCTGGTATATTCATATGCATTCATAGGCTTGATCGTAATTTGTGATATCTGCCATCTACAGTATCTGCAAAACTTTAGGTATACTGTAGTAATACGGGGGTGAAATTCATGAATTTAAAATAAATTGTGGGTTCTCTGCCCACGCTCCTGTGCACTTTCACTCACCAGTGTAACCTGATTAATTGTAGATTTTTTCTAACATTAATGCTTTCTGCTATTTCTGCAGCCGGACCAGACGGCATCCCAGGTCGTATCCTAAGAGACTGCGCATACCAGCTAGCTCCTGTGTTCACTGAGATATTCAACATCTCTTTATCTCAGTCGGTCATCCCCACATGCTTCAAAGAGTCCATCATTGTTCCTGTCCCGAAGAAACCCCACCCTGCTTCTCTCAATGACTATCGCCCTGTAGCCCTCACCTCAGTAGTGATGAAGTGCTTTGAACGCCTGGTCAGAGACTTCATCATTTCTTCACTACCAGACACACTGGACCCACTACAGTTCGCTTACCGTCCAAATCGTTCCACAGACGATGCCATCTCTCATCTCCTCCACACATCACTCACTCACTTGGACACTAGAAGGGGGAATTATGTTAAAATGCTCTTCATAGACTACAGCTCTGCATTTAACACCATAATTCCCTCCACACTCACCACCAAGCTGGAGCATCTGGGACTCAGCTCATCTATGTGTCAGTGGATCTCCAACTTCCTAACTGGCAGACCACAGGCAGTAAGGATGGGTGGACATGTCTCAGCCTCCACCACTCTCAGCACTGGAGCCCCCCAGGGGTGTGTTCTGAGCCCCCTGCTGTACTCTTTGTACACATATGACTGTGTGGCCACTACCAGCTCCACCACCATCATCAAGTTTGCTGACGACACCGTCGTGGTGGGCCTGATCTCTGATAACAACGAGACGGCCTACCTGAAGGAGATTAGGAATCTGGAGAACTGGTGCCAGAGGAACAACCTCCTTCTAAACGTCAGTAAGACAAAGGAGCTGATAGTGGACTTCAGCACTAAGCAGGAGAGGAACTACCAGACCCCCGTCATCAACGAGTGCCCAGTGGAGAGAGTGGACAGCTTCAAATACCTCGGAGTTCACATCACGCAGGACCTGTCATGGTCCTGTCACATCAACACCGTGGTGAAAAAGGCCCGACAGCGTCTCTACCACCTCAGACGCTTGAGAGACTTCCAACTGCCCTCCAAGGTGCTCAGGAACTTTTACTCCTGCACCATAGAGAGCATCCTGGCGGGAAACATCTTAACCTGGTTCGGGAACAGCACCATGCAGGACAGACGAGCTCTACAGAGGGTTGTGCGGTCAGCTGAGCGCACCATCCGCTCCGAGCTCCCTGACCTGCACTCAATCTACAGCAGGCGGTGCTGGACCAAGGCCAGGAAGATCGTGAAGGACCTCAGCCATCCCAACAACAGACTGTTCTCTCTGCTGAGGTCAGGAAAGCGATTCCGCTCCCTGAAGACCAACACAGAGAGACTGAGGAGGAGCTTCTTCCCGCAGGCGATACGGTCTCTCAATCACACCACCACACAGTACTGACCCACACATACAGTTCTTACACACACACTGGACTTTCTGGACTTTGGTTTTGCACAACACTGGTCACTATATTCTTCATTTCCGGTTAATACTTGTACAGCTGCTGTTATTGTGTATATATTTATTTATATTTAGATTTCTTCATACATTCTTATATAGTTCTATATTGTGTATTGTGTATTTTGTTGTACAGTTATTTTATTTTCAACTTTAATTTATATATTTATCTTTATCTTATTCTTCCCAGTTAAATTTACCCTTCATTCTAATTTGTGTTGTACAGTTATTTCATTTTTAACCTTAATTTATATTCTATTCCTTCCTAGTTAAATTTACCCTTTTTAATTTTTCATATTTATTTCCTATCTTATTCATAGCCTTTTCCTTTTTTTGTTTTCTTTAGCTCACGAGCAGTTGTCCAAGCATTTCACTACATATCGTACTGTGTATGACTGTGTACGTGACAAATAAAATTTGAATTTGAATTTGAATTTGAATTTATTTTGGGTTCCCCAGTTGGACCCACACAGAGGCATGGTTTTTCCAGTGTTTAACACCGTCAGCTGATCACTGGGTTTTTTGGTATGGTGGTTGAATTTTCTCCCCATGCTCGAGTGGGTTTTTGGTCCATGTAGGTTAGGATGCTCCTGTTTGTTTTGTTTTTAAAGATATTGTAGGATTTAAGTTTTAAGTTTTAAGATTTAGGTGTGACGAGCAGAGATGAATCCAGAGGTCAGAACTCACTGATCAATATGGAATAAAGTGATCAGGTGTGCAAATTTATACGTGACTTTTTTATTCCTTGTACTTTCATCCTGTACATTGAGAAGTCCATTTTTACTGGTAATGCTTTTTAAGGTTAACACGGACTTTTCAAGTCTGATTTGTATCGTGTGGTGTGCTGTATCCTTAATGTGCAGGTAAACCTGCATCATCACATGTCCAGACAAGAACCAATGGGGAAAACTGCTACACAACATAAGTTGTAAGCTATGCAGAATTTGGGGTCAGATGGTGCAAACAATCTCAAGGAAAAGGAAGAGCAGCTACAAATAAAGACCATCGCTAAACTCTTTAGAACTGTGCTGATTTGTGGAGGCCAAAGCACAAAGATGATGCCAGGCGGTAGTTTGATTAATATATAAGTAATATATAAACCTCTGCCCTACATACATTAGATTTATGACATAAATGATGCATTGGTTTTGTCATGTTTTGTTTATTTAAAAACGTGATTGTTGTTACACCAAACCTCCTTTCTATGTGAATAACGCATCCCACATTTCACACAGTACTCACAAATACACTTGGCTGCACATTTACGTTGCCAAGACCTGCCGATCACATATGTGTCGTTTCTTTGAAGCATTTAGTAAGTAGGTCCTAAAGTTGGGAAGAAAAGGTGAGAACGACCTGAGGCAAAAATAACCTCCGGGTCAAGAGGTTAAACGGCTGAGCTGACCAACGGGCTGATGTCCCAGAAAACTGAGATCTGGGGCTCTATGTGTCAGAAAGGCCAACCACAGAGTGCAGTAACCTGTGTGTCAGTGTAGGGTCCATGTCCTCATCAGAAGGCTAGTTATAGCTTATGATATTAAAGGATATTTCCTTATTAGTCTCCTTATTTAAGTGAAATTTATTGCAATTTCTTTTTTAAACCATTGTTAGCCTTTGAAAATTATTACATTTTAAAGGTCTAAAACTCAAATTGTTTATTTGCACTCAGATCAGAAAACAAACATAGTTCTGAATGTTCGTATAAAAGAACTCACTGAATCCCAAAAGACTTATTTGTAGGAAATAATGCTCACTAGACATTTTAAAAATATATGCGACAGCAGATGATCCCAAATGTTGATTACCTGTGTAGAGATTAGAATATTATTTTACTGTTACTATTCATAACCATTATCATTACTGTTGCATCAATTATCATTTCATTAGAGCATTTATTGAAACTGTTGATGTTACATTAAAGTCTGTATTTCAGGTGTGAGCATAATTACATAATAATCTTTCATTGCAGGTGCAACTGTACTCATGTTATACACATTGCATTTTTGTGTTAATTAAAGAGTTGAAGCTTGGTCAAGTTAATTAATGGTCTGAAGCTTCGCCCGACGCGATGTTCGACCGATCTATTGAGTAAAGTGACCCACAGCTATTGAAAGGATTGCATACATGCTTACAATTCACCGCATATTATATAGGAATAGAATAAAGGCCTGTGTGTGTTCAGCAGCCTGCTGCATTGGAGTTTGCCTGGTAACTCAAACAGAGTCAGGAAGTATACTTCTAAAATGTCTTTGTTTGTCGAGTGAGGTCATGCACTGAGGTCAAGACACACATAAGTCTGCCTGCACACATACACAGTATATAGACTTGTTTTGCTTGTAAACGGCATGCTCATGTTCTGTTCTGAAGTGCAGTAAGTGAAATAACAGGAAGCATCTGGCGGTGGCGGAGGAACAGAGGAAGGAACTGTTCTTTTTTAGAATATGTCCAAGGTGGATATTATTGGAACTGGAACTGGTGCATGTTATTTATCTGCTTTGACGCATAATGTTCGTCATCAAATATGTTTTGAGCCTGTGTATGAGTTTATGTATACTTATTATGGGCATGAATGTTATGGCCATTTTGGATTTTCTCTAATCAGCATTTACATACAAACTTAAATGTACACATGCACCTTCACTACTATTTGATTAAATGGCCTTAGGAAGTTGCACCTTGATCTTTGGTAGCCATCAAGAAGCTTCCAGCATAATTCTGGGATGTCTGACGACTCGGCACAACTGGCAGAGTTCATTTAAACTGGACGGTTTTCTGGCAGGGTCCACACATTTTCAGTAGGGTTGAAGTCAAGGCTTCGAGGCCATTCGAGAAGTTTAGAAGAGAAGATGTTAACCTGCTTTATGATTTCGAAACCAGTTTTGGTGGTGTTTGTCCACAGTCCTGTTGATGCAACCACATGTGCACGTCATCAAGCAGCAATGAGACATGCTGTCAAATCTTATTTTCTACTTGTCTTCAGCAGTGTGATGACGCTCAGAATATGCCCAGAGCATCAGCCAATAAGAGTTCAATGCAATTTTAAACATACATTATGGACAGATAGCCAACAGACTCCAGTAAGCAGTGACGGGTTTATTGCAGCTGCTAATTCATGAGAAGAATTTATCACTGTTTTCTAATCTGACGCCACGACCAACTTATAGGTTACGTTAACATGACATTAGTCACGTGGATACTAAAGTCATGTTGAGCTGCACTACAGCTCATGTGACTGACAGCACCATCACATACAAAAGCCACGTATGCAAATGAAGTGACCTTGATTGACACCATTCCTCTGTTCAGAGCTATAAATGTAAGTCTCCTCTGACCTCACCATGAAGGATTAATGATAATGTTTAATACAGGTTTGTGAGATAAGCTGCTGAGCCTAAGTTGTTGTTTAAAGCAGCGTTCCTGCTCTTTGATTTGTGTTCGTTTTACTTTGTATTTCAGACTTTCTGTGGAGAAAAGCCATGGGAGAAAGGGATTGGAGGGAACTTTGGTTTTGTCACTGTCTGCTGTTTTGTTTGCCAAAGGTCCTCTGACTGAGCATTCATGCCAGTTTTCAACAGAGCACTGCTACAGTGAGATATGCGTTTGGAAATAGATCGGTGGGCAGATAGAGACAGACAGCCGACGACGCAAGGACTGACTATCAGGAAGAAAAAAAGTTTATAATACCAGTGCCTTCAAAACCCTCTTCTATCCACTGAAACTTTTCAGAAATTGAGAAAAACGACCATTTCCCCCCACTGACACTACTGCAGTGACAGTATTTTACAAATCATTACCACAGGGCTAGCTTGAATCATTACACATTACCTTTCATTTTCAGTCCAAAGGAAATAAAAACTGATGCCACAGGGTTTCCGGAGACTGTGGATACAATGCAATGCAGTGTGTGTTGATGTATTTGGACTACATTTCAGTAATGCTGATTTAGTTTTTTTTTTTTCCTGAGGGACTGAGGCAAACAGAGATGCAGGAACATGGAGGGGATTTCAAGGAGATGGAACATTTTGATTGTTGTTATCCAACAGCTATTTGAGACTTAAAATAGTTGCTTGGCACTTAGCTCTGACCAATTGTATTTCAGTGAGAATGCCCTAAGGATGACACATTTGGTGAAATATGACTTACTTTCACAATAAAAGCATATTCTTCTTCATTTTACTATTAATTCTGTATCTGATTTATGAACATGCGTGGAGTTTAACCGTGAAACAGAAGAGGTTTTAAGAGTTTATTAGCATATGTGTCATAACTCGAAGCTCCAACGCAGAGAAAAAGTTGAACCCTACTGATCTGTCTTTGGTATGTCATTGCATATAATACATATGTACACAGGAATAATAAAATCTATGTACACTGAAGTGCAAACAGGGATAACAGGTCTACAGGCTATCCCCACCCTGAGCTGCTAACACAAATCAGACCAGATCTGTATTTTAAAAAAAGGCATTTTTATTAGGATACATTTTTGGTTCTTGCTCATCTAGGTGCTATAGAAATTATAGAATTGTAAAAAATATAAATTCCAGCTTTAAAGCTTTAATCCCAGGTTTAAATTGGAACTATAGAGAACTATGCTTGGGTTTAAAGAGATGTCACATATGCTTACCACGCTTGGAAAAAATAAAAGTGTGTCCTCCTCCTGTTTTGACTGTGTAACTGAGCTAATTGTGAAGTGGTTATCAGTATTCGGGAGTAACGGAATACATGTACCGCCGTTACGTATTTAAATACAAAATATGAGTAACTGTATTCCGTTACAGTTACCATTTAAAAAGGTGGTATTCAGAATACAGTTACTTTGTTGAAATGAATGGATTACACTGGCGGTGCGGGCTCCTCCGGCTCGCTGAGCTCCTGCTCGGGCATGCTGAGCTCCTCAGCTGGCGGTGCGGGCTCCTCCGGCTCGCTGAGCTCCTGCTCGGGCATGCTGAGCTCCTCCGGCTCGCTGAGCTCCTCCGGCTCGCTGAGCTCCTCCGGCTCGCTGAGCTCCTGCTGCAGCTGGACGAAGTCTGAGGTTTCCCGAGCTTGCACTACCCCCCGGGCTTTATGCAGGGTGCAAAGGCAGGCGGAAACTCCCTTGAGCTGGCCGAGGTAGGGGTTTCCCTCCAGGATCGCCTCGATGGCGTTTAACCCCACCACTCTTGCCCTTCTGTTGGTGGTGTGAGTTACCCAGTCCATCAGGCGTTGGACGCAGGTGAGGTCGCTCTCTCCGGACAAGGCTGCTGGAGTGGGTAGTGGAATGGAGGCTGCTGCTGGTGGAGAAGACGGCTGAGGGGTGACTGCATGCGGATGAGATGACGACGGTGTTACAGCTGCAGATGGTGAAGCAGCGGGTGGTGTAGCGACCTCCGACCAAGGTGATGGTACCTGCACCGTCAGCTCGTCCACTGCAGACACAAACACAGATGATGAGGAAAATGAAAAATTGTCCGTACTACTCACCACAGCCGGCTCTTGAGATGTCTGTGGCTTTGGCTGCGGTGAGGAACGCCGGCGGCGCGAACGTCGTTTCCATGTAGATGTCGGGGCCGGCGTCTCAGGCTGTGAATCCACCAGCTGACCGGGCCGGTGAGCAGCCTGAGGAGGAGAGTGGAGGTGGAGGGTGGAAAGCAGGAAGTCCAGGACTACAGAATTAAGGGAGTCCACCAGCCAGGGGAATTTCAACAGCATCTCCTGCAGCCGTCTCTCCACGGCGCGACGCAACCCCTCCGTGGGCTTCTCCCACCACGACTCACATAGGTGGTAAATTCTGTCCATAACCTCCCTCCTGAGCCTCTCCTCAGAGACCGCTGGGTCCATACGGGGCGGGATCATTCTGTCACGGTATGGCATGGCACACCGTGGAAGGAGTGGGGAAGGAGGACCCAGGCGCGGTGCTCTATGTACAAACAGTGTTTATTTACAGAGTGAAAACAACGTAACAATAAATCCCCGTGTTCTCCCAGACTCCCGTGTCGTGTCTCCCGTGAATAGTCCGTGTGCTCTCTGCTCCCGTGTCAGCACCCCCCGGTGCTCGCTGCTCTCCGTGCCTTCCACGCTCTTCCTGCGGGAAACAATAGCGCAGCTGTCAGGACACTCAGAAATGGCAGGCATACACTTTCTGACTAAACTTAGACAGGGTGACTAACGTGGAGTCTCATGCAATGATCCCGCGTCGGTGGGAGCTCCAAGACTCTCCTAAGTAGCTCCCCCGACGAGCCCTGATCAGCGGCAGGTGTGTGGCTTCGGGTGTGGCCAGTCCTTCCGCAGGGCCACACCCCTCAGGCCTGCAGGTGGCTGAGCTCCATCCTCCAAGCATCCCCGCAGACATAAACACACACACTCACATCTACAATCATGGAGGAGAGCAGCAGCAATACCAAAATACATATAATAATAATAATAATAATATAATACATGACTGCTCAGGGATCCTGGGTCGCCCAGTCCCAGGACCCTGACAGTAACGTAACAGAATACATTACAAAATACATTTTGGGGCATGTAATCTGTAATCTGTAGTGGAATACATTTTAAAAGTAACCTTCCCAACATTGGTGGTTATTCTACACTTTGCTTATTGTGCAGTCTTTGGAAATATGAATTTATAGTCCTGGCACTAATTAGATGAAATCTCATTCAACATTCACTGCTCTATTACACTTTCTATAAATATCTCAAACCAAAATGAATCAGTGTATTTAACACTAGGACTGACAATGGGGTCATTTTGAGCTCTTGGCTTTTTAAAAACAATGTAACTAATTTAAAATAAAACTCTAATATCTTATATTTTGTTACTATTGTTCACTTTAAGGAATTAGTTTATCCATCATACAGTGGATGCTGGGTGTGGGATAAAAAGGGAAAAATGACAGCCACTCATACCTAGAGCTGCCATCAACGACATAACAAAAACTGTGGAATGTAAAGTTGCCTAGCAACACATTGTTTTTTTGCTGCACAGATTTTGATATGAAAGCTACTGTAACACGATCCAGAGGTAACTAAATGTGATTAATAAATGAATATGTTAAGCTGGGTCAGGGCAGGGCAGTGGAACACGTCACTGGGTGGGTTGCTGGCTCTGTAGAGCAGCGGGGGAACCAGAGTGTGGTGCGCTAATCTGAGCAAAGAAACAGAGAAATCCAGAGCAGAGCAGCAGAATCAGATAGTTTTCAGGCCTACGAAGAAGAGCTAAGGAGGGCTGGAGACTGAGATGGAGTGCACTACACTGCTTTTATCACAGTTGAATAAATTACAGTATTGCACACATGGCATTCTAACAGTGTTATTTTGCCTGCACAGCAGGGTGGTCTGTTTGATGTTGTTCTTTGATAAACCAAATCATTTCCACACAACTGAAATAAGATGACGCCATAAGACCAGTTTTATTTGAGCGAAATCAAATATCTTGATCATGCTTTTTTTCCCATTATGTAAAAAACAAAACAAAAACAAAAATATATCAGCAAACATTAACAATCAAACAAATACATTTGCTTTATTAATTCATTTTTTACTCCAGAATCCAGTTTGGAATAAAAAAAAGAAGAATCACTCCAACTAAATGTGGTTAATGCAGCTTCAACTACTGCACATATCGCAGGTAGGATCATACGAGTCATACGAGAGACAAGAAAAAACAAATACACACACATATTGTGATTTACGTAAAATGTAAAGATGTTTCCAGTGCTTCAGGTGCTGTCTAGAGGGGAGTACTGGGAGTACTTTGCATTGAACGTGTTGGACACACATATTACATCAGTTGTTATCAGTGTGTACACGAAGTAGAAGGTAGAAATCCTTTCGCTACTATATTTTCTCCAGCTCTACATCTGCTTTTGGTTGCCTACCTTCTCTGTCGCACTGCCAGCATTGTATCATCAAGGTTGCTGGAAGAATCTTTGTTTACCCAGTACGTTGCATTTTAATTAGAATTCTGACCTCTGGAGCTACAGCGTGGCATGAAAATGAGATAAATAACAAATGAGAATTGTTGTGCAACTTCACCTAACCAATTCTGAAACATGGGGCACAGAGGACTTGGAGAGAGAGCTAGAGAGAGAAATTTGTTGTACATAATTATTCAGTAATTGCTTTTATTGTTTTATTGTGTTACATCCCCGCCCCTGCAACCCACGGCACTTAGTAGTATGGGAAACAATAATGAGGATAATGCTAGGTAAAACTGCAGTAGCAAACTTAACAAAAACTCAGAGGGTTTGCATCAAAATTCAATAAACTACAAATTTGAGGCTGCTGTAAAGATAGAGCCAAGGAGCCAGGATAGAAACACTGTTGAAATGAGCCCGTTGAGGGTTGAGATACTTCACTGACAATTCACAAGACCAATACTCACATCATCATCATCATCATCAGTGTCTGCGATTCATCCTCAGGGGATCATGAGTGTATGCAGCAAAGCTTAAACCAATCCATTTTGTATATGGACATGTATTTCACTTGGCAAGTTAAATATTATAGGATCAATAGTTAAACATTAACAAAGTCTTTTGGATTCATCCTTTGGGGACCATGAACTTCTCACGTTCTCACTGTCATAGCATCCAGCTGTCATTGATCTATTTCAGTCTGGATGAAAAGGTGAAACTAACAATTCCCTGATGGTGGGTTGCCATACCAACCTTACTTTGAAATGTATGTAGCGTAGCTTTTATTTGGATTTATCCTTACTTCAAACGCCAGCACTATTTTAAGGTAAAAAAAAGAAACAAAGATTTTGATTGTTTTATGTAGCAAAACGTTGCTCCCTGAACCATAGATACACGAGTTTATTTAACACATAAAAATGTAACTAGATAGGTCCTGGTGTGGATCCATTGGCACTGCCAATGCTAAATAAATAAAAGTTTATTAAGTTACTGTAGTTTCTCTGTTGTACAATAACTCAAGTTTAAGGATACTAACAGAACGACGAGTTAGATGAGGGGTGGTTTTTTTGCATTTTAATTTGCATTAATTTTCATTTGCCTCTTTTAATGCAATTTTGCTGACTTCTATAGACTGCTTATTGTTATTTCTGTTATCCAGCACAATGTCAGGCTAACACTCTCCAGCTACTGACAAGAGAAGCTCGCAGAGGTGAAGAAAAGCTGGCAAAATGAAAAGATATTCATTGCTGACGGAGCTGCGCATTCATCATCTTCCAATGCATTGTTTGCCTGGAGTCTCAACCTGCCACGATATAATTACCTTTTTACATAAGCTTCATGTGCTGCTGATAGAAGAGACCAATATTCTGTGGATTATTTTTCTCTTTGTATTTGGAGCAGAATCAAAACATGTTTAACATATGAAACGTTTCATTCTCAAATACTACACGCATACATCAAAAAAAGAAATCATGTTAATATCTGCTGCTATTTTCATGTTTTGTTTGTTTTTATGGAAACAGCAGTGGGTGATTGTGCATTCAGGTAGAATAAATACTTTCCACATTTCTCATGTGGAGAAAGATATTCATTTTTAGAGTAAAATGTTTTAAACACATGACAAATTGCACTGATTAATTGCTAATCTCCATTTCCATTTAGATGACTCATTTTCTCTGTAATGGTCCTTATCATAAATTCAGGTGCTTCAGAGTCATATCTGGTTGCCATAACGTTGGAGGTGATTTTACATTGCTTTGGACTGCTATTACTCTCAGCGGTGACCTCACACACTCATACAAGCACAGAGGTTCTGAGGAAGTGCTTATATCACTGTTAAAACCAGAGATGGCTCTATTGTCGAGAGGACCGCCCGTAGAGATCTCCTGCTGAGTGTTAAAAAAAGTATAACGTGTGTGGAGAATGCGACTTGGCCCTCAGTCAATAGATGGGTTATGTTTAGCACAAAGATACCTATTCTTTAGAGTAATATCAGGGACAAATCTAAGCTTGGAGCGTTCATAGTAATGTGCATATCACAGATGAGCTCGTTATCCTTCGGGATACAGACTCTTTTCACTCTTTAATCTCTGTATCACAGATTAGGCTCGCCAATTTAGCAGGAGGAAATTATTCTCCTTAAAATAACTTCCAAATTGACTTGAGACATGTTTTCTTTGTAGGCATGCTATGTGATCAGCTTTCCTGTGCTGCTTCTTTGGCTATTAGATTTATTGATCCTTGTGGATTTCACCATCCACAGTACACAATAATCTAGCAGTTACATCAGCTATCAAACCATTATAGCTGTTCCCCAACCTTTAGTCATAAAATAAACCCAAACATTTCTGCACTTTAAAGAAATTTCCTCAAAGTGTTTTTGCGACGTCTTTTTGAAAGAATGTGATGAATGTAAAGCCAACCTTACCTGCAGCTTAGCCGCGCTGCCACACCAAACTCCCTTCATCATATTTCACCCAGTAACTAGTTTAGGATGAGCTGAACACATCAGCTGTGATTAGGTTCAGACCAAAAACACTCAAACAGTTTGCTTGTAATGGTAATATACCGTTGACTTCAATTTGATCCATCTACACAGAATCATACAAATTTGAACCAGTGGTGGTGGTGGTTACAACTGGGACATTAAATGAGTAAAAACCATTAACTGTAACATCAACAAACAAAGGAAACAAAAATATTTTAAAAAGACTCCTAAATACCTGGCCAAACCAGTATGAATAAATGTCTCTGTATTAAACTGTTTAGTTTGTACAGATAAACACAGACCAAATGACCAGCCATAAACTAGACACACTTGTGAATCAGTGGAGGGCACCATTGTCACGGTCCCCGTGTCTCTCTGGTTGGCCCACGCTGGCTACAGGTTTTGTTGTTGTTAGTTTTTGTTTTCTTTGTCTCTCCTCCTCCTCTCTGCCTGGGTGGAGCTCGTTACGGGCTCTCGCTCTTGGCCCACGCACCTGTGTGATTGTGTCCACCTGCTGCTGATCTGGCTGATTTCCCCAGCCGCTATTTAAGGCAGTGGCACTGAGCAGCTCACTGCTGGAACGGTGAACCTCCTGAGTTCGTGCTCTCAGCATTTTCAAAAAGAATCCCTTGTGTGTATTTTTCTGTGGAACTAACCTTAACCCCCTCCCAACTCACTGTACATATATATAGCACTAAGGTGATCCCTGTTGTGAATAAATCTCCTTTTTGTTCTCTGCGAAAGAACTGTCTGCGCGTGAGTCCGTTCAGTAGCCATGACAGAACGTTCCAGCCAGGACTCAGCAGATCAAGACCCAGTCCAGCGAGCCCTTGCGTCACAGGAGGCGCTACTGGCCCGCCACGAGGCAATGTTCGCACACTTGCTAGGTCAGATTGCATCTCTCACCCAGGCAGTGGCTCGGCTTACACCGCTGGAAGGAACGCCCTCGGTGGCTCCCCCCGCCCCGCAGGGAGCCGAAGCCCCAGCTGTGGAGCCGGCTGCAGCTGAGGTAACAGCCCCCTCTGCTCTGGAACCAGGCGCCACAGGTCTTCGTCTACCTGCCCCTGAGCCCTTTTCTGGTGAGCTGTCCAAATGTGCAGGATTTTTGACGCAATGCTCTTTGGTTTTCCGCCAACAGAGACGTTTGTTTGAAGATGATGGAGCAAGAATCGCATTTTTTGTTCAGTTGTTACGTGACCGCGCGCTGCTGTGGGCTCAGGCGGCACTGAAAGCCAATCCAGACATAACCTATGCTGTTTTTCTCACAAAATTTAAAAATGTTCTTGAGAAGGGATCCGGCGCTGAAGCAGCAGCTCATCAGTTACTGAACCTAAAGTAGGGGAAGCGGAGTATGGCAGACTACTCCATTGACTTCCAGATTCTGGCTGAGGAGACTGGCTGGGGTGAGGATGCATTACGTAGTACCCTTCTAAATAATCTTTGTGAAGAGTTAAAGGACGAATTAACCATGCGGGAATTGCCCACCTCGCTAGATGCTTTAATGAGTTTGTGTGTGAAAGTAGACGGCCGCCTGCGTGCACGACGGAGTTCCCGGCTCTACAACTTTCATGAGCCTTCGGGGCAGCCCAAAACGGCGCCCGGAGGAGCCCAGGCAGAGCTCCGTGAGTAAAGGGAGGAGTGGGATCAAGAGGAACCCATGCAATTGGGGCACTCCCGGGTCAATTCCACCGAGCGCCATCGCCGTTTGGTTTCTGGTGAGTGCTTGTTTTGTGGCAAGAAAGGCCATTTCGTGGCAACCTGCCCGTTGCGATTAAAAGGGCGCGCCCGCCAGTAAAGGTAGGAATACTGGTGGGCGTGCTCTCTCAAGATTCTCCTCCACGTTTTTTGCTGCCAGCCAAGATAACTAAGCAAACCATGACACACTCTCTCTCAGCTTTAATAGACTCCGGCGCCGAACAAAACTTCATTGACTCAAATCTCGCCAAACGCTTGAACTTGGTCTGTGACTCATTGCCACACCCCCTTCATGTTTCTGCTTTACCGAGGCAGCGCCTACCGGACATCACTCACGTTACGGAGCCAGTTACCCTCACGTTATCTGGAAATCATTCTGAAGCAATCAGCCTTTTTGTGTTTCAGGCTCCACACGCACCTTTGGTTTTGGGCCACCCCTGGTTACAACAACACAATCCTCGCATAGATTGGAAGAGGGGGTGCATGTCTGGGTGGGGGGAGGAGTGTCATATGAACTGTCTTAGATCAGCCCCTCCCCTCGCCTCTACTGTCGAACCACCCCCAGCTTTGGAACCACCGGACCTCTCCTCTGTGCCGCCAGTTTATCATGACTTGGCCGAGGTATTTTGCAAAGACAGGGCGAGGTCGTTACCCCCCCACTGGCCATACGACTGCGCGATTGAATTGCTTCCTGGGGCTCCGTTACCCACGAGCCGCTTGTACAGCATCTCGCAGCCTGAGCGGGAAGCAATGGAGACATACATCTCAGAATCCTTGGCTGCTGGCATAATACGCCCTTCCTCGTCCCCAGTAGGGGCTGGGTTTTTCTTTGTTGAGAAGAAGGACAAATCGCTACATCCTTGCATTGATTACCGGGGGCTGAACAAAATTACATTCAAGAATAAATATCCTCTCCCACTTCTCTCATCTGCATTCGAACTCCTTCAAGGGGCCACCATGTTCAGCAAACTGGACCTCCAAAATGCATATCACCTGGTCAGACTCCGAGACGGCGATGAGTGGAAAACTGCTTTTAACACACACCTCGGTCATTTCGAGTACCCGGTGATGCCGTTCGGGCTAACCAACGCCCCAGCCATCTTCCAAGCGTTGGTTAACGACGTGCTCCGAGATTTCTTAGATCGTTTCGTTTTCGTCTATCTGGACGACATCCTGATTTTTTCCAAGTCTGAAACCGAACATGTAACCCATGTAAAACAGGTCCTCCAGTGGCCGCTAGAGAACAGACTTTTTGTAAAAGGGGAGAAATGTGAATTTCACGTTCAAACAGTGTCGTTCCTGGGTTACATAATTGACCAGGGTAACCTCAAACCAGATCCGGCCAAGATCAAAGCTGTAGTGGAATGGCCGGAACCAACTGATCGCCGTAAGCTTCAGCAGTTCCTCGGCTTTGCGAATTTTTATCGCCGGTTCATTAGGGATTTCAGTAAAATCGCTCTGCCTTTGACCCGCTTAACCTCTCCTAAGTTCTCTTTTCAGTGGGATCAGGCGGCCCAAAAGGCCTTCACACAGCTCAAGGACCGATTCACCACCGCACCCATCCTGGCTCAGCCCGACTTGCGACTCCAATTCATTGTGGAGGTGGATGCCTCTGACTCGGGGGTCGGCGCTGTGCTCTCACAACAGCGAGAGGGTAAGCTACGGCCCTGTGCCTTCTTCTCTCGCCGCCTCTCCCCAGCTGAACGCAACTATGACGTGGGAGACCGGGAGCTCTTGGCTATAAAACTGGCCTTGGAGGAATGGAGGCACTGGTTGGAGGGCACGGCTCAGCCATTCATTGTATGGACAGACCACAAAAACCTGGCTTACCTGCAAACAGCAAAACGTCTCAACGGTCGACAGGCCAGGTGGGCTCTTTTTTTCACCCGTTTCAACTTTTCTCTTACAGACCGGGCTCGCGGAATGTGAAGCCGGACGCCCTATCACGTCAGTTCTCGGTGCCTGAGGAGAGGCAGGACCCTGAGCCTATCCTGCCAGCGACTTGTGCCATTGGTACAATAACATGGGAAATCGAGTCGGCCATTCGTGAGGCTCAGCGGGCTGAACCAGACCCTGGAGGAGGACCAGCGGGGCGGCTCTTTGTTCCATCGGCCACTCGGTCTCAGGTACTGCATTGGGCTCACACTGCCCGCTTCACATGTCACCCAGGAGTACACAGAATGATCACCTTCCCTCAGCGCTATTTCTGGTGGCCCACGTTATCATGAGACGTTCGGGAGTACGTCTCTGCCTGTTCAACCTGCGCCTGCAGCAAGCTGGGACATCAACCTCCGGCCGGCTTGCTGCAACCTTTACCTACACCGTCTCGGCCGTGGTCCCATATCGCTGTGGATTTTGTTACCGGCCTCCCACAATCAGCAGGTAACACCACTATAATGACTATTGTTGACCGCTTTTCGAAGGCTGCGCATTTTGTTGCACTCCCCAAGCTCCCGACGGCCCTGGAGATGGCTCGGCATCTCACGAATCATGTGTTCCGCCTCCATGGCATCCCAGAGGACGTGGTCTCGGATCGTGGGCCGCAATTCACCTCTCGTGTGTGGAAGGAGTTCTGCTCGGCGCTAGGAGCCAAGGTCAGTCTCTCCTCTGGTTACCATCCACAGAGCAACGAACAAACTGAGCGCACTAACCAGGAGCTGGAGACCGCTCTGCGCTGGATAATTGCTTCCAACCAAACCATCTGGAGCGACCAACTGCCCTGGGTGGAATATGCCCACAATAGCCTGACGTCTTCGGCTACAGGGCAATCTCCGTTTGAGGCCTCCCTGGGGTATCAGCCTCCTCTGTTCCCTGCTCTGGAAGGTGAGCACTTTGTCCCTTTGGTCCAGTTTCACCTTCGTAGGTGTCGCCGGGTTTGGAGGGCCACCCGGGCGGCCTTGCTGCGCACGAAGGAACGCAACAAACGTCTGGCCGACCGGCGCCGCACTCCCGCTCCTGAGTACACCATCGGTCAAAAGGTTTGGTTGTCCACACGCTTCGTTCCTGTTCATGCTGAATCAAAGAAACTCACCTCAACCTTCATCGGGCCGTTTGACATTGCTGCTTTGATAAACCCGGTTTCTGTTCGCCTTAAGTTGTCGCGCAACATGAAGATACACAATGTCTTCCATGTGTCTCAGATTAAGCCGTGTCTCTCCAGTCCATTGTGCCCTCCTTCCAGGCCCCCTCCGCCCACCCGGGTCGTTGGTGGTCTCCCTGCCTACACGATCTCCCGCATCATGGACTCTCGCCGCCGAGGGAGGAGTCTTCACTATCTGGTGGATTGGGAGGGTTATGGCCTTGAGGAACGTTGCTGGGTTCCCCGCTCCGCAGTGTTGGATCCCGGGATGGTTGCGGCCTTTCATTGCCTTCATCCGGATAAGCCTGGTGGGTCGCTGGGTGGCTCCCGTTAAGGGGGGGGGGGTACTGTCACGGTCCCCGTGTCTCTCTGGTTGGCCCACGCTGGCTACAGGTTTTGTTGTTGTTAGTTTTTGTTTTCTTTGTCTCTCCTCCTCCTCTCTGCCTGGGTGGAGCTCGTTACGGGCTCTCGCTCTTGGCCCACGCACCTATGTGATTGTGTCCACCTGCTGCTGATCTGGCTGATTTCCCCAGCCGCTATTTAAGGCAGTGGCACTGAGCAGCTCACCGCTGGAACGTTGAACCTCCTGAGTTCGTGCTCTCGGCATTTTCAAAAAGAATCCCTTGTGTGTATTTTTCTGTGGAACTAGCCTTAACTTCTGTGTGTAGATATCCCTCTTCTGGACCAAATTACGGGACCTGCCCAAGTGTGGCAGCGTGTGTGGAGTTTTAGAGCGAGTGCGGCTGAAGAGGAGTGCGTGTGTGCGGAGGAGCTGTGGCGGTGATTGTGTGGAAGAGGAAGCGTGTGTGTGGATTCCCCCCCCTTCTCTCCCTGGAGCCCTGGACCGCCCTCCCAACTCACTGTACATATATATAGCACTAAGGTGATCCCTTTTGTGAATAAATCTCCTTTTGTTCTCTGCGAAAGAACTGTCTTGTCATGGTCCTGGGTCGTGCGACCCAGTGTTTTGTGTTTAGTCTATTTTGATGTTTATTGTTTGTTTAGGTTCATTAAGTTATTCCAGCTCATTTGTAATTATATTACCCTTGTATTAAGCCTCCCTTGCCCTTCATGTGTTTATGTCTGTGTGTCTTGTGTTGTCAAGTTCATGCTGTCGCTTCTGTCATCTTCCACTGTACTCAGTCTCCCTGGTTCGTGCGTTTACCTGTCATGAGTCATGTCTGCATGGTTATGTTTAGTTCATGTCATGTCTAAACTCCATGTTTCCTGTTTTACTTTGAAAGTCTGTATTCAATGTCAGTGTATTTAGTTTCACTTCTCCTGTCCTGTCGTTAGGTTCATGTGTGTCAGCTGTGCTCCCATGTGTGGCCACTTCCCCTGATCATCCCTCATGTGTATTTAGTCTCTGTGTTTCATACAGTCTGTGTCGCGTCGCCTGTGTTCTCACCTCCATGTTTTCCCGGTCAGTCTTTGCAGCGAACATCATAGTCTCTGAGTTTCCTTAGTTTGTCACAGTATTAGTTTTCCCAGTTTAGTTATAGCCTAGCCACGCTATCCTTGCTTTGTTTGTACACCTTGTCTCCAGCCATAATAAAGGCTCGCTTTCTGTTAAGTTCACTCCCGTCTACTCACTTGTGTACGCACCTGGGTCCATTACACACACCACCGCACGGCCTGTCTCTGCAGACGGTGACATGTCTGCGCGTGAGTCCGTTCAGTAGCCATGACAACCATAGTGCAATTTAATTGAGCAGCTAGTGTTAGCTCAGAGTGCTTTGAAATCAGGCAGGAACAGAAAAGCTGCAGAAAGAAGAGTCATCAAACTGATAATTAAAATTAAGATTAAAGTCCTCAAAATTAACCTCTCTCTAGTGCTCTACTTAATGTAACAACACTGACCCATAAGTCGAGTGAACATTCTCGTACGTCCTCATAATGCACTTTGCTTTGGAAAATGAGTATAATGATGATATGCAATAAAATTATAAAGCGGTTTGGACCAGAGCCAGATATCTATCGGTCAAGCATCAACAAACATTACTTACTCTGTGTCACTGCAGAAAAATATTATCTTATCTGCACAAGACAATATTTTTCCACAGGAAATGGCTTGCACTCAATAGCAAGCATGCTAATGTTCGCAGGTACTGTAGCCTTAGCTAACATTCGACAGACGAAAGAAAAGCTCATGGTGGGATTTGACCCTAACAATGAAGTCATTCCTCCACAAAGTGAATCCCTTGTTTTCTTTCCCTGACAGAATAGTGAAATGCAAATGTTAGCTAATGTTGTTCACGGCTCATGCTTTAGGAGAAGAAGTGAACCTCACTCATGATTTAATAGCTTGTACAAGCACTTTTAGCAGCACTAACTTAAAGTAGCCTAATTGTTGTATGGCTTTTATACATTCACTCTTCTTTATAACATTCGTTCACTTGATTGAAGTTTTTGGGAATTCATTTAAACACGACTCTCTTAAGCTGGCAATGTGCAAAACATCTCTGATTTGCTCTCATCAGTCCAAAGAATATTTTGGTTTTGTAGTTTGTTCAGATGCAAATTTGTAAATCTCAGCTACACTGCCATGTTCTCTTTGCCAACTGTGTTTAAGAGAGAAGGGCTGTCTCCTGGCAGCCCTTCCAAAAAAGCCATACTTTTCCAGTCATTTATTGTTGTTTTGTGTTAATACAAACCTGAATAATCCAGACCAGCAAACTATAAAAACGTCTACTTTTACAGAGCTGGTTACATTTGTTGATCATAGTTAATTAAGTGTGCTTTATTAGCGAATCCTGGCTACTAACTACCCTCGATTCCTTTGGAAGTGGCTCTGCTATCTCTTTCAGAGGAATGCATGGTAATGATAATAATGGATTGCATTTATAAAGCGCTTTTCGAGGCCCTCAAAGCGCTTTACAATTCCACTATTCATTCACTCTCACATTCACACACTGGTGGAGGCAGCTACAGTTGTAGCCACAGCTGCCCTGGGGCAGACTAACAGAAGCGAGGCTGCCATATTGCGCCATCGGCCCCTCTGGCCATCACCAGCAGGCGGTAGGTGAAGTGTCTTGCCCAAGGACACAGCGACCCAGACTGTCTGAGCCGGGGCTCAAACCGGCAACCTTCCGATCACAAGACGAACTGCCAACTCTTGAGCCACGATCGCCCTCTGTGAAAAAACCCACCTCCTCACATGACTGTAACCTAACACTCATTTAAGCTGAGTGTGTGTTCAAGATCTTTTTACACTCCTATAGCGCTCTGGTGTCTACCCTGGCATCTACTGTCTCCTGCATGGTACCTGTATCCTGTACACATCCTATAGGCTCAGTTTCAATAACGTCTTCCTTCCCCGTTGGTCACTGGTCATGATTTGTGTCAGTTGGGTGAATTATAGTCAACTGGTTGCATAATCAACCCACACATTCATCACAGATACTGTTCCCCATGGCAACCCCGTTAAATAAATGAGTTCCTCACTCGATTGTGCCTCACTCTGGCTCCAGCTTTTCTCTTTAATTCTCTCTGTTCCATGATGCGTCTCTGTTTCCATCGCTCCTGCCTCTTGTCCTTGTCTTTATTTGTCCCTCAGTCATTTTCAGTTTTCAGTTTCTACTTGTCGCTTTGTCCTTTCTTGTCCATTTTCTCTTAGTTCCCTGCTGTCTGCCTCTGGCTGTCCTGTGGCTTCCACTTTCAGTCTATCTGTCTAGACATCCTCCCACCTCATCGGTTCTTCTCCCGTCTCACACCCTCTCTGTACTTTCACCCTCTTTGTTTCTCTCTCTCTCTCTTGTTGACACTTTCCTTGTCCTTTCTTCTCTCCTCCCCAGTCCCCAGACAGCAGAGCAGACAGAGATACTGGGAGTTGGCAGCAGTGTCTAATGGAGACATATTAACACAATGTAGCTGATGCTCTAAAGACATTAATTCAGGCTCCAGAGAGCCACAGAGTTTACTTATGGCTTTGAGTAACTGCTCATGCTCCTGTGGATTCTAATAATCATCCAGAAAGCTTTGTGTGTTTGCAGGGTGCTGTCATTTTACATTTTCTTCGACAGTAGCTGACATAAAATCTTTGCTGTTTTGTTTAATTGACGCCAGATCCTCCTTTAACAATTGGATGTGCAAAAAGGTCAAACAGCATGACAGTAAAGCTCCAAAATATGTTTCTCACATGTCTTTTTTAGTCACTGCGGGTTCTTAAATTCTGTTAAAGCTTCCTTAAAGATAAACACATTCCTCCTGGGAAATATAAACAGAGTTGTGCAGGCAAAATACCGTTGTATGGAATGCTGTGAAATTCTGCATATCTGGAGCTTTTTAAAAAGCTTAGGCTATTATGGAAGTAAATAGAATGAAGTTAAAGATGATAAACTACAGCTGAGAAGTTTCTATGTATTCTCCCTGATGAAGAGCTGTAATGGAAAAAGCTTGTACAAAAGTACAAAACCAGGACATGTGTTCAGTGGCGGTCCTAGCCTGTTTGGCGCCCTGGGCGAACACTCCCTCTGCCCCCCCAACCACACACACACACACACACACACACACACACACACACACACATACACACACACACACAAAACATATTAAGGATTGTACATTAACATAAAACTGTTGTCGGAACCAGACTGAATTTCACCAGAGAAACACACACACACATGAAGAGAGAGAGAGTATGCATTGTATGCAAACAGCCACCAAACAGCCATCATAATTCATCATACAATGAGAACAGTACAAATCAACAATTGACAATGACTAATTAATATTGAAACCTGTAACATATTGTATTGTTTGGAGTTTAGTCTGTTACTGTTACTTTTTTTTACCATTTCTTCTTGGAGCAACTGTAATCCACATAATTTCCTTAGGGATTAATAAAGTATTCTGATTCTGATTGTTTCAGGATGACCTGCCATTATCCAATCACACATCTGCTTACCTGTATCTTTTGCTCGTTTCTCTTCCTCTTCTTTTCTCTTTTTTGTAAACTGAGCACCTGATGGCTTTGAACTTTTCTTGTCCATCTTACATTGGTTTTAATTTTGCACTCCAGTATGAACATAAGCCCCCCAACTCGAGGATCGCCACAACATAACCTAACAAACCTACACCTTAGTTCACTTTGTCTAGTGTTTATTTCAAGGATTTCGCACAACCCAGGATTCAAATCATGAATACATAATGGGCTTGGATTTACAACATTATGCTGGAATAGGAGAAAAGGGTACATTGTGGAGTACATATGTACTTCATATACTTACATGCATATGTTCACATGTTCATATTGCTTCTCTAAATTGAATCACTTGACGTACCCATTTCATCTCTGTGGAGTGTGACCTCATCTCAAGTTTCCATAATCAAATTACTTTTTCCTGTTGAATGCTGCTCATGTGACCCACACAGCTGCAGACCACTGAAGCTGGAAAAATTCATCATGTTTACAAGGATCTTTATTGACTCAACCAATGTCGTGACCCCAGGCCCTACTAAAGTGGTAAATTCAACAGTGTATTCATATTGCTGGAGGGTACAGTTTCTCTATTCCAAGAAAAGGAGCTTTGTAATACTACGAGTTTACATGGAGATTGTAGATCCATAACAAAGAGTTTTGACCCTGTGAAGTCCAAGTCACCCTAAACTGAAGCTCTCAGAATAAGTATGTTTTTAGTTTTATGATTATTGACCTATTAAATGTTTTATTTTTTCCTAAAAGGTCAATTGCTTGTGTCTAAAACAAAGGTTTGAGGGTTGGATAAACACAAGGTTAATCACTGGTAACATTTTTCACTTGGTTAATCAAAATAATAAAAACAGTTGTTGCAGTCGTCGATATATTCTGACCAGTAGTTCACCACCTCTGCTTTTATATGAAGATAAAGCATAGACATCAGAGTGCTGCTATTTTACTGGTGATGAAGACAAAAGCAGTGATGCTGAAAAATGACCTGACGACCCTGCCTTACCATAAAAGAGCCAGTCTATTTAACGTACTCAGGTTTTTTTCTACAAAATGTCGTGATTTTTTGAGCCTAGCGGTGGTTGTGCTACAACAACTCCTCCTTTTTTCAGCTGGGGTACAGCAGTAGGAAGTAAGGACAATGAATCGTAGGAAAAGTGTGTCAGCATAGCCAAAAACCATTTGGAATTTCAAATACAAAAAAAACTACGTATGTATTGCTGTCAATTATGATTTGGGTAAAAAACACACACACACACACACACACACACACACACACACACACACACACACACACACACACACACACACACACACACACACACACACACACACACACACACACACATATATTATATACATATAATAAAAAGTATTTATATAACGTAGTTTCCTTTATTTTTTCTCATTGACCTGGAACAATCTTTTGAAGAAGTCAAGATCAGCTTTTTTTGCTGCTCACTTCATGAATTGTAGACTCGGCTTCAGTCCAGTGACCATCCTCTGCCTTCTTTTAGTCTTCAAAACAAGAAGCCTCAGATTAGATTGCCTTTCCACCGCATGTTGCCATATTATATGCACTTTGCAGCCTTAGAAGACCAAGCAGAGAAAAGCCCTTTTGGCTGTTAATCTTGCCCAGCACACCCCATTGAAGCTGCAAGGGATTTCTCTGGTGGCTCCCTTATTTGTTTCATCATCAAAACCCTCTTTGGAAGGATTTGCTCCATTTGGCTGGACTCTACAGGAGAGAAAGAGAAAGAGGGTCTTTTGAAGGCAGAGGGAGAATGCAGAAGAAAATATTTTGAAAGAGTTTGGGGGAAAAATGTTGGGTCACTTTTTAACAAGTTGATCTTAACTGAAAAGATGTCTTGGCTCTTAAAACATGAGAAACAAAGAGGAAGTCATGGGTGAAAGGATCGAGAAGACGAGAAGACAAAGGAGGGAGAGGGAAAAGCCAGTCCTCAGTACAAAACAGATCTTGACAAGCAGAAAAACCAAGTCAGGACATCAACAACACAACTATGCTCTGCATCAATCGAAATTTTGAATGAGCAGTTAATTGTTCCTTTAACCCTCTGAGATCTAATCACACTAACAGATACTGCACTACCATTCAGTACTGTGTAAAAGTTTGAGCCACCCCTCATTTCATATGTTTTGCTTCCAAGGAGCCAGGCTTCTTGTCATTTTGTTTTTAAAGAGGATTACCTAAAGTGCTCTGAAGCTTTTCTTTGGCAACTTTCTGTTTTTTCATGTATTTTCAGTCCAGTCTTTAAACCTGAGCCATTTTAACAGGATCAAGCATAAAAAGGCACCTAACTCAAAGGCTGAACCAGTGTTGTGTCCACAAATACCAGAAGATCACATTTTGAATTGCATATTTGCCAATCACCAACAAGGTGACTGAGTTAATAATGCGTCTTAGGAAGTGATAAATCGAAATTTGACATTTCAGTGTCTACAGACAGCACAAGCTGAGGCTCTATAATGGTTTGGTGGTATTGGGGATCTTGTCAAAATTGATGAACGTAGAAATATCCTCAGATTTTAATGTCAGTGGAAAATTCAAGCTGGTTTCTTGGACATGACAGTTAGTCCACTCTACTAAAATAACCTCCAGAGTCATCAGTTCTCAAATCAATATCACCTTTGAGATGTGGTAGAATGGGAGATTCTCAGCAAATCAATCAATCAGCAAATCTGCAGAAACTGTGTGACACCATTATGTCAATATGGACCAGCTTGTTGAGTCTATGCCATGAAGCATTAGAGCAGCTGTGAATGGATACAAGTTGATACAAGTTGTGTCTAAGAAGGATATTTGGAGAAGTCTGGGATGTCAGTGCTTTCAGTTGTAGGAAGGGTTATATTTCTTCTACTCTTTTTCTTGTTTGTTTTTCTCTGAGCATCTTTCCAGATTTTAATTATTTATGTTAATAATAATTCAATTACTATCATTTGTTTTTATTATATTTGTATTAAAATATAAAAATATGAGGGGTGGTCCAAGACTTGCACAGTACCATATTTGGTGATGTGTAATTTATCTTTTGTCTGAAAAAGACACAGTAGAGTTACGTCGTTGGACAACGACACAGTGTTTTTTTGTCTGTGTGGGGTTTTTGTGTGTGTGTGTGTGTACACCACCACAGTTGTAAATAAATCCAGATATAATTACAGTGCAGACCTTCAGCCTTAATCAAAGGAGTTTAACAAACTGTTGCATTAACTGTTCAGGTTACAGTCAGCATATGTATTAGTCCTCATTTTCACAAAATGGAACAAACTAACATACTGTTAAATATAAGGAATGTTTTGATGGATATTTTGTTTATTTTGCTTTTAATTGATGTTTTAACTCAGATGAAAATCCAAGTCTAGAATTCATGGACACCATCAAACACTGTTTCCTCCCTGGAGATAGTCTTTGAGGCTATCTCTACCTGCTGCTTATCTGTGCATCTGTTTGCATTCAGCTTTGTTTCAGGATCTGAAAAGCAAACTGTGCTGGGTGGCACACTCTCCTCATTTGTTTGCCTTAGGAAACTCTTGGGCTGGTTTTGCAATATGGATTGGTCATTTTCTGTTTTTACTGTGAATGCTGTCCAATCAGTTCAATTTGGTTGATTCTGTACTCTTTGTGTACGGGGCTATACGGTAAACTGCTCGACTGTACTCCAAGCAGAGCGTATAGCCCTGAATACTTCAGAATTCATTCAGCTAATTAGCTCAGCAGTCAATTCATAAACACCAGTGACCCACTTCCACTGTCAGCCATAACACTGCCTCCAGCATCTTTGATAGGTGATGTGGCACACTTTTTCCCCCAAATGTGCAGCCTCTTTTAAGGTGTTTTCTGTTAAAGTCTAATCAGGGCCATTTTCCAGAGGATTGATCCGCGACTACGCTGTGATGTTATACCTGTTGATCTGTAATCTGGAACATAACCTGCTTTGAAGCAGGTTATAAGAAGTGAAGCACCTTCATAGTACTGAAAGCCCAAGGTTAACACTGAAATTAAAAATCCTGCTTCATCGTGCAGGCTTTTCTCTTCTTGAGTGCAACAAGTAGTTTGTATTTTCTTGTGTATATGTTAATGAAGCTGGAAACTTGGACAGTGATACACCTACTGGATATTGTCAATGGGGCATTTGTTAGCCAAGGACAGGATACTGCAGTCATTCCCCTTAGTTGTCTCCCATTCTTGCCTTTTTGGTGTTGCTGAAGCCAAAGTCATCACTGTGATAATCATGGCTCTACTCTAACTCTATATTTTAGGGTTACAGTAGGACTTCAGTTCAGTTGTGTTGTATTGTATTATATTCTCTTTGGGCCTCACATTGAGTTTTCATGAGAACAGCTACCAAACAAGTTCAACACTTGGAATCAAATCCAGATCTTTTATCCGTTTCATTTGTTAAGGAATAATAAGCTCGGAGTCTTCACCTTGAAACTGGTTGTCAGTTGCATGTCCAATTACTTTTGAGCATCTGCAAATTGGGTTTATTATTGGAGATATCTGGCATATATGATACCAGACAAAAGTTTGGTCACACCTTCTCATTTTATGCTTTTTCTTTATATTCATCACAGATTCTCACTGAAGGCATCAAAGCTATGAATGAGCACATGGAATTATGTAGTAAATAAAAAATTGTGAAATAACTCAAAAAATGTTTGATATTTTGGATTCTTTAAAGCAGCGGCCCTTTGCTTTGCTTACAGCTTTGCTCACTCTTGGCATTCTCTCCATGAGCTTCATGAGGTCGTCACCTGAAATGGTTTTCCAACAGTCTTGAAGGAATTCCCACAGATGCTGAGCACCCGCTGGTCCTTTTGCCTTCACTCTGTGATCCTGCGGAGGCCAGGCCATCTGATGCAGCACTCCATCACTCTCCTTCTTGGTCAAATAGCCCTCACACAGCCTGGAGGTGTGTTTGGGGTCACTGTGCTGTTGTTTTGGTAGCTACACTGCTTCAGTCTGCCTTCAATTTTGAATAAATCCCCAAAAGTGTTACCAGCAAAGCCCCCCCACACCATCACCACCTCCTCCATGCTTCACAGTGGGAACCATGCATGTAGAAACCAACGTTCACCTTTCTGTGTCGCACAAAGACACGGCGGATGGAACCAAAGATCTCAATTTTGTCTCATCAGACCAAAGCACAGATGTCCACTGGTCTAATGTCCACTCCTTGTGTTTGTCTTGGTCCAAACAAATCTCTTCTGCTTGTTACTTTTCCTTAGTTGTTGTTTCTTAGCAGCTATTTGACCATAAAGGCTCCTCTGAACAGCTGATGCAGAGATGTGTCTGCTACTGGAGCTCTGTGTGGCATTTATCTGGGCTCTAATCTGAGCTGCTGTTAACTTGTGATTTCTGAGGCTGGTGACTCGGATGAATGTATCCTCAGCAGCAGAGGAACTCTTGGTCTTCCTTTCCTGGGGCGTCCTCATGTGAGACAGTTTAATTGTAGAGCTTGATGGTTTTTGAGACTGCACACAAAACTGAAATGAACTGGATTGAATTGGATTTCAATGCTAAACAATACGTGCAGGCTCTCTTGCATGCCTTGCTTAATTCAACAAGACAATAGCAAACTACACATAGTGTGTGCTACAACAAAATCATTTCATAATGAAGGGCTCTGGCTGCTAAACTGGCCTATCTATAGTCCAGACTTGTCATGTAAAAAACATTTCAGGGATTACTAAAACAAAAAACATAAAGAACAACAGCAAAGGATTCAGCATTTGAAATTCTTTAAGCAAGAAAGGAAAAATGTTTTGCTTTAAAGATGAAAGCAACTGCGCTCCACTGTTAACAAAATTCAGAATACTTTTTTAAAAGAAGAGGTGATGCAACACAGCTGTAAATATGCCCACATCCTAACAGTTTTGCTAAAAGCAAAAAAAAATATATTACAGTCAGTTTTTATTAATTTTGTCAATACAAACTTATGAACTTGCATCTATATTTGGCAGTGCAGTAATTGCTTCTCATAAAAAAAAAAAAAACGAGTGTTACAGTACATGATCAAGCTGTCATGTCAATGTCAAAATGTTTTCCATGTATCTGTGGCAACGCAACTCCGTTCCATCGCTATTAAATCTTTTACACTTATGACGTGAGGAGGAAGGGTGATATAGAGGCTTTTTCTTCTTGTTCCAGCAGCACCAAAAGATGGATGAGTCTCAGAAGAAGCACATGAGAGAGTGCAAAGAAGAAATGATGAGAGAGGAAGGGACAGAAAGAGGAAGCAGAGGAGAGAGAGATAGAGAGAGTCACCATTCTACCTAATGGAGCAGGCTTCTGCAATGCTTTCCTCCCTGATTACACCAATGACCAATTTTGAAGCAGTTTAAGAGCCATTTTGGGGGCTTTCTGTCTTTCTCTATCTTACTTGCCCTCACCCCCCTACCCCAACCCCATGTCCCTCCTCTTTCTTTAACCGGTTTCATTCCCATCTATAGCTTGCTATCTTTGCGTCTGTGTGTGCGTGTCCTCCAGTACCATACTCATTCATCTGTGAAGAAAAGCAAAGGGGGGTGCGACATAGAAGCATATGCAGCAGCAGGAAGCAGAATGAGGTTTCCTAATGCTAACATTTCCCAGAGCACAGCTTGTCTGGTTGAAGAAATTATCTAATAGGTTGATTTAGACCCAAGAAGACACCTCCAGGGCTGAAAAAAATGAATCCAATGCAGAAGTGCAACAGAATGCAGTGCCTCTATTGGCTAGTTAGAGTATAAAGCTAGTTTATTTGCTGGAACAAAAACATATATAGATATAAATTAAAAAATAATAACAATAATAATGCATGCAAACACAGAGGAGAAGTTGAGCTTAAAGACTAAACGGAGATGAGTTCTAACAGACAGTGATTAGCTCCAGTACAGTTGCTGTGTTAAGATGCCTGGCAGTCAAAGCTCAGTCAAAGTGGTCACATTCCTACTTTAAGCTTTGCCAGAAATCTGCTGGATGAGATAAAGTATCCAATTCAAATTCACTGGATTTCAGTAGTTTTATCATGGAAGTCTCTCAGCACTGACTCAGGATGGATGGAGCCTCAAGTGGCCATTTGGGGCGACTGCAGGATTCGGCACTTTATCAAGTACATCTTTTTGGATGCAGTTTGTTAGCCTTAGCGGCTGTGAATATATGGCTCCAGCTTGCTGACCAGTCTAGTTAGCATTACCTGATACATTCAACCTGCTTCAACCTCCCATCAGAACAGGTCACACCTGGCTCCAAACAAACAAACAACGGTGGTGGCTGAAATGCTAAATCTAAAGCACGCAGCTGATGCCACAGTGCTTATGTCCATCCCTGACATATGGTGCAGACTACATGAGATGCTGTCAAAAAAAAAAAAAAAACACAACTACGCACACCCTGTATTTCTTTTACAATAATAGCTGAAAAGTCACTTTAGCTTTACACCATTTTCCTCACCAGCACGAGGGACTAAAGAATGCAAGAATGAAAAGAGTTTGAACAAATGTTTGCAGAATGTGACTGATAGAGGGCTGACGAAGATGTCTGCAGATAGCACAGACTGCAGCAGTCACCTGCACCATGAGGGGAGGGGAGCTGCTGGTTTTGAATATCCCTACAATGGTTTGTGTTGCGAACAGTTCAGTACCACACCACAATGTGATGTTGTTAGAAGCACAGACTTGCATGTGTTATTGGTGCCATCAGTACATCATTGTCTCGAAGCTTTTCAATTGGCTTTTCATTCTGCTTGGATTCATCGTACACACAGCCAGTATATACACACACACACACAGCAGCTCATGCTGCAGTGTGAAGCTTCCCTCACCCTCTGTGCCAGATATGTCAGCAATAGAGTAATTGCACACCCATACCATGTGATAATGTCACAAGCTAGGCAAGCCTCTTTACTAAGTACAGAGGGAAGACCATTCAGTTTTCTCTCGTCCTTTCTTCACCTGTCATTAAGAGCTCCAGGTTTCACGAATCCTTTAGAACTGCTTTTTATAACAGAATAGTTAGAAAACATTTACATTTCTTTAATCCTTTACATGACTGTGGTAAGTGTGCACCGAACCTTTGTTTCTTCTTGCACCTTTTTAAACATGTTCATATAACACTTTGTTCTGTGCACTTGAGAAATTATACACTGCTCAAAAAATATAAAGAACACCTTTAATAAGAGTACAGCATCGAGTCAGTTAAATTTCTCTGGTAAGTTAAGCAGCAGATGGGATTGTTCATCAGTTTCAAATGCATGCACACCAGAGAGGTGACAATGAGACAAACCCGAAAACAGGAATTTTGCCTGTGGATGCCACTCACATTTTTCCTTTTTTTTCTCTAGTTTTACATTTGGCTAGGGTCAGTGTCACTATTGGTAGCATGAGGCGATACCTGGACCCGGCACTGATTGCACAGGTAGCCTAACTCCTCATGGATGCCAGATGAATACATGCCATTGCCAACAGGTTTGCTTTGTGTGTCCTCACAGGAACATAGAGTCCAGGAGACTCCAGGAAAGTTAGGCAGAGTCAAAAAAGGTCAGAAATGCAGCAGTGGGACCAGTATCTGCTCCTTTGTTCAAGTAGAACAGGATCAGAACTACCAGAGCTAGAAAATGACCTCCAGCAGGTCATTGGTGTAAATGTCTCTGACCAAACAGACTTCATGAAAATGGGGGCCCAACATCCTGTAGTGGGCACTGTGTTCACTGCGTGGCACCATGGAGCCCAATTAGCATTTTCCATAAAATAGCAGAACTGGAACAGGACAGTGCTTTGATATGCTTTTATTCCCATGTGAAGCACTTTGACAATAAGTCAGTAAAATTTATTTATATAGCACTTTTTAAAACAGGAAGTTATTTCAGAGTAGAACAAAGAACATTTATCCTTGCACTCCATCACATGCTGGCCTGGCTCAACATCCATCTGTCGATCAAATCTAGCTTGCTCTGGCTCATATTTCATCAGCCTTCATATTAAAATGTGTGTAAACAATACATGTTGCCAGGCAACCTGGCATGATTATCACTGGAAAGATTAAGTTGTCTCCAGTTCAGGTACAACTGATTGTAGTTCTGAGAGCGTGACACAGCTACCACAGCGACAGTGAGCAAAACTCCCGTTCAACAGGAAGAAACCTCCAGCAGAACCAGACTAACGCTTCATATGTTCAGCTAATTATTCTACAGTTAAAGTGCCTTCTGGATGCCACTTATTTATTTACTTCTTTTTAATTTTTGTCTTTCTGGATGACATCGCTGACCTGCGATCGTGCCGATGCCTTTGAAATCACTGCCTGGCGAGCAGCAGAGAATTTGTCATTTGTCCCACGTTCGAGGATTCGACAGTCGTGTTTGTCGTCTTGAATTTGTGTTGAAATTTTAGAGTGAATATGATTTGTCATGTTTTTAGAGTATGACACCGTTTTTAGCCTTGAAGAGTCTGAAAAGCCTTTGACATATCACTCAGACTATCCTGGGAATCGGGAAAATACAGAGCTATTTATAATAAATGTTAATTAATATATTGATTAAAACATTTCTTTTTTAGATGTTGTAGATTTGTTGTCCCCCTTTCTGTTTTTGCTGCTCAGACTGGCATCAATCCTAATATAACATGAGGAGGATGGGGTTTCCTTCTTCATCCTTTTCCATTTTGTGTTCTTTTACTTTGTCATATCTCAACTCCCATTTGTCATTCTTTGCTATGTTTGCACTTTTTTGCTCACTCGCTCTATATCTCCCTGTCTCTCACATGCACACACTCATTCATAGTGTCATCTGTGCTCGCTGTCACAGTTTGAAACATTTCTCCATCTGATCCCACCCATCTGTCTGCTTTTGTCCTCCTTTCTGACTCCCCTCTTCAATTTGTTATCACTTCATTCATTTCTTCACTCTTCCCTCACTGTACTTCTCTCTCTCTGTGTGTGTCCTTGGCTCACTTTCCCTCCCTGTATTGTCCTTACCGCCTTCTTTCTTTTCCAGCTTTTCCAGTGTAATAATAAGAGGGTGGTATAGAGGGACCACCGGGTCAGTCTGTCTTTTCCCTTCCTGTTGCTCTCGTATTCATCTCTCTGTGTGTTTCTTCCTTTAAAAACAGAGTATGGGGTGAACTAATTATACAGATGGCATTCATGTAGCCAGTTCCCATAGCGACAGCACAGTAGCAGCAAAGAGCAATGCAACATGGCTGTCAGTCAGAGACGGAGAGCTCCACCTCATTCACTGTAAAAGTAAGAGGACGAAGGTTAAATCAATGCATGTTTTTAGGGGTTAGTATCGATATAGAGTCAGCGGGCCTGTGGTGATAGTAAGATATCAATAAGAAGACGGCATCTGGCTTTTCACTAGCATACTACAGGATACAGCTTTTATTAAATTCCATGAAATTCTTTGTGACATTGTGATAAAATCATTTGTCAGAAGAAAACAACATTATTAAAGTTGACTGGGTGTAGTGAAAAGAATAATAGCTTTAGACATCTCCTGTAACAACAACAAAAAGACTAACTTACAGTGTTTTGGTGGAATGTATGGGATTCATAGTGAATAAGAAAAACAGAGGCTTCCACAAATAAGACTCACGTCAGTCTTTGTTGCCTTTATTTTACGACTCAGATAGTTATAAAGTGAAGTAAGGGTTCAAAAAAAAGGTCCATTTTGCCAACAACTCTTATTTTGTTCGTCTTTCCTCTGAGGTGAAAGTACTAAATACAGACAGACATCAAGATTCCAGCTCTTTGCTGAACAAGTATGTGCACGTCCAGGAAGAGCAACACATGTAAAGGTCAAATAGGGGTCAGGTGTTTTAAGACAATTGGATGAACAGCAGGTTTGCACAGTCGGTCACACTGTAAGAAAGCTAAATGCATCATGCTTCTAAATAGTGCCAGAAATAGTTTCACATGTACCCCTGGGCACATACAGCACTGTGTTTAGAGAGACATTTAAACTGTTCTCAATAAAAGAGCCAGTGAATAAAATACAACACCTGTGGGTCCCATAGTGAAAGAGAAGCACACAAGTGTAGTAAATGATTTGTTGCTCTATTACAGTGATGTCTCGGTTTTGCTCTGGATTCATGAAGAAATATCCAAGTGAGAGAGGAATTTAGAAAAATGTGTACTTGAGTATTCAAAACTGTCTTCTACAATCCCCTTATCTCCTTTGTCACTTTCTTCCTTGTAAGCTTTGATATTTTGGAGAGGGGCTTCAATTTAGGTGAAAAGCTCAGCAGGGAAACACACTGGCCTTTGTTATCAAGAGCTATTCTCTCTAGTTATTAAAGAGAATTTTGAAAGCATACAATTACAATGAAAGCAGCTGAACTGAATGTCTGAATGTCAGTCAAATTGTGAGTAACTGATATTCAGTCATTGACAAAGAAGAACAACACTTTGAAATGTTTCTTGGTGATGCCAGGAGGAGACACAGTGTTCCTAGAAAGCCATGGAAAGAAAAAAAGCTTAGTTTTGTTCATGTTTTACATCTTAGTGATGTAAGTTTCACAAAGCTTCTGGGGACTGTGATGGTGGGCAAAGAAGCACGTGGGCTTTTGTTTGTTAAAGAAGATGGCTGAACTGTTATTGTTGGACAGTGGCTGCACTGTTTGTACAGATTAACAGATGAAAACCATATGTATAAATGGCAATCTTGTTTTTACAATAATACTTTGACCAAATATGTGCTTTTCAAGTTCTTTCATGGAGAAGCTGTGAAGCTTATTTCTTTGGTAGCTACCGATAGATTAGACAGAGCTGATGAGCAAATGTTTTATTCCATCCAAAAATGGACAAAAGTCAGAAATTGCTTTGATCTGACAGTAACTCCTTAATGAGCCTCTTGTTACTGATATTGGGTTGGCACATGTGCACACACACACACACATCTGTTGCATATCGTGCTTGTTGGCCTTTCATTATCATGTTGCTCTCTTCAGCCGCTGTTACCCGCTGGGCTGGATGGACTCTGGCTGTCTCAGATTGAATCCTTGAGGATTTACAGACCAATTAGCCCACTGAAGCATAAAGATGAATGTAAACTGAGCGCCATGAGGTCAGCAACTCAGGCAGATCCCTTACTTATGACTAATTACCGAAAAACTCTTTAAACCTTAAAAGAAAAGTGATCATCACACCAGGGACAGGAAACCGATCGGTGCTCATTTCTAATGAAGCTAACCCTGGAGCCCACCTGGGTCTCAATCACACAAATACCCCATAGATCAAAATGCTAATTGTATGCAAAGAAGATTGAATGTGCTGGCGAGAGTCATGTGTGGCCTTCTCACACACATTAATACAGAATTACAATTAATTAGGAAACCTGTTGTACTAAATGGCACTCTTGTGGTTAAAATAGTAACTTTATTCATATTTTCCACAGCCCATCATCACCAGAAACTGATACATATTTAATAATTGTGAATCACTGACATGGATGGAGTCTATAAAAACATGTCAGTGGTGAGAGGTCATGGTCCACGATGTTAGTGGCTGACAAGGTTGGAATATCACAGTGGGCATCTTATTCCTCACCATCTAATTTCCAGCCACACTTTAATCAGGAAACCAAAGTTTTGAAAATGTTTTGTTCACCACAATTTTCTGGGAACTCAATATCATTTATGTGGTGTGAAATCAGTTAACCAAACCATTGCTCCTATTTCTGATGTACATTTTGTTAACCTCTAATTAGCAAATGTTCAAATGCTAAGAACTTAAACTAAGCTAGTGTCAAGTAACAGTTCTGCTGTTGTGATACATCACATCTGTCTTTGACCTGGAAACTTTTTTGTCAGGACTCATTTCACTCTAATTTCTATTCCTTAAGCCATTCACCACCAAACCTCCTATAGTCCATGGACTATAATAAAATCAATGTTGCTTCCACTTATCAAAACTAAAGTTAATGCAGACAAATCTGGATCTTAACAGCCAGCACTAGGTAACCTCTGTGGCTGCAAATGGTTTGTCTCAGCAATGTTCTCCTTTTCATGGATATTCTCCTTTATTAGTCTCAATCACTAGTTTCAAGTCTTACTAAATAAAAGACTTGCTTGACAAATCACTCTTGTACATATATATATATGTATGGTAGAGCAGGTCATCTAGTAATTGTCTCCAGTCTGCATGTCTAAATATCTCTGGGCAAGATCATTTGTTCTCTGATATGTTTGTCAGAACATGAATGTGAGTAAGTGTTACATAGAAAGCACCCAAGTATGGACAATTGTGAATAGGTGAAAGAGGCATGTTATATAAAGTGCTTTGAGTGTCTGAGTAGATAAACCCTACGTACCACTCTATTACAGTCACCAGATTTCTTTTGGACTATACAGGTTAATGTTAACCAAAAACAGAAGCAGACTTTACACCATGAACACCATGTAAAACATCTGCGCACTAACATGTTTTCTATCGTCACCACACCTGAAGTTGAAAAGAGTTACAGCAACGTTTCAATTTCTGCTCATTTACGGTCATTTTGGCTCATTAACCACAGATTTATCATCACTCTCATTAGTGCCATAGTGCAGTAAATTAAGCCATGAGTAAGTTATAGCAAATGATCTTATTTTGTAGAAATTAATGTGCTTTTATTTATGCGCTTGTGTAGATATTGAAGCCTCAAGCTTTCTGCATTTGGATAAAATATTTGATTATATTCTCAGCTGGGTGCTTACCCATATGTAAAACCTTCCAGCGTAATGTCTACTTTATATATTGTCACATTAATGATTATGCAAAAGTCATAACAATATACTCGAAATATTTCTAATAAAATAAAAAGTCTTTTTTTTTAAATTGCTGCTTCTGAAACAAATCACTGCTCACTTGCACATCATATTTACAACATCCAGGGATCAAATGATCCGATGTGTCGCAGCACACGCCCACTTAATGATTCAATTAACTAATAACATTTGGCCCATTGTTATGTTCATGCACATAAGGCATGGGAGAGGGAGAGAGAGATGTTTGTGAATATGTTAAATAGTAAGAAGCAGACGGTGTGTGACAGGTGCTGGGTAAGAACTTTATACAGTATCTATTGTCCATATGGAAGTGTATACATGCCAGCAGGTGTGCTTATATAAAGACTTATCTACTAGCTTCCCTTCTGTATGCAGCTATTTGCTGCACATCCTGCAGTGAACCTGAGAGTTGGTTAGTTGCTTCCACGAGCAGCACGAGTCATTTGTTTGGACAAGGACAGCAGTCATTTCTTAGCTCTCAGAGGGCAGGCATTGTTCAGGTGTTACAGTAAAATAGTAAATACTCATATAATCAATACCCAATCTGAGATTCATGAACCATGAACATGGATTCCTAAATATATCTTCTCCACATTGACTGGTTGTGTGAAGTTGTCCTTAAATCTGTGATGTCATTTTAGCGCCTTAATGCTGAGCATCCCACCATCGAGTCCTCATTCACAGGGTGCCAAGGTGTCCTTTGCTCTCACTTACTTGATGGATAGTTAACAGCAATGATGAGACTGGTGTGACTTCTCAATGCATCACATGCAGATGGTTTGTTAGAAATATTTTTGTGACATTTTAACAAACTGGACACCCTGAAGAATTATTGTGGACGAGAAACTGCAAAATAAAACAGGACATAAACCACCAGGCTGGGTTGGTAGAAGTCACAGTCAGTCACACTGATTTATACCAATCCCATCCTTCCTGCTTTTTTTATGCAGACTTTGCAAAAGGTCCTGTTTGAAGGATGGCACACCTGGTCCACTAGTGATGTGGGTGCATGGTGTGTCAAGGTAAAGATGTCAAATGTATGCATCAATGAGCAGCCAGCGTCTTTGACAAAACACGGGACTGGATACCTGAGAATGAGTTTGTGGGTTGAAATAAAAATATCAGGCAAAGAACTGACAAAGCTGGTAACACAACTGTACATTGTTTTGCTAATGACACATATTTTTAGCATAAAGGAAAACATAAAATCAGAGCAGATTGTGACTACGTTTGGACTTGTGGTGAAACACAACACTTTGAATATTGTTTTACTTTGAAGATGCTGAGCTAACTATCTTCTGTCAGATAAATAGCTGTTGAGTGGACGATGCTGCAGGAGTGATTTAGGAAGGTTCCTCTGATGTTTGGATACTTTATAGAAATGTGCAATTCTATGTTATTTAATATACATTCATCTTGTTGAGCAATCAAGCACCTCAATCAGCAAAACAAGAATCGTGCTATCAGAAGCTTTGAGTGTGCTAAATGAAGAAGTACCACAAGTCCCGTGGGTCATTTTCCCTGATTGGTGTTGATTAATAGACAAGTTGTCCAATCAGATGTTGAGCTCTCTCCTGAAAGCTTTTGATCCTTCACAATGATGCTTTTCATTTTGAAAAACACACCAGTTAGCTTCCAGTATGGTGACAAATCTATTTGAATATCATGTTACCAATTCAGCGGGACTGAACACCTTTATTGCTCTTCAGTTTCTACACCTGAACCCTAAACCTAACCAGCAAGTAAAATTAAGAGAGAGAATGTGGAGTGCAAATCACAACCTAGGCAGTAAAATTCTGCCAATCAGAGTTTAAAACAGGCTAGCATACCTCTGCCTGTTAACTTCATATTATCAAAATCTATCAAACATTCATAGCTATAAAACAATGCATCAAAGGATATGCTGTGTTTTATTTGGGGACACCAGTACCAGCTGGGATTAAAACTAGAATTCGATTTCCCAGTTCACCAAATATGTTGCACATTGTGGAGATGGCTGGTTAGCTCAGTGCATTCTGATATAGTCGTGTTGACAAGCTTAGCAAACTCCAAATCACCCTTCCAGGAGGTCAAAGGAATGTCAGTCACCTTCGAGGCTGCCAAAGCTCTCCTCTGCAGCGCCGCTGTCACATGCTTGCTCATCTGTAACTTTTCCAGAAACTTTCAAAATGTCAGTTTCACAACAGTACGGTTGAAGAAGAGGGCATAACTGTACTACTGACAATACAACTTATTTTGAAGTTTACCTTGGGTCCATTCCTGCACCAACCGTCACTTTCTCTGGTCTCAGCTGCCTCCCGTTTGTTACTGAGATGCAGCGTAGTGTTGTTCCAGGACTTTAGAATCAGAATCAGAATCAGAAAGGGTTTTATTGCCAAATGTTGAGCAGGTTTACAACATTAAGAACATTTAATACTGACAGTTAGTACAGGAAGATTTAGAAAACACAGTTGCTGATGCTTTATGTGAAACACACTTTTTATGTGGGAGCAATGTTTGATTTTCAGTAAGAGGTTGTGTTATGAAATTTTATCTATAGGGTTATGACCCTATAGATAAAATTTCATAACACAACCCTCAGGCTCTGTCCTCATCACACAGGGGGATGTGACAACCCAATATTTCCTCTTCATTCATTGGTATTTGTGCTAAAATCCTCTCTCTCCTCCCTAAGTGTGTTTCGGTAATGATGGTGAAGCAGGTGGAGCCCTGGCATTGGTCCATTGACTCATGTTCACTCTAAAGGTCAGAGCAGTTTATCGCTCATATTTAGGACAGAGCATTAATTAACAGCTGTACTGTGGACGTTTTGGGGCTTAACTCTTACTTTGGTGCGTATTCAACATGAAACATTTTTGGATGAGAGCTAATGTTCTGAGATCAATTAGAGAACGGGGGCTTCCGGATGATGTGGGAATTGAGAAATTAAGCGGTATCCCCCTTTAACCAAAGCTTTTGAAATGGTCTTCCCTGGTGTATTGGTTTCTGTGTCAAACTGTAGAATCTAATGAATCCAGTGCAATTAAATCCCCATACTACTTTCTCTTATCTTTAATTTGACGGCTGACTTTTGTGGCGACCGCTGTTGTACAATCACACTCTAATTTTCCCCCAAAGCAAAATTTGCCCAGTCTCATGACACGCAGGCACCAATGATTAACTGTGAGCAATTACTATTTGAATAGGGGGCCTTCCTTGTCTTCTCCCTTTGCCCCATAAAAGACAGACTAGCTATTAATACGGAAACACGCCGGCGCCTTTGTGTGACCTGTCACTTTCAGTGGATTTCTCTATTCTGGAAACACCAGTCATCTTTAACTATCAGCATGAGTTAGAACACATTCAGTTGTAAGAACATACACAGAATAACATCTGAGAACAAGTCCTATTCATACCGGAGACAACTGGAGAGAGGGGGGAAGGATTGATTGTCTCAGAAACGCAGCTCATCAAACAATGCGGTTCACAAGTAGCAGCTCTGACTGATAAATGCAACAGCATCTCACTTCAACACTGACATTTGTCATCATCGTCTACCAGGATGTTTTCCTGGATATTATATACTTTTGAAGAGCCGGGGAGGATGATTTCAAGTGTAATTACGTTTCTCATCGTTGTCTTAAGCTTTTATGTCTTTTTCTTTTCTTTCTTTTCCTTCTTTTCCACTGGGCACTAGGAGGCATTTTCACAAGATGTTAACTACAAAAAGTGAAGAACAAGAGTGAAGTCACAGAAATGTGATAAAATAACATGTAAAACAAGATGCGGATAAAAGAAAAACATGTAATCCCAAAGTTTGATCCTGTTCATCTGGATGTTTCAGTGGGAGAAACATTTCATCGTCATCGAGGTGACTTCTTCAGTCTCAGCTGACTGCAGGTTTCCAAACAATGACTGAAAGCAGCACCACTCAATGAACAATGGGCTGTGAGGTCAGTTTATGATCATTAATATGCAAATGTTCATGATCACCAATCAAAGCCCACAGTTACCTGGATGAGCGATGAAACGTTTCTCCCTCTGAAACATCCAGATGAACAGAATCAAACTTTGGGATTTACTTACCTGGATGACTGAGCGTGCACCGAGATGAAGACATGTACGATTGTCTAGTTCAGCATTCAGGGACAAAGAGTATAATTATCAAAAAAATTAATCAACCACAGCATTTAACTGCTAAACTAATCGTTCTGTTCAGGAATAAAAGTAAATAACTGTAATTTCTTGTTTTAATTAAAAACATTGGTGCTCTTTACTATTTTTTCAGCTTTTTAGTAAAACAGTTATATGTTAACATGGAAATCATTATTTCAGTTAAAGTGCTTGCATACACCGTTCGCTTAAACATTACAGAAGTCTCATACATGGCGGCGCACGTAGTTGCAGCAGCTCAGTGTTCCACCGATCGATGCTATGTTTGGATAATTTTGTACGCCTTCCCACACTGGAAGTTCTACACAACATCCACTGTTTTAAAAAGGCCAAAAACATCATAAAAGACACCTCACATCCTGGCCACTCCCTGTTTGAACTGTTGCCCTCAGGCAGACGGTACAGTGCAAGGACTAATAGACTCAAACACAGCTGTTATCCAACTGCAATAACACATCTGAATGCTACAAAAAAATGTCCATCACGCCACTCTTGTGTTACTCTATGCCCGGTCTGAAGCATGTATGTGGGAATGTATGTGAATGTTTTACTGTTACGTCTTATTAGTATTTTAAGTATTCTATTTTATTTATTGAATTTTATTGATTTATTTATATTTTGATATTGCTAGGGATGATGCAATGATCGGGGAACATTCTTAATTTCGTTGTACCTGTGACAACGACAATAAAGTTTCTGATTCTGATCTGATAAACTTGTTAAGCACTGTATGCTATGACAAGCTGCTTACTAGATCTTATATGTGTGTATAACACCACAGAACTGTGCACCTTACTCCTGCTTTTACATGTCTGCACTGGGAGTTGTTCTTAGTGTATGAATGTGAGAGTGAATGAAAAGTGGTATTGTAAAGCGCTTTGGCTGCCTAGAAAAGCACTATATAAATCCAATCCATTATTATTATTATTATTATTATTATTATTATTATTATTATTATTATTATTATTATTATTATTATTATTATTATTATTATTAGTCTCACTGTACATGGTATAATGAGTATAGTGACAATGAAAAGGATTCTACTCTATTATTTGTCCACATGTTCTTCTTGTGTGTCATATTTTCACAGAAACTGGACGCGGTGAGTTTTAAAAGGTTTATTGCAGAGCAGTGATGGTTGATCAGAAAGAGATAGCGACTCGGGGGAATGAGTCCACTGTGAGCGGAGAGGCAGAGTTAAGAGTGGGTTAGCGGTGAGGTTTGAAATGTACATTTGTACTTAAGTCAGAAATGAAATAACAACAGTTCATTAATGATAGAGACAGGTATGTCCTATGTTTTTATGAAAGGACACATCAGAATGCTGAGCAGCTACAAAACATTACATCTTTAAGATATTAGAGCAGCTGCTGTATGTACCATGCAAAGTCAAGCGTTTCATGCTCTCTCTATGAATTTTATTCAGCCATCCCTCCATCCCCGCAGCTCATGGGCCATTTTTGTCACAGGCTCCCGGGGCAGCAGCCCAGATAAGGCCACACATTAAAGTGCTATTGAGTACCAAACAAGAGGACGGCAGCTCTGAGCCTTGGTCTGAAACGTTTCGTGGTCCCACGCACTAATGAAGATTTTAGACTTTTGCCTTGGGAGGCAGAATCATTAACAACATTTTAATTAATGTCAGAACCCTGAATCCAGAATACTAATTTAAGCTTCACACCCTGTTTTAGGATGACCACGAATTACAGGAGCTTTTTAAAATGCTGCCTGCCATTTAACCCGCCCATTGGCAACCGCATATCAGAACGCAGGACGTCAACGAAATTTTCTATCAGCATTAATCAAGAGAAATTATATGCAACACTGTATGAGTGTCTGAAAGTGACGCTCTTATTGCTTTTTAAGGGATTACAGTGTAAATGCACTTAGAGCCACGTCGTGATTCACAACATTATATCATAATACGATAAATTATACACAGTCACCATGCTAATTTAAATAAATTTGCTTTAAATTTGGACAGCACCCGCATGTTTTGTGTTTTGGCTGCACACTTCTATTACCTTTAATATGAAATGACATGATCATTATGAGGATAAAGTGCACACTGTCAGCTTTAATTTTGGGGATATTTTCCCACAGCATTGAAACACTCGTCTACATTCTTAAAGCACATTTTGTATCATCCTTTCACCAGATTTTGTGCCCTCTCTCCACATCTCATGAATACTGTATTGATCATGTCATTATTCATCATGTACGTAAACAGTTTTGTCAAGGGCTGCTAAACTGCTTTAAATTGCAAAATGACACATAAAGTATGTGCTGTTTAAAAACATTAGATAAGTGTTACTTCTGGAGTGCATTTGTTGTTTGACAAAATAAGTGAATGTAGTCACAGCTGAAATACTGTAAGGTCAAAACGAACAGCCTTGCACTCTATATGTGAGAGACGTCGAGAATTTACAATCTTTGCTGTCCAGCTCATAATTTTACTTCTATTTAATCAACATAGTAAACAGCCATGAAACACTGGCTTCTAAAAATTCTTAACTGCAACCCTGCAACACTGAAAGCAAGACGACTAAACACATTAAATCCTATATCCCATTTCATTGCAGTTATCCATCGCACCTTGGCCTGGAACTGGAAATCCCTCCTTCTGAGGGTGAAATGACACATACACTCAAATCATTTGATCTATTGATTATACTGAGTTGATATGCATATCCCCCCTAACTCGAGGTTAGTAAAGGAATAGAAGAGTTGGAATTATGAGGAGGATCTCGTTCCCTCTTTCTTTCAAACAGCCTCAGATATCACTGTGAATACAAAGCACTTTGGAATGCAACTCCTCCAAAAAGGGCTGGTGGTGATATAATACCTTTCAAAGAAAAGCAATATTAGATTTTAGCCTCATAAATATGTTATTCGCTGGTTAATATTTAATCACAGAACAGTTTTAACATATTTAGTGGTGGCAAGGCCTCAGTGGGTTTGGGTGGGTTTCAGATAGTGACTTCTTAAGGCTGACCTATCGACAGTGTCTCGCAGTCTGGGAAATGGGGTGGAAAAAAAGAGAAGCTGCTTGACAGCCTGATGAAAAGATGACGGCGATGCCTCTCTGCTGCTCTCTCTGCAGCGTTAAACTCCTCCATCTCTGTCTGCCTGTCTCTCTCTCCCGTCAGCTTTCCTGTCTCCCTGGGCTCCCTTAATAAATATCTTCTCTCCAAACGTAACCCCTTCAACCTCTCCTTTTTCTGCTTCACTCAGTATATCCTTCTGTCCTCCTTATATGTCTTTTTCCTCCCTCCCCATTCTCACTCCGGCTTTTTAAAGTGCCAAACTCCCTCGGGGGGCCCTCCATGTCATTACTCCAGTCCTGGATTCAAAATGTCATTAAAGTCATTGCTTTAGTCAGAATTCATTTCAATTAGACCGAGTCACTCTGGGACTCCCTGCCTCCTCTCCTTTTTTGTCTCCTTGTCCTTTTCCTCTCCCTTTATTCTCAGGCACAAAAGATAAGAAGGTGACACTGATGACCCCAAATTATAGTACATTTCAGTTTACATAAGGTAGGCTGCGCTATATAACTGCATATTCTCTCACTGAGGCTCACAATCAGCCTACTTAAAAAAATTACACATTTAAAAAAGTCAAAGTGATGCTCAAAGCTATATGCATACATGTGTGAAACAAAACCAAACAAAAGATATTGGGGTTATTTGGTTACTTTTTTAGAGGGAAAAAATACCCCTCTATAATTTGCTGCCTCATTGTGGTGGTGGTGGTGGTGGGGAGGGGGGGGTTGTGCGTCCCAGTAATACCAGCGCTGTGTTATCAAGGCCTTTTGGCCTGGTAGGGTTTCCCAAGGCAAACTGAGGGGCCAGACAAAGAGTGACTCACATGACCCCAATGAAAAGTAAAAAAGTCAAGGCACCAGTTTACCTTGCCAACATTGAAATGGGTTGTTGCTGCGTGGGTCAGGCAGCAGTTAGCGGTGCAGACCCTGGCAGCTGCTGAGGCTGGCTGTGGAGCATTGCCTCGCTGGTGTGTGAGGTTGAGCAATATTAGCTAAATATAACTGGGGTCACCTTAACACACAGCTAGAAGTTGCCATTGGTGATAATCAAGAGGCTAAAGGTTATCACCTTGGTGGATGGCATCTTTTTATGGGTGGCCTTTTGTTGGCCTCATCGAGAGCGGCCGTTGGATGCACTGGAGCTGAGTGTGAAATGGAAGGAATGAGCATTAGTACAGTCCATCCGTACATCCAGTGGTCCGAGGACATGGTTCACGACCGGAAAAGGGCAGAGTGCCCACTCTGGGTTACACTCTAAGTAACAGCAGTGTTGCTGCTCCAAGTGGAGGAGTTTAAGTATCTCTGGGTCTTGTTCATGAATGAGGAGAGAGTGGAGAGAGTGACACGTCAAGCTTCAGTCTGCTGAAGAGAGATGAGCGTAACAGCGAACCTCTGATGCTGCTCCTCTACACTGATAGGAGGTAGCTGATTAGAACGCCTCCCAGCACATTCATCATGACCAAAGCTCTGAAGTGGCATCCACACAAGAGAAGAGTATGTGTTGTGATTAGAGCCCACAGGACGTCAGTGACACTCACTGCACTGTAACAATGGCAGTCCAAATACAGATGAGGGCAGGCAGCTGAAAAGATTTAAACTTTGATGCTAACTATTGAAGGAATGCAAGGTCGAGTGAAAAAAATTAAGTCATGGTTAGCAAAAGGTTTCAAAATCATACCCAGTTTACAGCTCTCACTTTGTGCATAAGACAAGCACCACTCTCAGAAAAACAGCCCAAGAGACTGATGCTGTGTATTCTAACAGTAATATGCCCAAGAAGACAGGCAGGCAAGACCTTCTCCTCCCAGAATGATGGTTAGCACATTTTGTGAAAGGAGAAGCCGTCTAAGTAAAAGCAATGAATAAAACTATCTGCCACTTGAGCCTCTAATTAAAGGTCGGGGCTCACTACAAGTGCAAGGAGTAATGGTATAAGTTCTGTGATGTGCCAACATGCCACAGATCTTCAAGTGTAATTTTTATATAGCTGACTGCAATATAATTCTTTCAAGTATATGGTCATAAACTGAAATGCTGCACAGATTCATGAGTAAAAGGTTTATGAACGTTATTACAATTCATCATATAGGACACGGTGGTCCCATGGAAAGGTCTGGGCTCACTGAAGTCTGTAGGATTCATCATCTTTTGCTGCATTAACAGTGCTTATGCTATAATGTAAATAAATAGTGTGTTAAAAGCAAATAGCCCTTCTGTTAATTATATAACTATAATCAGCATCATGTACTAAAAGTGTTAAGCATTAAAATATTTTATTGGGTAATGTGATGCTTTCTTTTCATCTACATAAGTCCTTAAAAAATTGTAAAACTGTAAAACATGTTGAAAGTAACATCTGCACACTGACGGCTTTGTCCAAGAATCAGTCCAAATAAAGACAGTTTTTCTTCTCTTTTTTATAGGTTCCAGTAAATGAAATTAATTGGCAACAAATTACTTAATACAAGTCAGATAAAAAGTAACGTACTGCCCTTTGAAAGGTAGTACGTTACTTGGAGAGTAGAAGTGTAAAACAGCCTCAAATGCTGAGTAATCAGCATCAGACTGACCAACGAAGCACTAAACTGCCTCCCTAAAACCAACCCACTAACATCTAATATTTAAATGGTTAATATTTAAGATATGTGAAAACATTACTTTTGGCAATGTTTTACATAAGTAAAAGCCTTGAGTGTGTCTGTGTGTGTGTGTGTGGGGGGGGGGGGGGGGCATGCACTGACAATTGTTAAATAATTGTTAAGTAATTGTTAAATAATTGTCAGTGCAATTAAAAAAAATAATCTAAAAGAATTCAAAGAGAAAATCTGGAATACCAGATCATTTTAAAAAAGTAAGTAAATAAATAAATCCAGTGATGTAACAGGATGAAACAGTTGTTTTGTTCCACAATGTCATTTTTTAAAATTATGAAAATAAATTATTTAACACAATTGAATTCTGTTTATATCTGTTTATTTATTCTGTGGGCGCGTAGCATCTTCAGTGTGTGTGTGTGTGTGTGTCTTGCAGTGGCAGTAAAGAAGCTCAGCAGTGTTTGGTTTTGTCTTGATATCAGCAATAGCCTCCCATTAGTCATTTCTATTGCTGGGTTCCAGTGTGGGAGCAGTGACACCGGCAGAGGGAAAGAAAAGGTGAGAGATACTGTGGAAGAGGAAGAGGTGGAAGGGGAATAAGAGCAGCAAAAAGAGATAGATGAGAGCGATTTCAATGAGAGCGAGGTATCTGAAAGACACAGTTAAAAGAGAAAGATAAGGAAAGAAGGGTGACACAGCGGAGGAGCCGAAGAATAGAGATGAAAGTCAGGGAGAAAGAAGAGAAATGGGAAAGATACGGTGGATGACAGACAGAATGAAAGAGAAATACAGGAAGAGTGAGACAGTAGAGATGGGACAGAGAAAACAGTGCTGTGATGTCCAGGATGTAGACAAAGACGAGGCACAAAGAGAGGGCTCGCTGCTCACAGTTTGAAATGACAGAAACACACTGCTACCCATTTTCTCTGTTTGGAAATCCTCTCTTTTTTATGGGCACCCTCCCTTCCCCCCTCCTTTTTTATTCCTCATCATAATCTTATTATTTCCTCATTCTTCAGCCTTACCTGTTATTTCCACTACACCAATAAGTCATGGACACAGTACCTCCCCAAGTGTACTACAGACAGAGCTGCACTCTCATGGATAAGCCGAGGAGCAGCAATGACATCATTCTTTCATTCACATCAGTAGTGTTTTTTTTTCATAACAACAGACTGAAAGTTAAAACAAACAAACAAAAATCTATTAAATGTTCTTATTTTTACTGTCTCAGCAGCAGATCACTGACAGCCTTTTCAGGGTTGGAGAAAAGATTTGTTCTTTTCTTTTGACTGAAAAAACTGAGCTACAATGACATCTGGGTACAGGACGGGTGATCAGGGTTCAGGTTAGGGTTCAGACTGAAGTTGACTTAGACCTGATAAGGTTATTTTACTTCTTTGCACTAATGAGGAAAAATGGAAGCATTTCTTTCTTATAGCTTGTAATGTAATACACTAACAGTTCCTATGGCAATGTCATTTATAAAGCACATTTCATTATTCTCACAGAAAATACAAAAAAAGGTTTATAAAGAAAAAATAAAAATAAATATTTTCAAAGAAGAAGAAAAACTGCACACACATACACACACAGTGAGAATAACATGGTTTTGACTCTGCTTTTGAATACCTAAAAACCCCAGGTCCATTTTATTTAATATCAAAACTGCCCATATATGAACAAAAATGACTGTGGCATATCTGTATGTGACTGTAATGGAGCTCCAAAAAGGGCAGCATGAAAAATCAAAACCAAACAAAGAAAAAGTCAAATATATAGTGTAAAAGAAAATCCTAATATAAAAGTATTTTACTGTGTATTTTACAGTTTTGTACTGTTCTTCTAGAATATCATTAAATTTACATAAATAGACTGTGATTTTACATTTCAAATGTAAATTAACGTAAAATCCCTGTCAATGTAATAAAACATAATTTTCTTGTTTTTTTAAATATATTAAATATTAAATATATATATTAAATATATATTTAAAAAAAATTAAATATGTCTGTACATATGCATATTTAGATTGTTAAAATACATTCACAAATGTATCATAATTTCACAAATATTTGTCCGTTATTTGAAAGATTGAACTGTTAAATTCAAATGTAATGCTATGGAAAAATATATAAAATGATTCTTATAAACTTTTTTTACATCAAATAATAATAATTATTATTATTGTTATTTAGGGTGATCATGGCTCAAGAGTTGGCAGATCGTCTTGTAATCAGAAGATTGCCGGTTCGAGCCCCGGCTTGGACACTCTCAGTCATTGTGTCCTTGGGCAAGACACTTCACCTACTGGTGATGGCCAGAGGGGAATTATAAAGTAGAATTGTAAAGCACTTTGAGGGTCTCAAAAAGCACGATATGAATGCAATCCATTGTTATTTGAACCAGCTGTTAACTGTATATTTCTGTACATTTAAGTATTATTATTCATATTGCCGCATCCAATCTGTATTATTTACATGTGCATTTGCATACCTGTAGTGAACAATAGTTAATTATAATATATATGTTATATATTCACAGCTGTTTGCACACCTGTGAATCTAAGGGGATGGTTTCTTTCTAAGAATTCCCCTGTACTCTAGTCAGATGATCACAATGTTCAACCTCAATCAGCTGAAGCAAAAGGTTTTATTTGGCACTTTCTCAAGAGACCTGGCCAAGAAAGAGAAAAGTAGAGCACGCGGGGCAGGGGGCAACAGCTGTGAATGCTGTGTCACCACTAATAAGAACTGTGGCAGAGGTAAAGATGAAACAGCATCACCTGAAAGAGATGGTAAGACCAAAGAAATACTGTCGTAGGTTAAAGCACATCACAAAGGCACAGGGTGTGGAAGGGCCAACCCTCTCGAGATACACTGCTCATAAATGAGCCATTCCACAGACGAGAACGACATCACGGAGAAACATGTGACTTTACAACTATGTCTGGTTCACCTCTGGATCTGTCAGAGCATGCTATTAAAGTAAACTCTCTGACAGGTGCAAAGCCACAGATACAGTCAGGCCCAGCGTATTTGAGCTATGACTTAACAATGTTGCCTCTGTACACCACCACAATACATTTTAAATCAAACAGTTTTCAGAATGATTTTCAAGGTTAACAAGTCTTGAAATAATAAAGGCAGCTGTTACTTTTCCCAGCACGGGTAGCTGTTTAGTTTTCTACAGCATCTAATCACAAGTGCATGAGTGCTATCAGACTGCAGCACTGCGTCTCCTGAACTTTACCTGCACCTCACTGTCAAAGCAGAATTCTTAACATTTAAGATTTTACTCATTCGACTCATCAGTAACAATTTATCATCTTCCTTTACAAGCAGAGCAAAATTTAATATGAGGGATTAGGCGAGGTAGAGTGAATATGTTCGGCACAAAACATTAATCTGAGAACTTGACATAATTCAGAACAGGAGATAAGGGCTGTTCATATTAACTGAGGTATTTAATATTTGCAGATGATTATTAACCGTGTGCTGTTTATGAGAACCTGTGCAGCATAGTTCTTCTGTGGATGATGAGAAGTGCTGAGCAAATGTCATTTTCTGCTTCTTCCACATCTAACACTTTATTATCTTTCACTTTGATTTCTGAAGCTGTGATAAACAATGTCCAAGTGTGCCCGCAGTGGTACAGAATTCATTCCCCTCAAATTATGGATGGACTTCCATTAAAATGTCACCAGTAGTGGGACCAAAGGAGCCTTTGTATTTTGACTCTGAGTGAGAGTGGTCAGTGACCTGATGAAGAACATACAGGTCCTGCCTAAAATGTAAAAGAACTTCTTATCTTCACAGTAAGACCCCCCCCCCCCCGACAAAGAAACCAACTCATTTTCCTGTCAACAGCTAGCTAATATAAACTGATGTATGTCTGCTGACCCCAACCAACCACATGACCTCATGCTGTTTTTACAATTTTACCTATAAGCACTTATTTCCTAAATCCAGCTTCACACACATTGCTACATGCATGTCAGTGTTTGAGAGCAGGGCTCCAACATGTACATTAGCCTTCATGTGTGTTTCATGTCCTTATTAATGAACACTAAAAATTTAAGACAACACCAGCAGACTTTAATGACCAGAAGTAATTGTTGTTTAAGATCAGAGTGTTGCTTACAGGAGGAATGAGACGTTCTGAAATAATCACCACGTGTTTGACCCTTTTTCACTTCATTTACTTTCTCTTTAGCCATTTTCTGTCTCGCCTTCAAGCTTCTGTTTCTCTTTTTTAGTCAGCTCAAAGGTTTTTACAAGCTGGACTTGAGCACGGGATTATGTCCACAGCATATTATGAAATTAAAGTTTTCTTAAGGTCTTAGGCAAACAGATCCATATAAGCTTAAGTATAATCCAGGCTCTTAAGATAATGCTGTTTTTATTTTCCATCAACTTAGTGGGCTTTTGGTCTTAGTTGCATGGACACAGGTCTTTTCATGAATCTGGTAAGTTATGTTTAGTTTCAGGTTTTTGGGTTTGTTTGTTTTTGCTTTTTTAGGTGTGCAGTGCATTGAAAAAGAAGGACTCCACTGGCTCCACATGTTGCCCTTTTACAGGCTTATTCCAAATTCAATTAGCTTAATTTTTCAACACAAAATTCGAACACACAATACTCCATGATGATGACAAAGTAAAAAAAATGTTTGCTAAAGGAGGCATGGCATGGGAGTATGGTTACCTACTTTGAAATAAAACCAAACTGGGCTCTAGTCTTGTTACTGGGGGGCATTGCAAGACTTTCTTACTGTTTTTCTATCTTACTGTTACTTTTTAAAAATGTTTTGTTTTTAATGTTGCAAATCAAGGCCAGTTAAATTACCATGTAAGTGACAAGTGTTATCTGATCATTTTAAGATTTTTTGACTTAATAATGTTTATTGTGTATACTATGATCCCCATTATGGTCAAAAACGTGGCCAAAGCTTTAATTTTAGGTTGGGCTCACCTCTGCTGCACGTGGTAAGTGTGCAATCTGTGCTTCAGTATCCCACTGAGTTCCTTCTGTGATCATGTCGAGTTTCAAAGCTTCTACATGGCAATAGCAAAATGCTCAATTCAAGGCTTAAAGCTGGACTGGACTAATCAATGCATGGTGTTGTGTATAAACATGATGGCCTTTCAGAATCACCCTGAAACGGCCACTAAGGAAGTTCAGTTTTTGGTATTTTCTGAACTACATTTTAAACTGGAGGTTGCTGATTTTAAAAAGCAAATTGTTTGATAAATAATAGATATAATATAAGAAATGAGGTCTTCATTTGAGTGTTTGTAAGGTCTAAGTGATAGCTCTACCCTAAAGCTGAACCCTAATGTTTTTTGAGACACATTATAATAGTTTTTCAAACATATCATTTAGAATCTCTGCCTGCCAAGACTTTTAAAAAGTACATATTCTTATATGTTAGGGTTAATATAATCGCAATGATGAATTACACTTCAGATTATCAAGCTTTCAATGAGAGGTGTCCTCTGTCTGGCTACCATCTTCTTCTCCTGTTGCTTTCTTTCTAATCTCCATGGAGTTCTTTGTTTTAGGAGCTTCTTTTGTCCAGACAGAGTTGGTTGGAATCTCATTAATCAAAAACAAAAAAAAGAAAGAAAAAAAAAGTTAAAGCAAAGAAAAACACCAGCAAAGCTGCCACACACACACACACATGCAACACACCAAACAGCAAACCTGAATCACTTGGTGAAAATCACCACGGAGATAATTAGAGCAAAAACCTGATGAATATCTCTCACTGCAAGTCCCAAACAACACTGATTAGCAAGATCTTGGTCTCATAAACACACACAAAAAGAAACCAGAAAGCATATGCATATGAGTAAGTACACACAAACACGGTTATATTCTCAAAAACACACACACACAGTAAAGCCGTTTCCCCGTGAGCAGACGAGATACAACAGTCTGTGAACCAGTAAATCACTTTTCATCTCTTTTAATACGACTCTTCAGCTTTCTCACTTCTTTGTCCCCTCTTCTCTCATCTGTGTGTCACTCTGCTGCTCTGTCACTTTAAATAGCTTCTTCTTTCTTTTGCTGCTTCCTGCTCAGTCACCGAAATGCAACCCACTGCTAACATATGAAGTTAGCAGAGCAGTCATAATTAGTCTATAGAGCTAAAATAGAAGAAAGAAAGCAACAGAGACACAATGGAGAAAAATGTCTAAAGTAGGAATATTTAAAGAAGAGATGATTTGTGGTGGCTGCTCTCAGACTTTCTTACAAAGAACACACACTCAGTTGCAGTCAGCTCCTCGGAGAAATTAGCAGACTTCAAACAGAAAATGAGGAAAGAAAGAAAAAGGCTGTGCCTAGACGGTGCCAACCAATTAAAGCAGACTGCAAAGTGAGCTAGCAGACCTTGAATAATGTGTCGAGACACTGATAAAACACTCAGACATGTTTCTGTGCTGTTTTCAAGAGATGTTTAAAGGTGCTATGTATAGCAATATAGCTTCAACAGATCGTTACCACAATGCTAAACAAATAAGACCCAGGCCATTTAATCAGTAAGTTTACTGCTTACTTTATTTTAAAATACACAATAATATCCGTGCCTACAGTTTGCCCTCTTTGCATCTCTTCATCTTACAACAAACTTGAAGACATGCAGCTCTTTATTTTATGTAAATAGTATTAATTTCTCTTTTTTCTTTCTTTTTCTGTTTTTGATATGTGAAACTGAGAAACAACAACAATAACTTTGACTCATTATAGGTCCGTTTTTGTATTAACCCATGTTAAAATCACAGGTGCCCGTCATGGGACTGCTTATGACACACCTCCTTTTCCCCAGATTTGAAGGATGGGTCGGGTGTATCCTTCGTGGCCCACCATATCCCAGAATTCATAGTGCGGCCCAGCCAATTCCAGTTTCCAACAATAGCAGCTGCTACTAAGTTTTAATATTACTCTCATCACTCTTTCTGGGTCACAAAATACACTTTTAACATATTTTCAGGCTAGAATGTAACTGTGCAAACTTCAAATTGCTGCTCGGTTTATCAAGACATTGCATGTTTGCAAAAGTGCTCTGACGTTTTCGGAGACGTCTGTTACCCACCCGCTAGCCGGGGGACTCAATGGTCACTCGAGCCGGCGAGAGCAGCGGACTCCCGGCTTCATTGTTTTCAACCCCCTTGTCTTTCACTACTCTAGTTAAACACAATATATAAGTCACTCAGATAACTCAAAAATGTAATCGTTTGACTTTTTTCAGTATTTTATTTGTTTCCGAGTAAATTGGTTTGGATGTGATCAAAGTTATTAGATTAGATTAAATAAAACTTTATTAATCCATCGGGTGGGTTCCTCCTTGGTTTTCACACAGCTGAATAAACATCAAACAGAAAACTGATTAAACAGAAGTGTGAGGCGGTCGAGAGTTTACACCAGTGTCCTGTTATATTTTAGATAGCGAGGAGCAGACAGCTGAGTTTATTAAACTCCACCGAGACAGCGGTGACGGAGATCTGAAGGCTAGACCGTCCCATTTCACAGCCTCACACTTGTAGCCTTCTCAGCCTTCAAAGGACCCGGCCCACGTAGACCGCGTAGACCGGGTCCTCCGAAGGATGCGGCCTAGGTTTTGGGACACAGTTCTTGTGTGGGTGTGGTGTTCTTCTCCCTGCCTCCTCCTCTCATGCTCCTCCCATCCCTCTGTCATTCTTTCACTCTGCCCTCTCTCCAGGACACAGCTTCTGTTCATTACCCTCGTCTGGCAGCTGGACCCAGTCAGCCATCACCTCTCTGAGATTATATAGGCTGGGGAAGAACTGTGTGGTTTTTTCCTGTCACTGTTGGAAAGGTCCCATTGTGTGTTTGTCCTGCCCGTGCCGTTAAGTGAGTAGTTGGGCCTGTGGGCCCTTGACAGCGCCTAATCGTGGTGTGGAGTTTTTTTTTTTTGTTTGTTTGGTAGTTGCTTCCTTTTTTGTTTTTGACCTCTTCTTATCTTTTTGACCTTATTGATAAAGTGGCGTTGCTGACACCTTGTGTTAAGAGTATTTGCAAGACTCCAGTAGATCCCTGAAGCTGTGCTGTGGTATCTGGCAACAAGATGTTAGCAACTAGTCCTGTAATTTGTCAATGAATCTAAATGAGGAGGCTAAGTCAACACCTCAAACAAACCATTCCTAAACCGTCTTTGCTTTGTAGTAAAATCCACTGAAAGAGCCCACAGGGAACAGGGAATGCTGTTTCCATGAAAGGGTGTTTCATGGAAACGGCAACTTTTATCCTGTCTTCCTTCAACCAATCACAGCAGATGGCCCCGCCCCTCCCTGAGCCTTGTTCTGCCGGAGGTTTCTTCCTGTTAAAAGGGAGTTTTTCCTTCCCACTGTCGCCAAAGTGCTTGCTCATAGGGGGTCATATGACTGGTTTTCTCTGTATCTATTATTGTAGGGTCTACCTTACAATATAAAGCACTTTGAGGTGACTGTTGTTGTGATTTGGTGCTGTGTAAATAAAATTGAATTGAATTGAGGTCTACAGCAGGTAGGTGGTCAAAGTAACATCCACATGGACAGCAGGACCCTTCCAACCTTCTTCCAAGGCTCTTATGGTTACTGCTGGTGCTTTCAGCAGGGGACTGGGGTGAGGATGGGCACCCTGACTGGTTTGCAGGTTTGCAGCCCCATTCTGACATATCAAAAGGACAGTCAGTGCTATTCTCTTGTCATCTGTCAGTACTCATAATGTTATGTGGTGTATGTTGTGTGACTTTACTGTACCATACAGTAGTTGGTGCTGAGTTTCTTTTTTTTCTGCTGCATATAGTGTCAGGAGTGATATGTGACAGAGGGACAGTAGCAAGACTGAAAGGAAAGATTTACAAGCCAGGAGTGAGTCCTGCTATGATGAACGATTTGGACACAGTGACATTGACAAAAAGGAGGCAAAGCTGGAAGTGGCAGAGTTGACAATGTAAAGAGTTTCGTTGGGAGTGGATTAGAAATGAGTACATCAGAGGGGCACCTCAGGTTGAGCAGTTTGGAGACAAAGTTAAAGAGGCAACGCTGATATGGTGTGGGCATGTGCAGAGGAGGGATTAGACTACCAGGTGGGGGGAAATATCACAGAAAATTCATGGATGAAGTGAAGGAGGACACGTATAAGGTTGGTGTGACAGAAGATGCTAGAGATCGGATGAGATGGAGCCTGATGAACTGCAAGAAAATAGTTTCATATTTACTGGCTCGCTCTCTTAGTTTTAGCAGTGTTTTTGTATAATGTATAATCTATCCTCTGTTTTCCCTTCTATTGTCCCTGCCCTTTTTTAAAGCACTTAATAAACTAAAGACTAAAGAGAGAGCGGAGTCTTGTATGAATGAACCTAAAAACAGGTGCAGGTTAAACTTAAACCATCAGGTTGGTTTTATTTCCAAATATGTTTAGTATGACATTCACTTGCTGTTTTGGTTTTTATCTAGTTGGGTTTTGAAAGAGTTCATGAGACACCCATTCACCTGATCTTTAGATGTTCTGTGTTTTTGTTACAAGGCAATTTTGGGACATCTGTAGGGTAGCAAGGGCATGAATAGAAAATGAGTTTATTAAGGCATAATATTTAGGTTTTAGCCTATTTTAGGGTGTAGTTAGGGGAGGGGGCACCAAAGATTATTATAAGCACTCTATTTTTCTTCTCTTTGGTTTAAGCTAAAACATTTTGACACTTAGCAATGTTGACAGACAGTTGTTAACTAGCAACCCACTCGCAAGTAACTGGCAGCTCGAAATATCATGTGACAAGTTAGCTACTTAATGAAGGAAGTCAGATAGTATTTCAAGTTATTTACTGAGCAAGTGCTACACGTGAGTGAACGTTGAAACTAAGTTACATCTTTTGATATACTTAATTTAAAATGGACATCATGTATACAAAATATTTACATACATACATATGTGTGAATATCACACCATATATGTTTATCTCAGAGAGTTGAGGAAGTGTGTTATAAATATAAATTCACATTAACACTGGATATTTTTTTCTTTACATAAACTAAGATGTAACATTGATAGATACACTTACCACCAATGTTAATATAGTACAGAAATGATGTTATGAAAATCTCGTAGTACTCATCAATCTATTTCGAGATCACACACAGGCTTGTAATGAGAATACAAGCACGACAATTAGAAACTTGGGCAATTCCACATTTTCAATTAAAATTTGAAAGACAAAAGCCATTTAGCATTAATAACTGAGACACTCGCGGTCACAGCTAAGTCAAATCTTTCTTAATTAATTGTTCCCACATGAGTTTAGAGGGTCAAAAGTGTCCTCCAGTTAGGAAGCTATAATTGCCGATACTTAATTTAAATGGAGGGATGCCTATCGTGTATTTGTATGCTAATTGAAGCCATTGCATTGCTATCCTTGTGACATTAGTGTTCACGCTGTGTTAAAATGAGAACATTCGTTTGACACTTTCTTGGGTTAACCTTCCCGCCCTTTCTGTCATGTTTACTACATTGGCAAAGTTGAAGACACAGTATGCACTGAGTATGGAACAGTGACAAATCATTGATGACTAAGCTCAAACACAGATTCATAATCCATTAATAGAACTGGTTAAGCACGCCTCCAGATGGAGCTGCTTGACTCATACTGGAATAAACCAATCAGCCCTTGACTCAGTTCAAATTTTGGCATTTATAGGATTGTGTTTCGTGAATGGATGATGTCATCCAACAAATCTGAGCTGGATTTTTAAAAAAGACACCTGACATCTTTGGTTTTCATCACATGAAACCTGGTTTCTTACAGCTTCATTTAATTGCTGAATAACTAGTATTGTTCAACACCTCATCATTGCAGTAAGACATGAAGCTTTGAAGCCCCCCCGCAAAAAAAACCAAAAAAACCAAAAAAACATCAGTAACATTATTGTGTGCTGTTAAAGAATTAAAACGTGACAAGAAAAGACTAATCTTTCTGACAGAGGACAGATTTGAACCCTGCATTAGTGCTTTACCACTTAAGTAGTTGACACATCAGTTATCTGTAGGAGAGACACAGGCTAGATATGCCCAAAATTCAACATTTACTAATTAATGGTTTATTCAGAATCAAAATTCAAGGCAAAACTTAGCCACAACATTTTAACCATATGGCATCTGATTTGAATTTGTTCAGATGATCATTATCATTTTCAGCAACAAGCCTTGCTAAGGGAAATAGCGTGATTGCGTGATCTCCACAATCACATGACCTGTACCAAAGTGAGATGGTGTGGAATGAATTGGACTGAAGAGAGAAGAAAGCCCAGTGAACAGGAGCTTAGGATAATAGAATTAGAATTCAACTTTATTGTTACTGAGCATGTCACAAGTACAGACAACGAAATGCAGTTTGCATCCATCCAGAAAGTGCTTTAGCCATAATATAGATATATTACAAAAATATACATTAGCAATGATATATATGTATATGTATATATACATATACATACAGGGAGTGCAGAATTATTAGGCAAATGAGTATTTTGTCCACATCATCCTCTTCATGCATGTTGTCTTACTCCAAGCTGTATAGGCTCGAAAGCCTACTACCAATTAAGCATATTAGGTGATGTGCATCTCTGTAATGAGCAGTGTTGGTCAAGTTACTTGAAAAAAGTAATCAGTAACTAATTACTGATTACTTCCCCAAAAAGTAATCCCGTTACTTTACTGATTACTCATTTTCAAAAGTAATCAATTACTTAGTTACTTAGTTACTTTTTAAAAACACGATTTACAACCTGAAGAGGTGATGAAGCGATAGATCTTTCAGCCCAGTTCTACTTTTTCTGCATAATCCATCATACAAAATGTAATCAAATGGAAAATTATCTTTTTTTTTAACTTGTTTTATCAGTTTTAATCTTTTAACTTTATGCATCAAGCAAAAATTTAATTATATGCAACATTCTCTGACTTGAATAAATCAGTTTAACATTTAAACCTATTTTCTGCACATTCCAGCACATAAAATAAAATATTTTTTGTGTTTACACTCAGTCTTTCAAATAGATGCAAGTAAAACACAGCAGAAAATAAATAAAGTCAAAGACTCAGCGGTCCTGTTGCTCTATTTTCACCTGTAAAGCAGGACTGCAGTAGGCGGAGGTTTACCCTGGTGCAGGTGTGCCGCGGTCAGTTGAAGAATCCGCGAGTTTCTCTGTGAATTTCCCATTACGTCGTTGCGCACTCGGTGCTTGTTTAGGGTTTTTTTTCGCTGTAAAAAGAAGTTTTCTTCCCACGCACAACGGACCCTAATGTTTTTGCTCATACTCTCTCCCACAATCGAGTAACGCAGCGTTCCTACGGGAAAGTAACGGTAATCTAATTAACGTTTTTGCAATAGTAATCCCTTACTTTACTCGTTACTTGAAAAAAGTAATCAGATTACAGTAACACGTTACTTGTAATGCGTTACTGCCCATCTCTGCTAACGTCTTATGCAAACTCTGTCATTCTGTTCTATAAGCAGGCCTGAGCTATGACAGAAACCACTCGGAGCTTCACGGATTAGTCCTAGTCTGTTTTCAAGTTGTAAAAGTTAAAGATTTGACTTGTTTGTACTCTGACCTTATTACTTTAAATTCCGGTCATAACAAATAAGAACATGGCACCATTGTAAGAGCAAATGTTCAGTGTTGGTCAAGTTACTTGAAAAAAGTAATCAGTAAATAATTACTGATTACTTCCCCAAAAAAGTAATGCTGTTACTTTACTGATTACTTATTTTCAAAAGTAATTAATTACTTAGTTACTTAGTTACTTTTTAAAAACACGATTTACAACCTGAAGAGGTGATAAAGCGATAGATCTTTCAGCCCAATTCTACTTTTTCTACATAATCCATCATACAAAATGTAATCAAATGGAAAAGTCTCTTTTTTTAACTTGTTTTATCAGTTTTAATCTTTTAACTTTATGCATCAAGCAAAAATTTAATTATATGCAACATTCTCTGAGTTGAATAAATTAGTTTAACATTTAAACCTATTTTCTGCACATTCCAGCACATAAAATAAAATATTTTTGTGTTTACACTCACTCTTTCAAATAGATGCAAGTAAAACACAGCAGAACATAAAGTCAAAGACTCAGCGGTCCTGTTGCTCTATTTTCACCTATTAAGCAGCACTGCGGTAGGCGGAGTTTTACCCTGGTGCAGGTGTGCCGCAGTCAGTTGAAGAATCCGCGAGTTTCTCTGTGAGTTTCCCATTATGTCGTTGCGCACTCGGTACTTGCTTGGAAGTTTAGGGGGTTTTTTCGCTGTAAAAAGAAGTTTTCTTTCCATGCACAATGGACGCTAATGTTTTTGTCACTTTTTATGGAATCAAACTCAAAGTAAGGTCAGTACTTCCACGCTTTAAACGCTGCACGCTCATACTCTCTCCCACAATCGATATGTGATCCAGTGTTGATCTGTACACAGCTGTTGTCACTAACGGCGCACTCGCTTACGTCACTTTCGTGAGACATTCTCGCAAAGAAATCACGGTTTTAGTAACGCAGTAACACAGCGTTCCTACGGGAAAGTAACGGTAATCTAATTACCGTTTTTGCAATAGTAATCCCTTACTTTACTCATTACTCGAAAAAAGTAATCAGATTACAGTAACGTGTTACAAGTAACGCGTTACTGCCCATCTCTGGTAATGAGAAGGGGTGTGGTCTAATGACATCAACACCCTATATCAGGTGTGCATAATTATTAGGCAACGTCCTTTCCTTTGGCAAAATGGGTCAAAAGGAGGACTTGACAGGCTCAGAAAAGTCAAAAATAGTGAGATATCTTGCAGAGGGATGCAGCAGTCTCAAAATTGCAAAGCTTCTGAAGCGTGATCATCGAACAATCAAGCGTTTCATTCAAAATAGTCAACAGGGTCGCAAGAAGCGTGTGGAAAAACCAAGGCGCAAAATAACTGCCCATGAACTGAGAAAAGTCGAGCGTGCAGCTGCCAAGATGCCACTTGCCACCAGTTTGGCCATATTTCAGAGCTGCAACATCACTGGAGTGCCCAAAAGCACAAGGTGTGCAATACTCAGAGACATGGCCAAGGTAAGAAAGGCTGAAAGACGACCACCACTAAACAAGACACACAAGCTGAAACGTCAAGACTGGGCCAAGAAATATCTCAAGACTGATTTTTCTAAGGTTTTATGGACTGATGAAATGAGAGTGAGTCTTGATGGGCCAGATGGATGGGCCCGTGGCTGGATTGGTAAAGGGCAGAGAGCTCCAGTCCGACTCAGACGCCAGCAAGGTGGAGGTGGAGTACTGGTTTGGGCTGGTATCATCAAAGATGAGCTTGTGGGGCCTTTTTGGGTTGAGGATGGAGTCAAGCTCAACTCGCAGTCCTACTGCCAGTTTCCGGAAAACACCTTCTTCAAGCAGTGGTACAGGAAGAAGTCTGCATCCTTCAAGAAAAACATGATTTTCATGCAGGACAATGCTCCATCACACGCGTCCAAGTACTCCACAGCGTGGCTGGCAAGAAAGGGTATAAAAGAAGAAAAACTAATGACATGGCCACCTCGTTCACCTGATCTGAACCCCATTGAGAACCTGTGGTCCATCATCAAATGTGAGATTTACAAGGAGGGAAAACAGTACACCTCTCTGAACAGTGTCTGGGAGGCTGTGGTTGCTGCTGCACGCAATGTTGATGGTGAACAGATCAAAACACTGACAGAATCCATGGATGGCAGGCTTTTGAGTGTCCTTGCAAAGAAAGGTGGCTGATTTGTTTTTGTTTTGTTTTTGAATGTCAGAAATGTATATTTGTGAATGTGGAGATGTTATATTGGTTTCACTGGTAAAAATAACTAATTGAAATGGGTATATATTTGTTTTTTGTTAAGTTTCCTAATAATTATGCACAGTAATAGTCACCTGCACACACAGATATCCCCCTAAAATAGCTAAAACTAAAGACAAACTACAAACTACTTCCAAAAACATTCAGCTTTGATATTAATGAGTTTTTTGGGTTCCTTGAGAACATGGTTGTTGTTCAATAATAAAATTATTCCTCAAAAATACAACTTGCCTAATAATTCTGCACTCTCCTTTCCAGCACCCTGGCACAGACTTTCCCAGGGTGCTGGAAAGGAGAGTTCGTCCGCTAGTCGAACCTCGGATACAGGACGAACAATGCGGTTTTCGTCTTAGTCGCGGAACACTGGACCAGCTCTTTATCCTCTCGAGGATACTTGAGGGTGCATGGGAGTTTGCCCAACCAGTCTACATGTGTTTTGTGGACTTGGAGAAGGCATTCGACCATGTCCCTCGGGGTGTCCTGTGGGAGGTGTTGTGGGAGTATGGGGTGTCTGGCCCATTGCTACGGGCCATTCGATCCCTATACAACCGTTGCAAGAGCTTGGTTCGCATTGCCGACAATAAGTCAGACTCGTTCCGGTGGGTGATGGGCTCCGCCAGGGCTGCCCTTTGTCTCCGGTTCTGTTCATAATTTTTATGGACAGGATTTCTAGGCGCAGCCAAGTGGCGGAGGGCTTTCGCTTTGGTGGCCTCAGAATCTCATCTCTGATTTTTACGGATGATGTGGTTCTGTTGGCTTCATCAGGTGAGGGCCTCCAGCTCGCACTGGAACGGTTCGCAGCCGAGTGTGAAGCAGCGGGAATGAGGATCAGCACCTCCAAATCTGAGGCCATGGTTCTCAGCCGGAAAAGGGTGGAGTACCCACTCCGGGTCGGGGATGAGTTCCTGTCCCAAGTGGAGGAGTTCAAGTATCTCGGGGTCTTGTTCGCGAGTGATGGGAGAAGGGAGCCGGAGATCGACAGACGGATTGGGGCTGCAGCTGCAGTAATGCAGACGCTGCACCGGTCCGTCGTGGTGAAGAGGGAGCTGAGTGTAAAAGCGAAGCTCTCAGTTTACCGGTCGATCTACGTCCCTACCCTCACCTATGGCCACGAGCTGTGGGCAGTGACCGAAAGAACGAGATCGCGGATACAAGCGGCAGAAATGAGCTTCCTCCGAATTGTGGCTGGCCTCTCCCTTAGAGATAGGGTGAGAAGTTCGGCCATCCGGGAGGGGCTCAGAGTACAGCAGTTGCTGCTCCACATCGAAAGGAGCCAGCTGAGGTGGTTCGGGCATCTGACAAGGATGCCCCCTGGGCGCCTCCTGGGTGAGGTGTTCCAGGCATGTCCCACCGGGAGGAGGCCCCGGGGCAGACCCAGGACACGCTGGAGAGATTATATCTCTCGGCTGGCCTGGGAACACCTTGGTGTTCCCCCGGATAAGCTGGAGGAGGTGGTTGGGGAGAGGGAGGTCTGGGCCTCTTTGCTTAGGCTGCTCCCCCCGCGACCCGGCCTCGGATAAAGTGGATGAAGATGGATGGATAATATATGGGAACACCTTCACGACTGGAAGTGCTCCGGGTGACAGATTTGTGAAGCTTGTTGAGATGATGAAGAGTATGAAGGGTGTGCAAACAGAATCTGAAACATATTCTGCTTGTTTACATTTTCACAACACTTTCTTTTTAATTTTAACACATTTGCTATTTTTCTGCACTGTAAAAAAAAACAGGAAAAAAAAACCCCTGATCTAAGGAGGCGTGTCAAAGTAAGAAACATTACAATACTAATATTGTACTAAGAAGCTGAATCATATAAACCAAATCCTAAGGAGTTATCACTGGGCTACAGTTAAGCCCACTGTATGAATATATTCACATCCTCGGGTTTCCTCTGTAACCACACATACACAGAGAATCAACTCCATTATCTTCAATTCTGAAGAAAACAAATCCATTTCATGGTGACATTAGTACTTTTTGAAAATGTCTTCTCTAAATGTATTCTCAGTTGAGTAACTAACTGTGCTCTTCTCGTCAAAGAGCAAGTTATGAGTCCAAGAGAGAAGGCGTGTGTTTTTGGATGAAGACACATGTCCTTTGGGTTCCCGGGGTTAACTTAGCTATTGACCTAACAATTTGCTATGTTTGGCAGATTCGAAAACGTTACCACGTGGAATGGAAAGTGTGTTTTTGGGTCAGTGGTTAGATTGGAAAAGTGAAGGGTTAGGAACACACCAGAGGGCAGTCCAATTACATGATTATACGGGGCCAGAACCCAATTACACTGAAGCCTCTGTTAGCATTTGTGCATTGCATGTATATGCTTTCAAGTTACAAAGAAGGAAATGGAAATGGAAACAATAGCAGACGGAGTCGACAATTTTTGTAGGCAATTTACCTCAATTGTAGCACAGTATTTGGCTCTCTTCTAGATCTGGACATCCCGTGTCTCTTTGTGTCAGGCGTTTGCTCAGTGCTGCTGGGTTATATAAGTGATTAGCAGGTCTTCCCTTTTTGATCCAAGGAGGAGGAAAAAAGGACACTTTTTTCCCCGAGTGTGGCTATCCCATACCGCTTACCCCAGGCTACTGTCAAGTTGTCACCATTTTTAAAGTTCCATTTTCACAAATCAAGCTACCTCTGTTTACCAGGATAACAGCAGCATCCCACTGTTCTTTTTTTGTCTTTATGTCTGCCTGAATCTTTGTCTTCCTTCACGAGAGCTCCTCTATTCTAACGCTTGTTTGCCTTTTCTCTCTTATTTTTTGTGCCTTCTACTTCATTTCTCTTCCTTCCACCGTAAAAGTCAGTTTTTTCTTCTGCTGCTAAATCTCAGCAGTCCTTCACACTGCTTGTTTCTTTTCCCTGTGATGTTGTTGCATGCATTTTCATAAGCGTATCAGCTCAGTTGATGGTAAATGAAACGTTTAGCAGTGTCGAGGCCTAACATTCTCTCGGCTCCTCTTGGCTACCATGTGAATGCCAAAGTAGAGCAGCTGATTGCATCACATTTGCCCTGGCCTTCATAAAAAGCCCTGCCGGAGTTGCAACATGGCATTGTTCCTACATGGCATTGTGTGATCAAGAGATCAGCCACACAGGCTTCAGTGAGAGTTTAGCCTCAAGGAAGTATTGGTAGCTGCTTGGTATGAATTACACCATGCATTCAGTATGAAAGAGGATAGATGTGAATTTTATTTTCCCTCTGCATGTTCCAGACCTCCCCACAGTGCTGCAACAATGCCCATATTTAGTTATGTATTCAGTGAAAGACGGCCTGCCTGTTCAGTGAGGTAATTCCACTTTTTTCCCTCAAAATAAAGCACCACAAAGAAAAGGCTTCATTTGACTTTAATTCAGAAGGTAAGTGAATGTATCTCAGGTACCAAATTATACCTTATTAACTTCTTTCTAACACTGTTCTCTGTTTGGTCTCAAAGGCAATAACTCCTTCGAGTTGACATTATTCATTCCAACAACACGGGGGTTGTAATGGAGACCTAGGGTTCCATTACTGGGGGTTTCACGGTGCACATTAGTTCATAGATACTGAACACAGAATGTTGTTAGATAAATAGTTACTGATATCCATGACTTTCAGGTAAGCAGGCATGTTGAAGAATTCCTTTATGTTGACAGTTTGCAGAGTGGAGCTGAGAACGAGCGAAAAAAATGACTCCCATTCACATTAAAGAAGTATTTTGGGTTACAGTTAAAAGAGTGAGGAAGGCTCACGTCTACAGAATAAACCATTGTGCGTTAGTTCCAGCATCAGCTGTAAAAAAACAACAAACAAAAAAAAGATCAATCATACATGATTTTAAAATTTGCCTGCTCTCCTCTTTTCAAAAACAACGACCTTCCAGGAAAGAGAAAAACTCTGCCAAGAACAAATGCAGGGTGGATGACAATTGTCTTGCAATTCTCACCCCCACCCCACCCCCCAGTCACATGATCTCATCAATAGGGCTTTGGAGCGTGATGTCACGGGGGTGGGCGTGGAAAGGATTTTGGCCCGATCCGCCATTTTGGGGGTCTAAGTAAGGAGCGAAAGCATAGCCATGGTTCGTACTTGCTGTGTGGTCGGCTGCAATGTTCGATCTTACGACCGGCACGGGAATAAGTTTCGATTGTCTTTTTATGCTTTCCCAACCTGGAAGCAACATGAAGGAGCTCATGTATCGGATATTACCAAACGAAGGCGTCTAGCCTGGATAGCAGCCGTGAGACGAGCTGATATCAAGTTCTGTTACGTCTCCAGATATCAGTTGGTGTGCTCAAGACATTTTCATTCCGGTAAGTTCTAAATATGTTCACATCACACTTTATAGCTGAATAATATCATCGTTGGTGGTCTCGGAAGTTATAGAAATTGCGATCAAACATAGAATGGAGTGACTTGATTGGTTGATGTAAAGACAATAAATGAAATGAGACAGGAAGGACACAAATTGGCGTTAATAATTTACCCGATTATCAATGTGTTAATTTGCATGTACTTTACAATTATGGGCATATAATATGATAACGATATTTTAGCAGTTCAATGATAAATGTGTAACATTAATTATGGTGGGGGGTGGAAAATGGCTATTTCACTCGATGCACTCCAGCTGACTTCCTTTGACGACGTACTCAGAGTTTGGCGGCTTGAAAATAGCCAAATCTTGCACCCAGCCATTTGTAAATTGGATGTGCGCCTCCAGTGCCTTGTAATTACGAAACTGGTTCGCTGTGTAAGCGCTTACTCCACAAACAAGATACGTGAAGATATCGGGGTAGGACAGTGGCGGTAAGTCGTCTGGGTCTTTACTCCACTGCCGTATTTCATATGGGTCCAGATTTGCGATGCACTCTATTTTTTTTCAAGTACCGCTGCTTCGCCTCTGGACGCAATCGGTCTCTATACCGTCTGTTTTCTTTTGAGCTGCTTTTAAGCATGTTTCTTGTCGTCGTCGTTCCAACACAGTGTGTTTGTTTTGATTCGTAGACCCCGAAAATGGAGCTGTGCTCCCACAATGCATTGCGGCGTGACGTCAACTCCAAAGCCCTATTAAGGGTTGTTTTTTTTTTTGTTTTTTTTGTCGATTTCCTCACCCTGGAGGATGACTTCACCGCGCAGATCACAGTGAATGTTACAAAAAAGATAACCATGCTCTAAACTCTACGACTAAAATGACTTTGAGTATTTGTCCTTTAAGTATTTTTAAATATAACGTATGCAAATATTTAGCTTATTATTTTTTGTGTTGGATTTAGTGATTAGTTTTTCGTGATGTTCTTTGTCAGTTAGTGAAATCCTCTTTGTGAAGCTTTTTACTGTCATCATGTCAGAATTTTAAAACCAGCCTTCATGAGAATGGAGGTGTGAGCAGCACTTCCTGCAGCTGTGCCCCCAAACCTAGGCCGCATTCTTCTGAGGCCGCATTTGAAAGCCGATTACGTCACAGCCAGGCGACAAAGGCCGACAAATGCGTCCTCCTTTTCCCCAGATTTGAAGGACGGGTCGGGTGTATCCTTCGTGGCCCAACCTATCCCAGAATTCGTAGCGTGGCCCAGCCAATTCCAGTTTCCAACAATGGCGGCTACTACTAAGTTTTAATATTACTCTCATTACTCTTTCAGGGTCACAAAATAAACCTTTAAGATATTTTCAGGCGAGAATGTAGCTGTAAACTTCAAATATCTGCTCGGTTTATCAAGACATCACATATTTGCAAAAGTGCTCCGACATTTTCGGAGACGTCTGTTACCCACCAGCTCGATAGCTGACCGGGAGGTCGAGGCTCACTAGAGAACAGCAAACTCCCGACACACACACCAAAATAAAAACAAGCAAGGTCGTTCGGGGAGGACCGTCCGACTGTGACACTCGGATAACTTAAAAATGTTATTGTGTGGCTTTTTTCACTGTTTTAGTTGTTCCTGAGTAAATCGGATTGGCTGAGATTAAAGTTCTAGTTTTCACACAGCTGAATAAACGTCAAACAGAAAACTGATTAAACAGAAATGTGAGATGGTCGAGAGTTTACTCCAGTGTCCTGTTATGCATTAGGAGCAGACGGCTGAGTTTATTAAACTCCACCGAGATGGTGGCACAAGTCTGAAGGCTAGACCATCCAATTTTACAGCCTCGCACTTCCGGCCTTCTCGCTCTTCGAAAGACCAACAGCCGTGAAGGCCGGGTCCTCCCAAGGATGACATCCATAAAATTTGAAACATTTAACAAGGTTTTCTTTGTTTAAGTTTGACTTGATGATAATGTCAAAATTTTAGTCCTTGTAACACATTTTGTGCTTTTCAACTTTTCAACAACTGTGCATAAACAGAGCAGATTTATACAGTTGTCTTTGTAGTGAACGGGACATAATGCATAACAGGATTACGAGTTTTCATTTTGACTTTGAACTACATGATCAGTGTGGGGCATTTACGGGTGACCGTTCACTCCCAGAGTGTTTAGATCTCTGCAGTATTATCTTTCCAAATCATTGATCAGAAACAGTCACATCCTAACTGTTTGCCCAAATACAAACAAATATAACCACCAGTAACACACTCAGAGACTTCCCATGCAAAAAATTTTTCCACTAATTTGTTCCTGTCACAACCCATAAACAAAAGCACTTCTGAAGTTGCCAACTAACATCAAGGCTGAAACAATAATTGTTGCCCATTGAGGGAGATTACATCACCATCTCCACCTCTCTACTTTTGAATGTAGAACAATAATTGCTAGCCTAAAGGAACTGTTAGCTGGTACCCTTTTGATTATAACTAAATCTGAAGACAAGTTCATGATCTAAACCTGAAGCCATGTGGTATAAGTTAAGAACAGCAAAGAGCAATATTTGAAATATAAATAACAATTTGCTGTTTTGTTTGTGGATTCAGCTGCAAAATAAAAAAAGGGTTCAGACAGACCAATCAAAGGGCTGCTTTGCCAGTTAGTGTTTCAATTGGAGATTATTCAAAGCATTCAAGGTTAATGACCTTAATAGGCTCACAAAACGTTTTATTAAGGACACAAGGCTTGTACGGGGTACAGCCTACCTTTTACTCTTCCAATGGCCTCATCCCGCTCGCCTTGCAGCCACCCACTGCCAAACCATCAGTTATGCCTTCTATGGAGTCTGAGTCAAAGCATCTTGGGAAATTAAGGGGATTGTAATGTGGCATCATCTAATAATTGCCACTTGTGGCTGTGTTCAGCTACAAACCCTTGGAAATGTTTCTACAGTAAAATATGATATTCCCCTCTGAGAGTGAATAATAGGCTGCAAAGAAAGACCAACTTCTAAAAAAGTAAAGTAAATGAGGTTGTGAAGGTACAAGTACATTCTTTGATTGATGCCATTTTCAGGTCGATTACTCTCCTGATTTGGCCACCACTAATAGGGCCAAGGATAGCTTGAGAAGAGAGAGAGGAAAAACTGCCACAAAGAGGAGAGGAAGACAACTGGGGAGGAGGAACTGAAAGTCGTGGTGGGAGGCAGAAGGGCAGAAAAAGGCACAAGGCAAAAAAAAGGAGAGAGGGAGTTACAGAAACAGCTACCCAACAAGAGACAACATGGCACAGCCCAAACTTGGCCTAATAGGCCACCGCTACCTTGAGAAGTGTAAAGTAGGTCTGGACAGTGTGGGCTATTTGCAGACTGAGCGGTATTACACACTGTTAATAGGTTCAACCAGGGCTCCTCTCATTTATCAGAGAGAGTACAGACTCTCAGAGCAGGGAAGGCAAGGAGAGGAGGAGCATGAGTGATGGATGTAGGCAGACATCAGAGGGGGAAAATTTGGTTTCTCGGAGCAGAGGTGAATGTCTCAGAGCGAGAGCTCTCTTTTTCTTTCACTTCATCTACTACACAGTCATCTCATGCCTTTTCTCTTTTCCGTTTCACTTATAGATTTAAAGATTAAGCTTTTAATAATAATTGTCATTCCTACCCTCTAGTTTAGATTAATAAAGCAGGCAGAAACTTAAAAAATAAAAAATCGGACCCATCCCCCATCATGTAAGAGATAGTTTGTTTGATAAGGAAGTCAGTATATTCCATTATGGCTTAACAGAAATAAATTCTAACCATATTCTTATATAAAAATACAAAGTGCCATTTTTTTCCAATTTATGTACAAAAATTGCAGATTGAATGTGATGCTCTATCATCTGCCAACATAGAGTGATGTAAAAAAAAAGTGAGTGAAGAAGAAACTGTGCATCATGGGAATCTCCCAGCAGCCTAAGCCTATAGTAGCAACCATTCAGGGTCACCTGATAAGGCCTTAACTACACGCTTCATCAAACAGTACATGTTGTTACAAAGAGTCTCAGGCTGCTCGAAACTCTCAGATTGTGACAGTTTTTCTACTTTTGGCTTTGTATGATGTGAAAGACAGCAGTTACCCCAGCTATGGTCCCAGCGCTGGCTGTGAGCACAGGAAGCATAAAAAAGAGGTTAACCTAAGTTTTTACCCTTTTACGTTCTTATAACATAAGCAGTCCTACCTCATTCCTGCCAAAGCTGAAAATCCCCCTCCCCCTGCACTATGTATGAATCAAATTTTAAGGTTGTCATGTTTTCATCATGTGCAATTGTGACAAAAAACCCTCAGTATTTCCATTTTTTCCTTCTCCTACAGTGGCAAAGAATCCTTCGAAGGATTGCAGGACTCAGTTCCTCATTCTGGACAACTCTAAAACAGAATTAATTCCCTCTGAGATCTTAAGCCTGGTTTGGTTTCACCACATTTTTTGTGTTGCATGCCAACTGTCACATCACCACACCCCTATCCCCATTTACACTGGTGTTTGTGGGTGAACTAGACTCAATTTAATCTTACCTCCT